>NC_137504.1:13725000-13980000 GCF_041902795.1 Electrophorus electricus
CCGAGCCGTGCCACCAAGCCATCAGCTGAGAAACCCTCCCATTAGTTCACTCAGTGCTGGGGAGAAGTACAGGCTTCACACCTGCTGCTCAGGGTGAACGTGCAAGAGTGTTTAGGCCGTTATCCAAGATGACATGATGGACCCCAAGTCAGTAAAAATAAAGAGGTCACGTTTGGTTGCCATTAGGTCCGCATTTGTGCAGAGCATTGATTCCACAAAGACTGCTCTTTAGTTAATGGAAGTATGCCATGAATAGAAATTACTGGAGTAATTTGGACTAACAGTAGGACACGGAATTAGCGTGTCAAGCTATGAATTTGTCTTTGCGGTAATTGTTGGGAATTGAAAATGTCAAATAATAGATCAAATGTAACCTATTATTGAGCTAGGGAACCAGAGCTATGAATTACATGTTACTTTATCTACCCAAGTTAGGTCAGGTCGTTCCCATGGCAACCTCTGAATGAATGATCATCGGTTCAGGAGAGGAAGTGATTGTATGCGACGCCACCTTGGCCACAAACTCCATTACCCCATGTCCTTTACATAAGGACTCTGCCTGATCGTGTGCAAGTGTGGAGTAACTGCCCCATTGATATGAATATCCCTAAATGCCATATTTAAACGGCGAGTCTGTTAGCATGATTGAGCACATAAGTGGATGAGTATGTGAAAAGGCAGATGTAGGATTCATTTGACATCCCCTCCTGTCAGTGGCGTTCCATGTTCTTAGTAACGGCACGCAGGAAATCATGGAACAAAGGAAGACTTTGTTGTCTGTGGGCTGCTTAAGAACGAGAGAGAATTAGAACGGAAAGCCTTACATTTACATTTACATTTTTAAAAAAATGTCAAGTGCCATTGCTCTGTCTGCACTGTGTGCACGACCTTGGAGTGGGTGTTTGTCAGTGTACCAGCTGCTAGGTAGAAGGAAGTGCTGTAGAGGATAGGATGCTTCAAGTCAGGTGAAAGGCTAGGTGTGAAAAGATGGCATTAGCATCTAGGCACCTGGATTCTGTGAGAAAAATAGTTAAATTCTCTCTCTCTCTCTCTCTCTCTCTCTCTCTCTTTCTCTCTATATATATATATATATATATATATATATATATATATATATATATATATGTTGGTATTTTATTTTAATTAAATGGAGGATTATACGCTAAAATTTATTTAAATAGGTAACAGGGCATAGCACTGCACCATATCTTAGAGTTAAGGCATAAATAATAGTTCAGTGACATACTTGGGTGGAGATTGAGCGGATTACTCACGAGAATGCTCAAACCTGAAGGTATGCTGCGCCTTTCCAGGAATCTACAAACTTTCCATATTATGCATTTCTGGGGAATCACTATCACACGACAGGCATGGGTGATCAGTCGATCAGACACATTCTGTCCTTTATCAGGTCTTACCACAAGATAGAAATAACAGCGAAGAACTACTAGGAAACACGATATCACTGTATTAGCAGTATCTTACAGTTTCTATAAGAAATTAGATTTTATTCCATGCCTTGTGGAAGCATGTGGGAGGTCATTTTTTGCTAAATGTCTTCAGAAGAGAGAGAGAGAGAGAGAGAGAGAGAGAGAGATAGTAAAAAAGTAGAACACACATACACCCACCCACATATGACCTATTGTGTTTTCTTCGACACTGCAAATTGCATTACACAGGAGAAATAAACCAAAGACCCATTTTCCTTTCTTTTGTATTCCAGTCCAAATCCGAAAGGCTGTGGCAGTATCTCAGCAAGGTAAGACTGAGTGGTATTGTAATCTGATAGTAGCACTTGTGATATGCTGTTACCTTAGACTACCTGAGGGTACAGTGTTGAGTTTCCTGGCTGTTATTGTCTAGCACGATCATGAGTAAAATTCTGTAAAATTCTTAACAAGTTTTCATTTTAAATATTATGAGAAATATCTTGCAAAAGACCAGCTAATTGTCAAAGTGTTCATGACTTCAAGACTTTATATTACAGTGACTTAGAAACCCTCAACGCTAACGGTTGCATATTGGAGCAGAACGAGATTTAGATGTAACTGGTTAAATGACTTCTTGTTGAGATAAGTACACTAATTAATCAGTCATCACTAAATCACACTTAAAAAAGGTTTAAATAACATTTAAGGAAAGATAATTATTCATTATTGTAAGCACTTTTTGCATTGCATATTACTCTGGACTCTGGATATTTATTATTTTATAGCTCATTGCCTGGTCAGAACAACTTGCCTGGATTGCTAATATTCTCATATTAACACTAAAACTCTTTCCATCTCATTAGCACTGTTATCACCTCGGTGTACATGTACTTTATTTGACACATACCCATAATACAAGTCTAACAAAGTGAAACATCTGTCTCTTAGCAGCTTCTATTAACCTGTATATCTGTTCACCACTCACTCCGTGTGTGTGTGTGTGTGTGTGTGTGTGTGTGTGTGTGTGTGTGTGTGTGTGTGTGTGTGTGTGTGTGTGTGTGTGTGTGCATGTGTGAATGCGAATGAATAACAGCCCCACCTCGCCCCGCTCCCCTTCCTGGCCGATGTTCTCTGCCCCCTCCAGCCCCCAGCCCACCTCCTCCGGCGAGTCTCCTCCTCTCAGGTGTGTCCAGCCACGTCTGCCACCCTCGTCCCCTTTCTGCCTTTTCCATGCTGCTTTGGGGCACCTTAACATCTGTGGCGCCATGCGCTAAAACCAAACCTTTTGTGGCACCTTTGTTTCTATTCTCAAGCACCTAGTAGTTTCCTAAAGGGGAGAGTTCCTTTTTTATTAGAAAATTGTAAATCACCATGTTTTTCAATGGCGGAAAAAGAGGAACTTGGGCCACTCGGGTCTCTTTCCGAGCCCTGAGCCGTTCAATCAGAGGTGATTTCCTCCCCCCCTCTCTCCCTCCCAGCCCTGCGCCACAGAAAGCCCGGGCACTGTACGCCTGCAAGGCTGAACATGACTCAGAGCTCTCTTTCTTCGCGGGGACGATATTCGAGAATGGTGAGTTCCCGTCTGGCGCAATCTTCCACCCTGCAAAACTCCCTGCTCCGCTAGTCGATTACACATTCCCGGGGCCTACTGGTCTTTAATAAAAGCCATACCAGTATGTTATCCATCAGGCCCCTGCCTTGATATGTCCACCTCAACCTGCCTGCGTGGTTGGCCAAGATGGCATATGGGTTCTGAGCTTTATGGCCCTTAAATTTAGCCAGATAATGGAAGTCACCAAGCAGCAAGGGTGATTGGTGTGTCATAAAGCCTGCTGGGTGCTTAAAGTCAAGGAAACCGCCAGCACACGTGATTAGCTCTGGTGCACCGTTATGCAATGAACGCTGTTATCACAGCTCGTCACCATATCGGTAGGTGAGCCCCACACACACAGTCTTCATGGATGCGTTTGATGTGGAGGCAAAAGTTGGATGATCAAAGCTCCTCCTCCGTGCTGATAGAGTGCGAGCGGCGACAGATCTCCAGGGCTCGTTTGCAGATGTTGCAGCGGACTAGACTAGGATTAGAAGCTTGGAGCAATCAGCATCATGCAGTTTGCATTCCGCTAATTGGTGATCCCGAGCACCGGTGCTTAGACGCAAGGCTGCTGTGCAAAAAACAAAGGCGCAGAAGCCAACTTGTCTTGCCGTTATTCAGGCTACATTTGAGGCACGCAGAAAACTCAATTCCCAATGCCCTCCTGGGCAAGAGACACAAAGTGATGCAAACAGAATAATTAGAAATGCCAATAAAGTATGTAATTATTTAATAAAAATGACCAGCATCACAAAGGGCAGTTACCAAGCATGAGTTATTTTCATTTTTATATTATTCAGATGAGGTGAAAATAGAGGAAATAAAAATTTTGTTGTAATCCATAACGATGTACTGTGTGTATTTGACCATCCTCTTCTCTAACCCCCACCCAGTTCATCCATCAAGAGAACCAGGCTGGTTGGAGGGCACACTGGACGGGCGAACGGGGTTAATACCCGAGAACTATGTGGAATTTATGTAGCTCTCAACTGAAATATGAACTGCCACCGAGTCAGGAGAGGTCTGATGAGAGTTGGTGGGAGGCAACCGCGGGTTTCGAGACGGCTGTGAATCTAAAATTCAGAGCAAAGATCAAATGTTTGTGTTTGTGTGCATATGATTGATGGCCAGAATTCTTGGCTGTTCCCCACAACACTTCATTATTCTGTGCCTCCCAGAATGCAATGTCATGCTGTAAAGCATCCTCAAAAGTCAAATTCAAGGAGAGAAAGTGGTTGATGTATATACACCTAGTCTCATATATCGGGAGCCACTCCCACAGTCAAGCAGCTGATCGCTTTCCAGGGGGACCTAAACCTGTTCTTTGCTTTCCTTTTTTTTTTTTTTGCTGGTCTCCTCCTGCAGGAACACAGTGAGTGTGTGCACTTGCCGTTTGCCTGCCTTGGCCCACCGCTGGAGGCTGGGTGACCTATGCTCAGTGTTCCTAAGAAGGTGGAGCTTGTGAAATGTCCCACCTTCCATCTATCACATCTTCCTATATTTAGAGCTACCAAGAGAAACATGCTAACCGTGGAAAGACCACCTTTAGGGTTCTTGAATGTGCATGCTCTTGTATTTAAGAAACCTCCTCCCCCTCTGAGCAAGTATGTAAATAAGGTAAAATTTAAAATAATTCTTAATGTGAATCAAACTCTGTAGTGGTATATATGCCACAATTATTTATGATACATCCTCTCAGTTGAGGTCTGTGCTCTCCTGGAGTGTATCAACATTGTAAATAATTGAGAATAGCTGATAAGGTCAAATTTTTATGTAAAAATTTATATTTTGTACTCTGCCTTACTAACTTAATTGTCTTTTGGCCTCGCACTTGCTTTTTACATTAAAAAAAAAAAAAAGCTATAAAGTTTTTGGAGCTTTCAATTGCTTTGAATATTAAATGATGAATCTGGATGAGGATCTTCAGGTCATTAAAGGTTTATGATGAAATTCTAAGAGATGGTGTATTTGTTTATTTATGGTCACTTAATCTTTCTGTTTGGCACAGGGATTTGCTCACTAGCGAAGCTTTACACATTCTTTGTGGCTGTGCAGCACAATGTTAAAGGGTGTGCTAATACACCTCAGGGGCTTTTGGCAGAGACCAAACCAAATTAGGATGTTTCAGCAATGATGGCATTGCAAACCTCTGCAGAGCTTCCAAGGGAAAACCATGCGAGTGAGGTCGGTTCTCCATGGTTTTCCCAGCATGCTGGTCTCACCGAGTAGAGTAGGTTAAGAACAGCAGCAGTGAAAACTTTACGCAGTCATGAGTGATTTAGTGCTTACACACAGGAGGTTTCCTTCAGGAGGCCTATCAGGGTGGCAGTGCAAGTCCATCCTAGTTCTTCCTACAGAGATCATCTCCTGTAGTTTGTCGTTTCATGCATTTTTGCCTAGAATTAATTCTTCTCAAAGATTGTACTGTGGGCACATTATGCCACTCTGCGGTGTCGAGCCCTTGTGCACCATCAAGGGACTCCAACGACCATGACTACCAGTAGCAGTGAGAAAATATGGTGTGGTTCAGCAGAGGCACCGTGATGTCTGGAGCGCATGGAAACCACCAGACTGCACTCAGTTCTTGGTTTCTGAAATCAGGGAATTGAGCCAAACAGGTGGCATCACAACACACACAAAGCACATAGTAATCACGTAGTAATTAATTCACAGAGTGCACCTGATATAGCACAAAATGTAGGACATTGAGAACATCACACCATCCTGATTATACTGATACGCAACTCCAAACCTTCTCCTGAGCCAACAATTTAGCCTTTACTTTGATTAATAAACCTTTAAGCAATAACTTACACAAATTCAGAATTATATGCAAGAAAGTTCTATAAATCTGTTAGTTTCGATGATGTCAATGGTTTTTATGAAAATGTGGCTTTTAAAAAAAGACAAGCGGTGACCTAACTGCAGCCTGACCAATGGAAAGAAAGGATCTAGCCTTTTCTGTAATTCTACCCGTGTAGACATGAGAAAATTGGGTCAGAAAAGGTCACATACTAATCCCACACATGGCAAACACAATAGAAGAAAGACTGCCCTCCCACACAAAATGACTTTGTGTAGAACATTTAATCAAATAGGTGTAAAGATCGACATTGACTACTTAAGTGTAATACAAAACTATTTTTTCTTTAAAACAAATAGACATTATTCTTTACGCTGGATTACATTTACATAAATGAAATACAAACAAAACAGACTTGAATATAAGCCATATACAAGTGAAACATAATCGGCCCTTAATCTTTAAAGATAACATTTGCATGGATTTTGTACAAAACAGGCTTTCTTAGACCAGTATTAGGGTAGTGCAAATTCCCGAGCTCTGGTAGATTCTCTTCACACAGTTTTATCACACGTCCTCCCACACTTTTTTTTTTCTTTTGAAGTAACTTGATTTTCACAGCAGTACACATTAGGCCAAATTCCTAGAACTTTACAAAAGAAATAGAAAAGGAGAGCAAACAATACATTCTAGACTTGGGATAAGTGCTACTGTAAAATGTAACTGCTTCAGAAACACCAGTTTTGTTTAATTATCCACTTTGCTTTGGTCATTCTTTTGCACTATACAAAATGAGTTATTCCAGTCCCTTGTCCCTCTGTACTTTAAATCCCAACCTGTGGTTTTTTAAAAACAGTGATCTCTCTTGACTTTCCTATTGATTTATAGAATTTACATTTACATATACATTTACAAGTCAACCATTATAACAAGTTTTTAAAAAGTAAATGTGCAATTTTTTTGTTTACAAAATACAAACAAAAATGATAAAAGTGTCACGCAATACAATTTTCTGTAGTAAAGCGATTCAAATATGAAATAGAATTGTAATATTTAAATTAGTGAAGGATTCCAGACAATTCAGTTTTCTAGAGTGGCTGTTGGATAAGTATTCCTGAATTCAAACACCTCTTATGGCTCACTGTCTCCCTTCAAGGCCTACTGTGAATTAATAGTACAAAACAAAGACACTACTTACAAAACCCATTGATGATTTTGCCCATTCAAAACCAATCTGCACAAATCATTCTTTTCAGTCTATTTGCTAGGAAGGCATATGCTTCAAATCATGCTATATAGCAAAAGTATGTTTCTTCTAGGACGAATGAAGGGGGCTAGAATGACTGTGTGACACAGTGGCTCGGGCCTTGGGAACATTGCTGTGTATGTGAAAGGAAATCCAAAACACATTACCCTTCGTCGACATAACCCTGAGGGAAAGAAGTGAGATCGTGCGAAGATAGTGAACAGTGTAAACACTGTTTTGTTCCCCCCCTCCCCCCTTTTTTTTTTTTAAACTGTGAACTTGCAGTTAACCCACTGGTCCAAATGTGAAAAGGACACAGGGAAACACCAACCTGACAGTGAATAACTGATAGCAACTGCGAGTGACTGATGATCGACTTCTGTCAGCACACTGTTGCCCACGTCACTTGTGGGTATTTACACTTGAACACAACAAATGACATACATGTACATTCTGCGCCTGCGCAAAAGAGAACTCAAAAGAAAAACTGCTGCTTCCCGATGTTGCAGGCTTCTTAAAATGATTATAGGTGAGTTCTGAGTGACTCCCATCTCTTCTCGAGCGCCTCCCTGCCATAAAATTGCATATGGTAACAAGGTAATGAAAAATGCTCCATCTGTTCACTAGACATTTTCCCTGTAGCAAAATAAAATGTTAGCCTAGCACATTGCCTCTACAGATCAAGCTATAATGTGACATAAAAAACCCTTATGCAGTTTGTGTGTAAATTCTCATTTGATGTCAAATTTATACTGAACAGCCAATCAGAAAGCTCTCCCTCATGGCCAATCATCGACGGAGATACAATGTGCACAATCACTCAAAACAGCACTGATGAGGACCAGCTAGAGCCAAAAGTGCAGAACACAATTTTCTGAATACAGAGAACAGTCCGTCACCGATGCCCTCCAACGGTCAGACGTCTTATAGCTGGGTTGGTGACCCTATCTTAAGGCTTAAGAACTTGCATTTATTAAATGAACTCCATCCAAAACACTTTTAAAAGGGTCTTAAAAAACAAATTGGTAGACAGACATGTTATGAAGTTTGAAAACAATCTTTTTAAATTATTTGTATGCGCACAAGCTGCATCGGTCCTCCCTTAGAGAATCCAAGTGGTCTTTTGACATACACACAGCCTAATCTAGTGCTTTTGTGGACAGGGAATTTTTCTTTGCACTTAAACAAATGCCAGTCACACTAAGCAGGAACAAAAGCGTTCTCTAATACTTTCAAGCGCCATGAATCAATGTGCACAGTCCTGAAAGTCATGAACGGATCTCACTTAAAGGCTTGTGTGAGGGACGCATGGCAATTGCTTCGTCTCTCAGATCAAACAGATTTCTGTCCCTGTCAAAAACCACATCCACTGGTACTTTTCCACACTGGCACCACAGGTGTTTCCCAGGAGATCCCACAGGACAGTACCGTGGCATATAGCTGTGGCTCCCTGCCCCTGGCAACCCCCCCCCCTCCCCCCAATCATTCCCACTCCTCTTTAAATACTACGGGATACACTCCTGAGGGCTGGTTCCTGACAGGTGGGTACTGATAGGACAGCCGATCTGAGGTCATCAACGGTGGCTGTGTGCCGGGTAAAGGGGGAACTCCACCCAAAGAATATTTTTCCTTTTCAGGTTTGCTTCGGTTGCCTGTCGCCAACATGATGAGCAATAAAAGAAAGGTTTTCAATTTTCGGTGTGCTTTTCGAAAGGGAGAAATCTCACTTTACTTTCTTGTTTCTGAAAGGAACCAGCTTGTAGGATTAGTACTAGGATTAATGCTGATGTTTTGTTTTTTTTTCTTTTGCCCACCGAAAAAAACAATGCCCGTCTGTAAAAACAATGAGGTATGAATTTTGCTTCTAGAAAAGCACGTGGCAATTCAAAACCTCAACATACAAACTGAAAGTGTTGTTTGTTTCCAGTGGGCTGTGTGTTGGGCAGCAGTCTTGCAAGCACCTGATATGAAAGCCCCGCGATCCTCTCGACACTGTCCCCCTCTGAGCGTTGCTGGGCTGCCACGGTTAGCAAACCGATGCAGCGGCTTTGAAAGACTTTGAAAGTGGAAAGGTCGTGACAGGCACAAGACAAGAACACAAACAGCGGATATGCCATTTACTTGCACTGGACAGAGAAATAGCTTTTTTTTCCTTTTTTTTTTTTTAAAGGCACATTTTCCCTTTTCTGATATACCTTTGTAAATAACGCAGCAGTGTACATGCAAAGAAATCAATAGAAAAAAATCTATAGAAAATATTCCATTGTTGTTGAAATCTGTAAAATTGGCCTAGTCCAGGTTAATGGTTCGCTGGGGTTCATGACAGTAAAGCGCTGAAAATGTGTTCATCTTTTTCTCAGCACTGCCAAAAATCATTCCCCATCATCTGTCTCTCAGATTTTTTTCCCCCATGCTCTGTGAACGACACACACACACCCCCACACCCACAAACCCACACACACACCAAATAAAGGCATGGTCTCATTCGCCCAGTCCTTCATAACTGAGGGCCTACTCTGGCAGGTGGGCGTACTCGGGGCAGCGGGCGTGCTCTGTGTTGCGCATGGCTGTCAGGCTGGGGGTAGGGCTCATGGCAGTGTTAAGGCATCGGCATCATTGGCAGTCATTTCTGGTGAAAGAGGAGCGGCTTGACGGTGCCGTCCTTGATCTTTGGCAGCTGGTTGCTGATGATCTCGGCCAGCATCTCTGGGAACTCCACGCTCAGGGACTTGTTCACGAACGTGTAGAAGCAGAAATTCAGCAACCCCTCCACCATCTGCAGAACAAACATGAAGGTTCAGCATAGTTCACTCCCCATCCCGGACTGGCAATATAACAAGCAGGCAGCTATAAAACTGACAGGCTGCGGTGTTGGATATGGCATTACTCTTGCTATTGGATAGACATGCCTTGGTGCGTCTGTTTTCTGCTCCGAGGCACAAAGAAAAGCTTACCTCCTGCATGGAGTCCAAAAGCTTGGTGAGCTGGTAGAACCTCTGCCAGTTCTGGCTGGAGTTCTCGTCCCGCTTCACGATGGCTTTGCCCAGCTCCTTAATATAGGTCATGCGAATTTCATCAAACACCGCCTGGCTCTTCAGGCCGTCCTTTGGTACTGCGATGAACAAAATCACACACATGTCAATGTCAGAATGAAGTCAAATTGCACACGGTCAGTATGTCAGAATGAATTCAAATCAGACTCATGACAGGGAAATGAAGTTAAATCACAGAGACACATTAGAAACAAGTCAAAAGCAGAACCAAATAATATTTATTTCCATCATTCATTACTCAGTTCCTTTCTATATTCAATTGTATCATTTTGCGGTCAGCATGTTTAGTATTTTGAATGATAGAATTTATGTACATTAATAAGCACAACGTAATTTACAAATAAGTAGCTATACTGCACATTTTATTGACGTGAAAGCATTTCCAAAACTGTAAAAGCCTGTACATGTTGCCTGCATGATCACCTACTTAATCACTGGAATATATGCAAATCCAAAGGAAACATCAACCATTCTGAAGCTGGTGCTGTTTCCTATGGCAGCAGAGATGAGACCTACTAACACAGGTGAGTGGGTTTGGAATTCAGGGATGCTGGGATTAACTCTGGGCTCTGCCTGACAAGGCCAATGCCAACGTCATGCCATTTTCTCCTCGGACGTTATCTGATGAGGAGTCTTGGTTAAAAGTGAAGTCTGACCCAGAGGTGGCTCGACTGTTGAGTCCTGGATGACTTTAAAGACCTGTTTTGAAGCCTCTGGACAGAAAATATTTAGGCATCTAATCCCTCTGGAAACAAAACTGTGTTGGCGAGATGAAGGGTATGTGAAGCCCAGCCGTGCCCTTAGCATTGCCAGAGCAATAATGCAAAGGGGGAAGGGATGGCTTGGTAGTGGGGTTTTTTTTTTTTTTTTTTGGGGGGGGGGGGTGGGGGGAATGCAATTTCCATTTCTTCAAAAAGCAATCAATCAATCAAAGCTCACCTAAGTGCCTTGTTTTTTTTCTTTAAAGGTTAATTTTTAGAGCAATCTGAAAGGCATAAAACGATTCTTTAAATGTCAATTAAAAGTCTGTTATTCAACATCAAATGGTATCTACTAGAATACTGAGCAGTAAAAGGCTTGCCGAGCAGAGGGCTTCTCTCAAACTAATTTGAGAGCTAAAAAGCTTTTTTTTTTGTTTAGGAAAAACTATTCTGCTTTTTTTTTTTTTTCTTCAATCATGAGCTGGATAATATCCATTTACAACTATAAGGTACTGCGGAACTTCTACACCTGCACTATCGAGAACATCCTCACGGGGAACATCACAGTCTGGTTTGGGAACAGCACCAAGCAGGACAGA
This sequence comes from Electrophorus electricus, assembly GCF_041902795.1. NCBI lineage: Eukaryota > Metazoa > Chordata > Actinopteri > Gymnotiformes > Gymnotidae > Electrophorus > Electrophorus electricus. The sequence continues at coordinate 13,736,427 of NC_137504.1, forward strand.
CAAGCACTCCAGAGGGTGGTGCGTTCAACAGAGCGCATCACTCATACGGAACTTCCTGACCTGCAGGTCATCTATTACAAGTGGTGCCAGACTAAGGCTGGGAGGATTGTGAAGCACCCCACCCATCCCACAGGCCATGCGGGTCCTGAATCAGGGAAACTGAGAAACTGTGGGGACCACCACCAACATGTAACTGTAAATCTGTAAATTTGTAAAATGGAATTGTACATTGTGTACATACACATATATCCATATATACATTGTGTATATATACATATTATACATATATTGTACATACATTGTTATATTATATATATATATATGTGTGTGTGTGTGTGTGTGTGTATTCCCCCCCCTTATGCACCCGTTTTTTTTCTCCCTCAGATTGAACAGAGCACTCTCAAACCATTTCACTGCGAGTTATACCGTGTATGACTATGTACGTGACAAATAAACCAAACTTGAACTCCAGCAGTCTATGTAGATACCCAAATTCTCCAGATGTCTATGGCTAACCCAAATATCCTCTTGTTAACAGCTTTTTTTTTTAACTTTCACCCCAGTGGATTCATGAACATTAACCTCAACCAATGTGAGAAAGGCCTTTACTTGCCTAGCAGTTACCTTGGCTTCCTTTGTGACCTTGCGGACTACTACATAGCTTGCTCTTGGCGTGATCTTTGTTGGTCAACCATTCCTGGGGAGAATGACGGTCTTGACTGTGAATAGGTGGAGTCCAAACTCTTTACAGATGGCTTTGTAACCTTTTCCAACATGATGAGCATCAACAACTCTTCTTCTGAGGTGCTCAAAAATCTCCTTTGTTCACACCATAATACACTTCCACAAATGTGTTGTGAAAAAAACCTTTCTAGATCCCTGTTCTTTAAATAAAACGGTGCCTTTCATATTCAATTTATCTGATAATCCTAAAGGTTCACATACTTTTGTCACTCACATATGTAATATTGGATCATTTTCTTCAATAAATACATGACAGAGTCTAATATTTTTTGTCTCATTTGTTTGATTTGTCTCTCTTTATCTACTTCTAGGACTTGTGTGAGAACCTGAAGTTTTAGGTCAGATTTATGCAATAAATCTATATATTTATATAGAAATATAGAAACCTCTAAAGGGTTCACAACTTTTCAAGCATCACTGTAAGTCTGCCCCCTTGGTTAAACCCTGTTTTCTCTCTCTCTTTGCCATCTGATAACTAAAGGCATCAATGCTTCTCTTATATCTGACTCAGTCCTGCCCAGTCTAAAATGGGCTACTATATAAATGGGCACTCCAGTTCTAAAGAAGCCAGGGCTTGGCCCTCAAGATTTATTTATTTCTTTCTAACCTTGCTTTTCTAAGTTGCTTGAGTGTGTGGTGGCCTCCCAGCTGAAAGATCAATTACCTTCCAACAACCTATTTAAACAGTCCAGGTTCAGTTAACCACAGCACAGAAACATCTCTGGTTAGGATTAGTAATGATTTGTTGATTGCAGCGGACTCTGGGTTCTCCTGGACCTCTTTGTTACATTAGACGTTGTCATAATACTATGCTGAATTAAGGACTTGATTGGCATCTGAAACAGTACTTTCACAGTTTAGGTCATATTATACAGACAGACAGCAGCTTGTATATCTTGGTCAGTTTAGGTCTGATCCTTTTTCACCTCTCCCATGGTGTGCTCCATGGATCAGTTCTTGGCTTTTTATTTGTTACTATCAATACTTCTTGGTGATATTATTAGAGAGCATGGCCTCCAGTTCCACTGCTCTGTGGATGATGCACAAATTTTACATAGATGCTAAATCCACTGACAGACTCTCAGCCTGATGCTCCAATTAAGTGTTTGGCTGATCTTAAAACCTGGATGGCTAAAGAACTTTCTAAAATTAAAATACTGAAAAATTTGAGGTCTTACTAATTGCATCCCCAGCTACCCTGAATAAAATTGAACATTCTACCCTGGCTGTCTTGTCCAGCTTTTATTATGACCTCTGTCACCTACATTAGGAATACATTTTTGACTCCAAATTGTTATTTTAGGGCCACATCAAAAACATCAATTAAACTGCACATTTCCCTCTCAAGAACACTACCACCCTCTCCCACATACATCCAGAATGAACTACAGCAATGCTGTTCTCTTTAGCCCTCCTGCCTGTGGACTCAAGAAGTTACTGTATGTCCAGAACTCAGTTGCTAGGGTTTCTGACCCATACCAGATGGTAGGTTCATGTTACTTCTACTTTAGGTCACTTACGCTGGCTTCATGTCCACTTCAACATACAGTATAAAATCCTTCTTATGGTTTTTAAATCCTTTCATGGTCTCTGCACCTCCTTACCTTACTGCTTCTCATTCAAAAAACAACTGAAAACATCTCTTCCAGATTGCTTTCCCTCATACTTAGACCCTAACTAAATATTTTACATTTATTCTAGATCTAACCATTCATGATCTCTTTTTAAACTTTAGTTCCTTTCTTTTAATTTCATTTTGTTTTCATGCTTAAAGAGTCTTATTTTACTTACATCAGCCCTTACATTTTGATAATGTAGTGTCCTTGGGTATCCTGAAAGGCACTTGCTAATAAAATTCTATTCTTCTTCTTCATGTTACAGAGCTGAAGACACAGTCATATCACTGGCTTCAACATCAATCAAGCATGTCATTCTTAAAGACATGCTATTCCATTTTAAAAAGCCCTTCCCAATAGATATCTGTGTTTGGTCATTTTGGGATGACTTACTGGCACCGGAGGAGTGGTCTGCGGTGCTTGCATATATGATTGCACACAAAAGAGGTCCAGGGCATTAAGAGCAATGCCATTACCACAGAAGGGCACAACACAGTTGCTATGGAGGCCCTTCAAGCAGTACAGCCTCAGCAGAAACTCAGGGAACAAAACTGAGAGGCAATATAACATTTCATAACTAGGGACTCTAGTTTAGATAATGTTACAATGTTTGGGGGAGGGTCATGCTATGCATGGCTCCAGTGTATCATCGAGCCATATGAGCCATGATCCAGGCCCTGGAAACTGTTTAAACAGGTCTAAACAGTTTAATTCCACATCTTTTCATGCTTTCTGCAGTTATTTTTCAACTTGTACAAATGTGTTTAAAAACAAATCTCTGAATTTCCTTTGCATTGACTTTAATTGTCTAGTGTCCACAGTTACCCGCCAGTTGCTGACTGATGCTTTCAATTCATCAGTGTTATAAAGAAGCCCCACCTAGTACGCTATCGCTCTAGAGACTAAAGACTGGTCTCTTAGCTCCCTTTCAAATAATGAACAAATATAGTCGTGCCTACAAGTCCTGAGCCATCAGGACTGCAAACAAAAAACCCAAGTGCAATGAACCCAAGTGCAATGAAGACACCGTCTTCATCGTTTAGTGAAGATGAGCCTCGCCCATCTGTGCACACGCAGCTTGCTGAAAGTAAGGCATGCTCTGTACTCGAGCCCAGAGAGCAGTCCAGTGGCACAACAAAGACCTATGAGACTTCCACCTTACCGCAGAGGCCATGATTGTAACAGAGCGGCCAAAGCGCGGGCGACAGGGGGAAAACGAAACCCTGCGAAACAAAATGGAGAGGAAAAAGGTGTAAAGGGTGCTCACCTGTGCTGAGGAGCAGAAGGACTTTCATGCAGAGGTACTCGTCGTAGGAGACCTGCAGCCTCACCAGCTCGTTGGCGATCTTCAGCATCTGCCTGCACTGCTCACCCATGTAGGGCAACTTCATGCGCTCCCTGAAACGACAGCCCACCAACGGTTAGCCCCAGTTCGGGTCACCCGGGCACGGTTTCTCATCCGCTGAGCGGACCCGCCCTTTGACTCATGTTCTCAGTGAAGTGACACTCGCTGAGGCAGACACCATGGAGCCACGTTTTGGACAGCACACAAGCCAGGGTTGGACCAGACCAAGAGGCAGCCAGAAGTTCACATGGCACAGGGGACATGAGGTCATGGAAGGGGCCGCCTTGCCTTGTCGCCTGGGGTGCTGCAATTTTGACTCCCTTTTTCTTTTTCCTCAAAAGTAAATGACAACAGACAAATGATGAAAGCAACTGAGAGGTGCTGAGCTCACTCATTAATGACGAGGTCGGGGGCGAAACAGAGCATGCCTGCGTTGCACTGCTGGTAGGAGCGCCAGCCCAGGCTGAAGGACATGAGGAAGAGCCAGGAGCACTGGAGCAGCGTCATCTGGTCATCCAGGTGCAGGCTCCGGAAACCTGTACATACACGCACGCACGCACGCACTGGAAATGTCACTTCTGCTGCTATAATACGCTTCACTCCTTCACTAAATCAATGGTTTTAACAAACAAGTGTTGGAGATGAATTAAGTCGGCCCACTCGTGCCGTCATACTCTCCTTTGAAGATGTGATGAGACATAATAGAAGGGAATGACTCAGCTGTCATCAGAGGAATAACCCTGCCGGCTTCCCCACAGGCCCGCTGCAGGGCACGGTGGGAAAATGCCTGACACACATATGGGTTTCTTTGGTGCACATGAGCCTCAGCACATCAGCAGGGGATGTCTGGAGGAGAGCTCAGGAACTTCACCTGACTCGCCCTGCGGAGGTGGTCCATGTGTAGCCACCATCTCTCCCAGGCTAGTGACCATCCCCACCCACCCAACCCGAGTTTGAATGGCACTGCTTTCAATAGATGGACATGACAGGAACAAACAGCCAGAATGCTGCTATTGCCGATAAGAGGGGGCAATTGCATGGTAATAATCTTCATGATTAACATCTAAAGACTGAAAATATTCTTGTTTCCTGGCCAAATTTCATTTTATTTCATAAAGTTGGCAACAGGTCTGAAACAGTTCAGTCTGCGTAATGAGTTGCACGGCTCGCCAAATAGGACAGTAAAATCATGAAATGTTTATAACAACAACATCCTTGCCCGGGTCCCAGTGGATGAGTGCATGATGTACGAAATGGCTGTTTGCAACGGCTGGCGAGAGTTGAAGTGCCGGCGTTCTCTGTGGCTGTGTCTGGTGAAGCATGTGGCTCTTACGTAAAAATCGGAGCAAGGGGGGTGGGGTTATTCGCTAACCATGTGTGCGCTTTCTCATCTTAATCAGCCCTTTGGAAGCCAGCAGGGTGCTGGCCTTACCTGGTAGAGCCTTGGCCCACTTGACGGCAGAGATGACTTGGCGGCCACCCAGCCTGTTGAGGGTGGTCATGAGGCGGGTGGAGGTGTCCGGGAGGGTGCTGTCATAGCCGGAGTAGACAATCTCGGGCTCGATGGCTTTGAGTAGGGATAGCATGGTGGGCATCAGCTGCGGCATAGACTTGGGCACCAGCGTGCATGCCCGCTCCTCGGACAGGGGCAACACAGAGGCACAGGCGGCCGGCGGCTGCTGACCCTTCAGCCGGATTAGCTTCTTGTTTTTCCGTGCTGAAACCAGGATGGGGCGGATGCAAGAACAGCCAACACTCAAAGAGTAGTGATGACCTTTGTGCACACTAAGGACATTAAGGCAAATGGCACAGTGCCAAAAATGGCAGCCTTGCTGAGCTGCTATTTTCTATGAAATACTCATAAAAAACACGGCCTTTCATATAATCTTTTTTCAAATCCAGTTCAGTTTAATGCCAGTGTATTTTTTTAATTTTTTTTTTTACCCCTGTTCTGGTGCAAGTTTGGGCACATTTTCCCTTTATCATTACAACTACGACTTTATGCCACAGTTCTGTTACATTCTGATACATTAACGTTTAGGAATATTTTCAGCTCACTACAGTAATAAAAAAAGAACACTCCACACTGGATATGTTTAGGTGCAGGTCACTCACTGCCCAGCAATCAAACCAAAGTCCTCCCAAGATCTGCTCCTCAATCCCACCCAAGGAGTTTTTCTTGTGCTACTGTCACTGTCTCCTTCGGCGTCCTCATTATGTATCTGGACCCACACGCTCACAGAGCTGCTTTGTGACAACGTCTGCTCTAAAAAATTCATTATAACTAATTTTGAATCTGACACCCATATCTAAAATCTCCAACACTGTTGGCCTGTTCTACAGCAGTGCAACAGCCACTGCCATGAGCGCAGAACAGAACGTGCGCTCCCTGGGAAACGAACCCATGACCTTGGTGTTAGCAGCACCATGCTCTACATACAACAGATGAGCTAAAGTCAGTAATTGTACACCTATAAAATGCAATCATAGGATTGTGTACCTTATAAAGTGGCTGAAAGGAACAGAGTGGGAGTTTCTTTTAAAAAGTAGGCCGCAAGTGGACAGATGTTCTATATTTACCTATGTTGTACTCTTCTTGGCTGCTTTAGCATTTTATTTCTGTTCCCCCCATTCTGCAGCCTGGTTGAAGCACCTTGATGCTCATGAGTGAGTCTCTGGCTAAAAACTGCACCGAAATAAAGCCTGGCCAATAAAAGTCAGGGGCCTAGCTGAAACCGCAGTGCTAAGCTCCAGGGGGCTGGAGCCAGGCTAGCAGTCACTGACTGAGCTGCGCCATGAATGTACACGGCCTCATCTCCCCACATCACAATGAAATATCGTAAAACCTGACCTGTGCAATTTCGTTAACATTACCTCAGAGTGGCTTCCACGCTAATATTCATTCACTCAGCTCTTGTGCTTAGGAGGTTACCATTCAATTTAGTTTCATTTTATCCTTCTTTTTTACCCCCTTAATTTTGCACTATAAATGTTTCTATGGCAACTAAGAGCGTGACTGAACCCCAGATTCAGTAGTCTTACTGTTGCATCAGTAGACACCAGTTTAACACCGCCCCCCACCACCAAGCTTCTAACAAATGCATCATGCACAGTTTTACACTGGCAAGCAAACAGATGAGTGCACGTGTGCTCCACGAAGTGCATAATGGCGGATGAATTGCTGCCATGTTCTTAAAGTGGCACGGTCCCGTTTCGAGAACCGTGTGCTGTGTTCTCTGGGCCGCTGCCCGGGAAAGCTGCTGCCTCCTGCAGGACGCAGTCCTGTGGAGGGCGGAGCTCTATTGAACCTGCGCCAGTGGGTTTCATGTGGATTAACAAAGTTGGGGGGGGGGGCTGCAGGTGGGATTAAGAGACGGTAACGTTACCTTCCAGGTTCATGCCCGCTTGGAGGCATTTGCGGAAGCGACAGGCGGGGCAGTTCTTGCGGCGGATCTTGTCGATGATGCAGTCGTTCCTCCCAGCGCAAAGGTAGTTGTGTTGGCCTGCAAGAGAGGGGCAAGAGAGAGGGCCGGGGTGAGGGGCGAGAGAGTGGCCAGTGACCCGCCCATAGCCCCACCGCAGAGACAAACAGCATAGGGCCCACAGTAATCCGGTAGCTGGACAGACGGGGTTTTTGAGATGTGATCTCCGACACTGTATTCCGGCTTGTACTCTTGCTGAAGCATTTGACTTAGAGGAGGTTAAATACATCTACAGACAGGGCATCAGACTCTTCGGTGCTGTGCGCCGTTTTCCACGCTCTGAGGCACCTGGGCTGGTAAAGGCGAAGGGTCGGGTCTGCAGTATAGCAAGGACAGTACTGACCTGTGCAGTGCATTGGGCAACCAGCCCTCACAGAGCTACAGGCCAATTAAGGAGAGTGCGGACAATGGAGGCGGGGGAAAAAAAAAAAAAAAGCCCGTTTATGTGCTGCGAGTAAGAGAAGTCAATTAAGAATCTGATTTTGCAAGGTGACGCAAATGGCGACAGGCGCACATGCCAACCTGCAGCATGGGGAACACACATGTCCCTCATAAGATTTGTACGTAGCCTGTCATGACCAATGTGGTGTCACAACAAATTTGGTAGCACCCAGACAAACATTTGCCAAGCACATCCCATGACGCTGGAAGAGCCACCCCCGCCCGTTAGAGTCAGGGGAGATGGTTTTAGCCATGTTTTCCCTCTGGAGCTGAACAAATCGTGCCAATCGGCACGCAGTGTCCGCTGTTTGTAATTTACCTTCAGCAGAACATTGTGATTAATGCAACTTGCTGTCGCAATTAAAGAGCCTGTTTACAATTCGTAATTGACATTTCCAGCCTCCACACACACAAAAAGGCACAATGGCAGTTCTCTGAAACAGAGTACACCAGGACCTTTGAAGCTACACTGAACTGAGACAGTTGAGAAAAAGATGAGACAGAAAGACTAAGCCTCATCATAATTCTGCAGACTGTTGCGAGTCCCCTCCCCCCACACCTCCACCCCTAAACTGTTTTGATGGGCTCAGCCCACCCTTGAGCGATTTAACCCAACAACTCAAATGGAACAGCCATGTGGGCAGGCAAACGACCACACCAAAATGGAAAACTTTGTTTCTAGGACGTTGATGGTGCCAGACGTCTATGGTCCGGACCACTATAATTCACTCGTTCACTGTGGTCATATAACGCAGGACAATTGGAACTCGAGTCGAGCGAGATTACTGTGGGATCCTCCCCCCCACCCAACAAATCACGATACGCATGCAAACCGAGCGTAGTAGATTACGTGTTGAGTTGTAAGGGGAGGGGAGATGGATGGGATGGGGGCGGGGCATAACAGGAAGCAGAAGCATGATTAAAAGGTGAGTTTATTTACCATCTGTGTTTTGTCGTGCTCTCCATCCTTCACCATTGCCAGAACAACCGTAGAAATTGGGGGAGAGAAACAAAAATAACAGATATAAACGAAAACAGAGCTCAAGTCATGTAGTACACATTGATGACAACAACCGTGATACAGGCTGAAGTGGCAGATCATTTGTCATGAGCGAATGCTTTATGTGCTTTATGTAAATAAATGCTTGCAGTTTTGTTTTGTTTTTTCTCATTCATATCTGTTATTTTTTTTATTTATACTGGGCCTGCTTGGCAAGAACAGCCTTCTGTTCACATTATGATGGGAGAGCAATTCTGACCTGCTACACCAGAAGGTCGTTTCTGTGTTGAATGCTTCTCAGCATATCAGCATTTTTGTAATATAAGCGAACATAATCTTGTATAAGCTTTTTAGGTTGTGCATCTAAGAGACAACCAGACTGAATTTGGGATTACTCTTCTAAGCAGGACGGGTCAATTGAATTGAAGACGTGCATAATGACGGGACCCTGCTCACCTATACTAGTATTACATGCACTATTCACACCTGAGGTGTCACCAGTACTCTGTTACTAGATGGAGACTCGATGTGGTGGGGTGCACAGTTGGGCATGCGGTGACTGTAGCTGTGGTGCCCCGGGGCCGGAGGCAAGGTCAGACAGAAAGCGGCGGTGGGCTCTAGGTCGGCACAGACCGAGGCATGGGTGTTCGGCGGAAATTCGCTTTACGGCGGCCCGTGGTGAAGCCCTTGCAGATATACGGAAGCATTTAGTGATTCTCACAACAGCAGAGATGAGAAAAATAAATTTGTGATAGTGGTGGAGGGGATTGTAATTCGTCACATCATGTCTTCAAGCTTTAAAGTGAACGGCACGCACCCTTGTTTGAGGGCAAAAAAGGTTGTTTGGATTGTTTTCCTGTCAGTGGGATACAGATGCTGCCACCTGCCTCTGCAGCACCTATGACATACTGCAATGTGAACTTCCTACTTTCCTTACAGTTGAGATATGAGGAAACGTGCTCTGGCTTTATGCTATATTACGCTAATGCTAAAACCCAGTGCCTGCAGACGGCCTGGAAAAGGCTGAGCCAATGAAACGCACCCTCAGTACATATCTGCAAAATGGCATCAACTGTTTGCGCTTGTATGTCATGGAAATGTCGATATCCAAAACGTGTGCAGCCCTTTACTACTTTACTCATCACTGTGGCAAAGCATTTGACTGCAAAACACAGACTAGGGACTGCAAACACACACACACACACACACAAACAGGGCTACATTAGATTAGTGGTAAAACAATATAAAAAAGAATCAACAACAAAAAACAAAAACAAACAAACAGAGCAACAATCACATGCATGCTTCAACCACTGTGCATCAACTGAGTTTGGGTCTTTGGTCACGGGGGGCGGGGCCCTGCGGGTTATGGCACCATGGAAGGATCTTGTACATTCACCTTCTACAGCTCTTTTGAAGAAGACCTTGCAGCTGCCACAGGTGAGCACGCCGTAGTGGCATCCCGACGCCTCATCTGAGCAGACAAGGCAGATCTTGGAGGTGGGCCGTGCGGGGCCGGAGGCGGGGCCAGAGGAGGTGGTGGGACCATCTGGCCGGGGCGCTGAGCTGTGGGGTGAGCAGAGACGCAAGAACAAAGTATGATTTTAAAGGACCAAACTGGATCCCAATTCCAGGTGATTATAAAAATCTAAAAATTGCCTGGGCAAATTGGTGTACTGGCAACACATTTGGTGAAACCATATCTTCAAAAAGATACAAACGTATCAAAGCTGTATGACTAAGGCTGTTCCAGCAAGCAATCTACTAGAGAAACAGATGTATAATTATAAACACTATGACCCATAGTAAGAAAATATGAATGGACAAGTCGAGTCTACTGCGCAGTAATGAATATTTATTCAAATATTGACCCAAGAACCCTCTGAACAGTCTACCATCACAACAACCACCAGAACAAGATCCCCAGCATGGAGCTTCAAACAGTTCACTGATATGGCCACTATAACCCAAACACAGCATGTGGTTGTGTTCACCCAAGGTGCTGTCTAGTGACAAAACATATTTAACCACCATCCACAAGGCATACAATAGGCCACCCGCCACCAGACACCCCCAACATAACACCAGAGAAAAAAAAAAAAAAAAAAAAAAAAAAAAAAAAAATTCCCCACCCTGACTGACTGGAAGATCACAACAAAGGGAGATAATGGTTTCACGTTAAGGGATACTGTTTTGCTTTAGCACTATTCAGGCCCTTGTTGCCAAAAGAATGTTTATATTTGACAAAAGGGACAAGCAGCTCAAACAAGTCTTACCTAAATTCAAGCTGCAGGCAGTCTGGGACTATCACAGGACAGATGATACTATTCATGTGAAGGGAGGATGGGCTGGACATCGGCAGGTGACCCCCCCCCCCCCCCCCCGCCCCGTCGGTTCACTTTCGGAACTACGCTTGGAACGACCTTACAGCAATGTGAATCATCATTATGTCCACTGCCCAAAAAAAAAGCAAACCGAAGCAGACTCACGCAGTCCAGACTGTTGCCACTTCAAGTGCTGCATGGCTTCCAAGACAAATGTCAGCTAATATTAGCAATGTGGCAAGTCGTGACATTGCATTCTTTTCATTCTCACACAAGGTGAAAGCGGCTTCGGTGAACGCACCGTCGCCACCCCCAAGGGAATGGTTGATCAGGCGACTCTTTAGGCCGACGGGGTCGGCTTCTCTGTGGACTTCTGTGCTGGACACTTAGCAGTTTACATAGTGACAGATTTGGACTCCACTGGCTCAGGTCCATCTGCGGATCAAAATCGTGAAGCCGCTGCTTCTGCCTCCTGTGGTCCATTGATCATACGGCCGTGGGTTTCCCGCACTAGCCCGGCAACGTGTGTGCTGTGTGACTCATGCACGACTGTGGCGCCTTCGAGCGGGTCCAAGAATTCTTAAATCTGGTGCAGTTGAGCGTTAGGATGTGGGCTTGCATATTAAACTTATAAAGCAGAGTTAGCGTTATTGCAACCAAAAGCAATGACCTTTTGAAAATACAGTGATAATGTAAGTCTGCTTGTTTAGTGGCTTTTATGTGGTTACTGTGCTGTACTGGAAAAAAAAAATAGGGCAGGAACCTCAATACCTACGGAAAACAGTGTTGCAGTGTCTGCTTAGCCCTGCAGAATGTGGGATGCAGGTTTCAATTGCCCTCTCATATGCAAGTAACTAATTTATTTACTAGTTAACACATGGGTCTCACACACATACACACATAGTTAGATGCAAGCATGCACACGTGCAGAGTGATCTAGGTTTCCAGTTTGCCACCTACATGTGAAGGTTGTCAGGCTGGGCATAGCCTGACAACAAACAAACAAACAAACAAACAAACAAACAAACAAACAAACAAACAGACAAACAGACAAACAGACAGCACAGCACACAAGAGAGCATAAAAAAAAAGTTTGAACTCCCTTTCAAATATCTAACTTCTAAGTGTAAATATTAGTGTAAATATTAGAAGTGTAAATATCTGCACAGCCCTATATCTATTTAAAGTATCTATAGGAAGCGTGATGTCTCTCAGCCACCTCATCAACCCTTTAAACACTTTTCCAAACAACTGCCTGCTGTTGCTCAGTCTGCCTCCCTTTCCTGCTGACGATCAGATGACTATCTGGCTGTTCACGGATATCTCCAGGCTGCAGCAGAAGACGGCAACGGTATGTTACACGTGGGCTTGGGAACTGCCCCCAACCAAACACCCACTCCCATGGCAAACACCAGAGCTAAGCAGCTGAACGGCATCAACCGACGCAGGTTCCCTAATATGAGGCAATGCTAATGTGTACTTTGGAGGGACAGGGTCAGAGGGAGCCACAGACTCAGGGCTCACGCCATTTAGCACTCTGCCTCCATTTCGGAGTGCTACGTAAAAGGCTTGCCATCCCATTCTAGCGATCTATCACTGCACAAATGGCACCACAAACTGAAAAAAGCCTCGCATACCAGCCTGTGAAGATGTGGTGCATCTGCTCATCTGCAGAGTACGCACAAGTGCACACCCTCCAATGCATATCCACCACCACACCCAGACACACACAAGTCAATACACATGTTATCTCCACTGGTTCTCTGGCCCACTGTGCTGACAGCTTGTCATCTATGGAGACATTTGGACACAGTCGTTCCCATTCAAGATAGATTTAATCATTAGTGAGGAACTTAAGCAGTCATGTGGTACTGCTGCATACAGACATTTAATGCCAGGTTGCAGGTGCCCTGACCGTCCTGTCCTGTCCTGCAGATTAAGCAGATTAAGCCTTGGCGATTTCCATGAATTAATTCGAATTAATGTTTTAACACAATTTTCAAAATGTGACCAGATTTTAAGAAAGGTATAATAAGGAAAATAGGCAGCAGTCCAGAGAGAAGAGCTTATTAGTGATTCTGTAACATGAAGGGAGCTCGGTAGAGATTTGGTAACATGAAGTGAACTGTGGCAGGACACATGCGACGATGAGCGACATTTATTTCAGAAAATCCATTATCATCATCATCATCATCATCAACACAGTCTGTGGTCAGGCAAGACACCAGACCACATGGTAAAAATGGAGATAAAAAGTGAAACACGAGATAACACCAATGACCAACAACACAAGACAGGAAGACAAGGTGTAAATAGGGCAGAGACAAAAATAAACTAAAATAAAATAAAAACAAAGCTACAGGGGAACCATGACTGAAGGGGAAACTGTGACCAGTATGGAATTTGAAAAGTCAGATGCGGAACAAATTAATGAAAAGTGTAAGGTATGTCAAAAGGCACAACTAAAAGCAGCAGTATGATAAATTTGTTTCAGCTGATCGACTACAACACAAACAAAAATACAAGCTTCCACCCAGCACCCGAAACGTCCACTAAAAGAGCTAATGAGGTGATTCATTTTCAAGTGTTGTTTAATATTACATCATTTCACATCACAATAAACTAAAGAAAAAAACAATTCTTGGCGGTTTCTTAATGATTTTATACTTGCACAATTGTGTTGTTCTTGCATAATTTTGGGCCTGCTTAAAAGAGACAAAAAGGAATACTTAAAAGTGGTGAATATTTAAAATATTTTTTTTTTTTTTCACCATGTGCTGCCCACTATGCACCACCATGTGCCTGCTGATGATGCTGGTTATTATTTTTGCACATCCAAAGTCCAGTCTAATGAAAACAAAATCTTTGTATTGTCATGTACCATTGTGTAAGGACTATGATTACATTTTAATTGAGAATCATGCAGGTATTTGAAGAACCCTCACCATTTCAGCAACCTCAGACTGAGGAACCAAGAACGCATGCAGCATATCAAACTCCCTTCAAGTGCACATGACCGTAACCCAGTTGTGGGCTTTTCATGCTCCATCTCTGATCGTCTGCGGGTGTGTCTGGATAAAAAGCAAGACAACATCCCCTGAAGGGAGTTCTTAAGTTATTCAGCTCAGAACCTTCTGAAAGGCATTCTGATGGGCCCTCCTACTGTGAGAGCGCATCAGAGTTGCATTTCCACTCCAGCTGCCAAGTTCAGCGCCTGCCCCCCGTTTCCCTCGCCCAGTCATCCCTGCCTCCCTTCTGAGGCAAGGCAGGGCAAGGCAGTTATATGAGTTTCGTGTTACGGCCAGGCCTGCTCTCGCAATCCTCCAGCCTCGGCCAATGGCCTCCCCGTGCACTTGTGCGGAATAAAGGAGGTCACGCAGATCATGAGATTATCTGATTCATCTACCCAGACACGCACATGTGAGATATTACACTTCCCGACCGCATTCACACACTCCCAGTTTGGGGAATATCAGTGTGAGGGGAAGCTTTTGCTCACCGGAGAAGAGCGGGTTGCATTTCAAAAGCATACTTCATCCTCACTCAGTGCTGAGACAATATTACAACAACACTGAACTTCAAATTGTTGCCTAAAGGCAGATGACGAACAGTTAAATTAGGATTCTAAAGTCCTGTTAGGACAGGATTTGTTTTACATGGGGCGATGGAGTAAGGTAATTATTACCCATGTTCCTCAGTAATTTAAGTCCTGTCCTGATCCATTATGTCAGTAACGATTCTGCCGTCTAATATACTATGAAATGACCGGTAAAGTATAACCCCAGGTTATTTGAATCCTGAGTGAACTGCCATGCCAATAAATATTCTATAATATCTTGAGGAAAATGAGTTTTCACACTTTTGTTCCAAGCAGAGAAGAACTGGAGGAAGTATTTACCTACCACATGCCATCTCAGAGGAGCGACCCTTCTAGCAGCTGTAGGTAAATAATCCTACATCGATTTAGCCTGCTAACATTCAAACCCAAGTTTGTGTTTTTATTAAATATCAACATTTTGTATGATTCCAGACAAGTGATTAAGAAATTTAGACCAAATAATACAATGAAATTAAATAATAAAAGCCCTAGATGGATGATGTTTAAATATGAATAGTGGTTTATATTTTTGACCAGCAAAATCTACGTATTATGCATGGATTTGGTGTGTGTGGTAATGCTTAAACTGAGTGGACAGTTCCATCTCTGTAATTTATAGATTTCTTATCATATACAAAACAGTCAAACATTACAGAGGTCTCATGGTAAAATTACAGAGATATGTCCAGAAAACAATCACATCTGAATAGTTCTTAGGTTTACTATTGTTATCCAGCTTCCACTTCTTATAACATGCTGATGCTTGTATTCATAATCAATCCCACTGACCAAGAATGGATGATGAGCCAAATGCTCAGGGTTAATTCATTATTACTGCCATTTTCTACTCAAGGTGCCAGTGAAACACTGAACGCTCATTCAGAAAAAAACACCAGCGCCCTCACGTTTTGCCCAAATATGACCAACTGACATTTAATTAGACACCCACTGCTGTGAAACACAATAATGAGTACCTTACCATGATTTGATTATTTATTTAAGGGGTTAGGAATTCCATGTAAAAGCTGAAAACTATTTTTATATATAGTGATATGTTGTTTGGCTAATTCAGATAACAGATTAAGGACTTACAAGGTAAATAGGCATGAATTTCCTGGTATTTACAGAGTAGGCTATTAAGAAGTTCTCAGACAGTAAGATTTATAAATATCCATTGTGAATAACTTTTCCATAACCACAAAGTGCTAAGAATTGAACATGACTCACATCAGGAGAATTTCTCTCCATACAGCCTTTTCAAAATTCAGTTGCATAATACTAAAACATGACAGTATTCATTCCAGTGACATTCTTCAGAAGAAGTGAGATCTCAACTGAATCACAAGCTTACTTAATACAATCAATATGGCACCAGAATACACTGAATCTATATGACAGCAAGTACCTGGCTTAAAAATGAATGCCTTTTACTATAGTGAAATAAATAGGTTAAGCTATGAATTCTTTACATTATATGAATACAACCAGCAATAAAGCTTAAACAACAATCACCTAAAACACTGGCAATTGAACTTCAGGTCTACTTGGCATCAATCAGTGTATACTGCCAAATGTCAGTTTACATAGCGACCATAAAATTCTGAACCAAATCATCAATCTAGGCAAGTTGCTGAAGGTGACAAATTAGGAAAAATTTCACCTTTTCAGGGCTTTTCACATACATTCAGTTTTTTCACAACCCAGTCAGTGTTTTGTGGGCTGCATGTATCAGAAAACATGGGCTAAAACAAGCCATTCAAATTTAGCTCCCCTATACGTGTCACTAGGGGAGTCATTAGAATTATACCGGCCCCCATCTGAGCATCTCCACCCACTTAAGAAGTATCTATTTGAAGGTGCACCTTTTTCCCCCGTCACAAATGCCAGACCCACTAGCATTATGCCAAAGATAAAAGCTAAGCATGAAATCTGCTCTGTTGTTGGCTGAAAACACCAGCTTAACACACCATTAGCTCCCAGTGTCACAGGACAGAACTGCTGAGTGAACAAAGTTGACTTTTGATGGCTATGTCCCAGCTACAGTTGGCAAAAACCTGTATATGCGTGCTAACTACTTTGAATCTGACAGCTTTTCCAATAAAAGGGTTTTTTTTTCAGTACAACACAGGACTGACAATGAAACCTTTACTAAAAGAGGGCTCAATATCAACTGTGTGGCAAAACTGCACATATTTTAAGAACAATAATTATTAAGTATTTTGAAAATAATTAGAAATAATGCTAACTGTGTTTCTTTGGCCATTTAGCACTAGCTAATACTAATGGCTGATGTAATACAGTATTAGGTCATTCTTAAAAAGTGACTTTCTGCACAGTAACGTTAATGCTATTAGTTTGTTAGTTGAGTGTCTCTAAGAACTTTGGGTTCCACTCAGGTAATCAAGAGTTCACAGCAGTTGTGAGGGTAGGCCGCAAAGCCTACTTGCGTCGGCACACTCTGCAAAAGAAGGGGGTGGGGTGAGCAGTGGCTTATTTTCATTTCAAGTAATAGGCACTCAAACAGACCATTCTGAACAGGGTAGGGACACAACAAGCCACCCCCTACCCCTCACATCCATCCCTGAGGACTGTATACATTACCAAGGGGGGAAAAAAAAGAAAAAAAGAATGAAATGTCTACATACATTCAGTTGAATTTGAGTTCTCATTGATTTTTGAGGACAACAGTAAACGTGGAGTAAACAGGATCTTATGAAACCAACTTGTTCTGATCTTTGTTTGTTTTTTAACTGATGAACAAATAACTTGACTTTCAAAGGTGAACATCATAACTACAATGCTGATGCATTTTTTAGGTGATGCATATTTTAGGACCTCACCTGAAACTGCACCTGCCCCTCATCTCTAGCCTGCTGGTTTCCCGAATACAATCTAATTAATTAGAGGTGACATTTTCATGGGATTTTAAATAAACGTGGCTACTGGCTATTTAGATTACTACCCAGTACTTACCCTCTGGGTGGTGACATGATCATTTTGATGGCATGATATTTTCAAAATGCAAAACTTGGGTGTGGAGAAAATTACATCATGTGCATGTATTGTGCAGCACAGGCAGTAGAGGAATAGGAACAAGGCTCCTGAAAGGCTAAAATCTTCACCCATGCTTGAGGTATGGAATGACAGTCCTGATGACTTACTGTAGTCAGCACACTGATCAGTTCCAATCCAAGGACACGACACAGACAAAAAACAACTTTTATAATCAATCAATCACTCAGACACACACACACACACACACACTGATGTGAAGCAGCAGCCAATTGGCACACAGCGTAATCTCTATTGGAAACCATAGCTCCCAGTGGACTACTCCAGGTATAGGAGGTGGTTAAGACCAGAACAGAGCACCAACCATCACTGGACATACACACACACTTCACATTCATACAGGACAGTTTAGTTTCAATAAACCTAAGCTCCATGTTTTTGGACTGTGGAAGGAAACCCATGGAGACACAGGGAGAACATGGAAAATCCATCCAGATTCGAACCCAAGACTTTAGTGATGATAGGCAAACATGCTGACCACCAAGCCACTGTGCTGCTCCCAAATGATATTTTTATAAATTGTGGAACTTTAATGAACAGGATGCCATATCGGCTCCACCTTGGCATTGCGTGAACATTACTCCTATTGCAGATGTTCAAGGCAAGCAGTGACATTTGCACGACATTTCTGACATGCTGAGTCACCGTGGCTTGCGGCGAAGTAACTTTGCCAAAAGTAAATGTTCAAAGAGTGCTTCCTTTCACCGCCAAGGGGCAGCAATAAAAGATTTCATGGCTCGTACAGAGAGAACTCAATTCAATTACACTCTGCCATGTCCTTGGCGCTAAAGCAGACAAATGGCAAGGGAGCTGGCGGACACTGGGCCATTTCCCTCTCGCTTTTATGAGATTACCCTTCATTTAACACGTTACAGCTCCAAAAAGGCTGATGGTGACACATTGTTTATTGTATGGTGTGACACATTAAAGTAGTTTAGGTCAGTCCTTGGCTTCTTCTACCTCCTGTGTTGTCAAGATTGCAGTAACTGCTTTTTACTGTTATGGAAAAAGGGGTATTAATTGGTTCTGCTGACCTGTTTATCTTTGCTAAGGAAATATGTGAGTAGCAAAAGCCTTCAATCTTATTTGTTTACACAGCTTGATAAATGTGCATGCAAGACAACATAAGTACTTGTTTGAAGAATAAACACACCCATCAAATGGATAAACATCTCACTAAAGAAAAAACAAAATCCTTTGTGGGTGGGCAAAAACTCATTCTCTCAAAAAGCAAACAACAGTTTTTTAATTATTTTTAAAGATTTCCAAACTAGCTAACAAAAGATTGTTATGAAAAATGAATCTAGGCAAGAATTCTAAACTTGAACTACAGAAAGCAAAAAAAAGGCAGGTCCTCTTCAAACTTCAAAGCATTTGGACTCTTTAGCTACACCTCTATGCCTGAACGGAAAGGGATGCAGTGTAGAACATCTTGGATACGGTCCATGGTCTAGTAAAGGGCACCTACAGGAGGAGTGGCAGGGCTAGTGACCAACAGATGCTCCGCTTCCAATAACCGCACGGTGTGCGCTGCCTGGCCCAAATTCACTCGCACAGAGCCACAAAGCAGAGTGAAGATTCCGTGTGGGACCTGGTTAAAACGGAGCCCAGGAAGTGCCGTAAACCACACTAATGCCACACCCTTACACTGGAATCAAGACATTACAACTGAGGTTCTTTAGGAACTCAGACATTGCTGAGTCTTTGGGCCTCATTCATATGAAGACAGTATTACAGTGAAAGAGGGAAGAGGAACTAGCTTTGCAACTCACAAGACAGTGTAAACTTTTCAAAAGCTACACAGTGTCAAACAACAGATTCTCCGAGATGAGTCAAATGACTGAGTCAGACGAATGAATGACAGTGAATGGCAACTGGTTTTAAATGAACTGCAACTTCTCCCAGCCACACAAGAACCTATTAAAAAGCAATGACTTTGTTGTTGGCTTAGTAAGGTTGATGAGACTTCAAAGGTTCCCCAATAAAGAAATCAAAAACAAGAAACAGGGCAGGTGTGAGTGGCATTATTTGTGTTGTCAAAATAAAGCTTTTAGATTGCAAGCAGCCAGAAAAAAAAAAACAAAAAAAAAACAAAAAAACTAAATTAAATTCAGGATTCACACGTCAATCACTCGAAGCTTCATTTAACAGCCTAGACAATGTTGTTTTATTCCCAACAGGCATGCCTATCAGAGTTCTGGTTCAAAAGACTTTTTTAACTGTGTTGAATTTCAAGACTTCTGATTAAATGGGCTAGCTGCGCCAACTAGACGTTTACAGGAGAAAACCCTTCGGGTTCTTCCGAGTCATATTGAATTACATATGATAAATGAGTCCAATATATCGCGTGCACAAGCGTGTGCACACACACACACACACACACACACAGAAAGGTACTGGGTCAGCTGAAGATGCGGAAGAGGAAGTAAAAAAAAAATGTTTTTTTTTTAAATTGTCAGCTGTAGATGGCAGAGGACATGCAACCTGCAGTGAGCTCTACACCCATCATTTCAGCTGCCAACAAGTCCTGTTCAAGTGAGGGCAGAGACGGAGGGACTGTGCACAAAGGACGAAGAAAATATAAAAATATCAATCAACTGCAAGAACATCAACCCAGAAGCAGACATTTTCCCTGTTTAATTGTTTGCCTGCATCACCCTTTCAACCATGAGATGTATTCTTGCCAAGTGATAGATTTGCTTAGCTAAAAAAAAAAAAAAGTTTCTTGTTTCTTATGTTAGTTGTTGCCAATTCCCACCTACAACCGAGATCTCCAGGCTTTCTGTGACATCTCCAAGTCTACACCATGGAAGATCTGGAGAACGCAGCCAACAGCCCGATCCTACAGGACCTACGAGATCCCCGTACCTGGCTTCCATCTCCCAAAGCCGACGATCATCAGCTTGTTGTGGCGGGGCGGGGATACACGACACCCATTTGCTTTCCTAATACTTGCCAGTCATTAACCCAGACAAAACACTGACGGCAACACTACGCAGACACCAATAAACTGAGGTAAGACCCATATCTTAAAGGAGCACCTTCAAGTAAATCACCCTATAACATTTAATTTCCTTTCAGACTACATGCTGATGACTCAAACCATTTTATGTCTTCCAGACTCTGTGAACCAGAACAAAACAGAAAACAAAACAAGAAAATCATGAGCATGAAATTCTGAAATAGTACGAAAGACCAAAGCATGCAATCCAATTAAAATCTACATCATCATTAGCTATATTACTGCACTTTAAACTTCATTACCATTATGTCCATTCCTCAGGTCTGGAACGTTGTTACGAAGGCGTAAGCCACTCAGCACTTGACTTGGATTATGGGCACCCACACTGGTTGATATTTAACATCTAACATGAAGTAACGTAACATTGTGCAGAATAACATATACACTATAGTGATGCCACATGAAGGCAGAACTTATCTGAGAGGAAGTCATCAAAGGTAAACCCAAGCTAGCGCACAAGCCTGAGTGATTCTCCATAGCAACCAATGCTATGGAGACCTGCGTTAAAAATCAATGACTTGTCTTGTAGTAGACTACTGTGGCTCTGCAGATGAGGTCACCAATTGATACTCAGCACAGCTTCAAACATCTAATCCATTCATTAAAGTGCAAAAATGGCTCAACTGTGATTTGCAGACGACATCATTTAACCTTTTCACTTCCGAGCTAGCGAGCAGTCTGGGCTGAAAGCACACCGATACCAGTGGCAGGAAACACCCGTGTGACCACTGGCCATCGCTCACCAGCCTCACGACAAAAGCGAGCAGGGAACTAATTTTTCCCTGGGAAGAGAGAGAGAGAGAGAGAGAGAGAGAGAAAGAAAACAAAACAAACAAAACCAAACGGGGGGGGGGAGAAGCGAAATTTTGCTGAGAGAAAAACAAAGCTGAGTGGAATGTAATTACTGGGTGAAAAGCGCCTCTTCCAGGCTAGGGAAAAGGTGGCGGGCAGAAGGTCACAGCAAGAGTTAAATTCTTTTAATGCTGTGCAGCAAAGTAGGTGGGGGACAGAGTCCGGACTACAAGCACGTGCTCGAGAGAGAAGAGCAAACATCTGAGGGGAAAGCAAAGAGGAAGGTGCTGGCTACAGGGGAAGGTGAAGTGCTGCAGCTAATGCGTAGGATGCTGGGAATGGAAAACAGAGAGCTGGGGTGCCATTTTACCGGTAGAAAGCTTTACGCTACACGTGACTCAGAGACTGGCACATGGGGTCAACACACAAAAAAGAAGACACCAACAAGAAAGAGACCTCTAAGTCAATAACAGCATGGGAAAATGATCAAGATTTTGGAACACAGCGGTCAATCAATAAACCGGGGTGGGGGGAAATTTACCAGAGATTAACAACATATTATTGCTATTACTAGAAAACCTTAAATCTAGAAAGTTTCAGAAGAGAGAGAAAAAAAATTATTTGTTTAACAGCTTTGAACGTACAAAGTTGTAAAACACCACCTTAAGTTTTATATTATGATGCAACAACATAACCTATCTAGTGTAATAACAATATTTTTGTTCTACTCAAACTCAAAGTGCTCCAAAACATTTTTGGAGCATTTGATGAAGCATTTGATGAACATTGCTACAGACCGAGAAACCTGCAACTTGGGACACTGAACAAGGTATTTTAGGGTATTACATGCTCCATCTTTAAACTCATGCCCCCATGTCCCTACAATCTGTATGAGCACGACAGACAGCATCTCTTTCGGCAGCGCTGACAGGCCAGCCCTGGCCGTGCTGTACATTCAAGTTCACTCTGGGTTCGACCTCAAAATAAACAAAACAAACGCACTACCGTGCTAACAACGGGGCCACGGCAGCCAAATTTCGAAGCAAGGGACAGTCTGCAAAACCTGAACCCTGGGCCAAGGGATGCGCGGAGGGGGCGCGTGTGGCGCTGCTGGCGGAGAGCAGATGGCTCGGGCCCTGTTTAGAGCAGCAAACCGCTCTTCCTCCACCGGTGACATTAAGAGAGAGGGTGATGCATGCCTTTCTCTGAGCCAAAAAAACCACCACCACCACCAGCCATCCAACCAACTAAACAAACACAAACAGTCTTTTGCCTCAAGACAAGTCCCAGCATTGTTCTGGCTAGCGTGGCATCCTCTCTCCGAGAGATAATGTACATTCTTCTGTTTGAATGATTGTAAAACATTTTCTTTTGACCCTTCCTTATCCAAACGCTACACCAGACCTGTTTTTGTGAAACCAGCGATATGAGCCTAAGCTTACATGGAGAACAAGAAAGGTAATGGTAGGGCTCAAAACAAAGCTGTCCTGGGATCAGTTGAAGCCTAGCGATAGGCAGCTGAAGGGTGCCTGCATCCAGAAATGCGCTGCACAGAGGGAGCAGCAGTTTCTGTTATGGCCTGTTGCCTAATTGGGTGCTTGGCCGAGACTGGTGGAGAGTCTGAGCGAGGTGTGCGCAGGCGTCGGCAAAGGTCTGGCTGCTCGGAGGGAGCTCCGCCTGCCGCATCTCTTGCACCACAGCCTCTATCCGGTCTGAGCACTAGCACCACGGTATCGCAATGCACGGGTCGCTCCGAGGACTTCAGGATCGTACAGCTGGTCTTATTTGTACAAAAAACAAAAACCCCTCACTGCGTGAGACCAGAATTTCAAAAGTGAAAATCAGGCTGGGTCACCCGTCTATGCCAGGGACCAAAAGCAGTTTAGAAGAAACCTAATTAAAGGTGTACTACATGTCAAATATAATCAGGTCTACACATCTGTTCTTTAAAGGAGTAAATCTGCTGAGCCACATAACGCTGACACCAAGATCCCCAGGAAATGATGCGTGACCAGATCCGGGTAAACAGAGGTGAATTAACACAGCAGATCACTGCAGATAAAACCAGAATGAGAGCAACTAAAATTAGATGTTATGAAACCTTCATTCTCTGTTTGTTTTCATTGCCCCCCCCCCCCCCCAAGCTGAACTTAAGCCCTGCTCAAACACTATAGATGTACACAGCACAAGGCAGACTGCCATTACATTCTGGGCTGGGTGTTTCCCAAAAGCACCGTAAAACAAAGATCATGTTTAAATGGAAGAGCGAGTGTTACACTGAACACTCTCTCTCTTATTTAAGATGATCTTTAACACTGCAATCATTTTGGAAAACGGGGCCCTGGCCAATAGCTTAACAGTAAGGCCTTTAAAATGGATAACTCTGAAACCATATAAGTTCCCAGTCATGACTAACACTGTGAATCCCACATTTTAGAATACTGGGTACATTTAAGAGAAAATTACAGTAACTAATTGTTTAAATTATGTACAACATATAACTGTAGCTCTAGAGCTGGATCTAAAACAACCACTGTAAAATAGTAGTGTATTAATTACTGAGCCTATTAAAAATGTCTTAGCTTCAGCAACTACAAAAAAAAAGAAAAAAAAAGCTTGATGGCATCCATCCAAATAACGTAAACAAACCAAACGTAACAAACAGCACATTGTAGTTGAAAGATAAAAACCAAAAAGGGACAGCATTCTGACAAACATGCACAACTCATAAGACATTCACTTTTCTTACTGCTTTTGCAGCACAGCCGTACAAAATTTCAATTGCATGCTTTTATTGCCAGTCAATAAACTAAACGCCTAATCTTACAAAACACGAAATCGCCAATCATTATCCAGATTCTAGGAATCCCCATTTTCTCCACTGTTAAAAACTATTTGGGTAACTGAACTTTTAACTGAGAGTTTTCCTTTTCTGTTGCATGTTAACAGTAGTTTTCCTTTTCTGTTGCATGTTAACAGCAGTTCTACACAAAACTGACCTGGCTGAATTACCCCAAGGTACTGAACACCGTCAGGGACCATAAATATAATGTAGAAATAAGCCACATGTTTAAAGATTCAAAGAGCGTCCAGACACTCTACAACCTTTATGTTGAACAGATATTCTACCAGAAGTTTATTTTACTGTTAGGACGGAGATGTGTCTTATAAGAAGCTGCACCGCCATAAAATTTGCTTATGAAATCTAAATGTCTCATCAGTGAGGAAATGCACCATTGCGTGGCCCGTTAACCTGATGTCACTACAGCACCAAAGTTTAAGCCCTCCCCTCTATGGAGGTGAACACAACTCCAATCTAACCCACCCTCTCGCAGCATTTCCATATACATCACTTATGGAAGTAGCTGGGAATGGACTCCTTAACATTTAACATTTACAGCATTTAGCTTTTATCCAAAGGGACTTACAATTATGACTGAATACAATTTGAGCAAGTGAGGATTAAGGGTCTTGCTCAGAGACCCAACAGTGGCAACACGGCAGTGGTAGGGCTTGAACAGGCAACCTTCTGATAACGAGTGGAGTACCTTTACCATAGAATTCTGTGAAAATATTAGCCTGGCAGAACATAAAGGTGGAAAAATTAATTTACTGGCCTGCGACAAGCCAGCATTAGGTCTCAAGAGTCTTTGCCATAATCCAGTTTTGCATGTAAAACTCATACACAGTGGAGAAATCTGGCAGCTCCAAATGCTCGGCTGAAGTCAGACCCCGAATCAGAAACACTTCATGTCAGACATACAGGGAAGGTCTGGGGGGTGAACTAAGTGTTAAGCTTATGGCACAGCTGCACTCCACCATGTGAGGACTCCGCATACAAATCAAAGGAGGTCAGTGGGCGAAGCATCCCCGTGCTGTAATCATTCAACAGCTACAGTTCTTGTTCAACAAACTAGCTGGGGAGGGGGTGGAGTCAAGCAAATATACCCCCCCCCCCCAACCCTGCATATAAGAGCATCATCAAAGTCCCTGCTGCAGCAAATTCCATCACCTTGATATTCGGATTGGAAAAACAAAGCAAAACTAAAGAAAACAAAGCAAAACAAAGAGGAAAAAAAAAAACAAGAAGTTGAAAGAAACTGAAGAATTCTAAAGGAGGGGTTGGGAACTTGGCACGAAGCATGCCGTAGGGTGGACCTCTGAAGAGCAGTGCTACCCGTCTGGCACTTGCTTCATAACTGCCAGGGGTGGGCACCAGCCTGGCTCAGGATGGGAGGGTAACAAGCACTGTCGGTGGGCGAGAGCCAACAGGATTCATCGTGGTTACCGTCTTTTGGTATAAGGCGAAGTTTTCCCCGTGCCAATGACACGGTGCTTGCATAACTCGGAATGCAACATGGACCTTCATTTGCTAGTCAGACCAATGACGACTGGGCAGCTGCCAGCAGATCCGACTCCCGACACCCAATTCTACGGATTCGACAGAGACAGATTCGAATTACATTTCATAATTCCAAGTATTTACTGTACTTTAGCTACCCAGCACATCTGCATGTTGGATTCTCAGAAGAGTATAAATATTTTTTAAAAACATGAAAAAAAAAAAGAACCTCACGCATCAAGGACTCGAGCCGTTAGGAGCTGTTGTGTGGCCTCCCACGCGGCACCATTTTGGTTTGTCAACAAAGCGGCTCCGTTTCAACACGGCGTCGCCATCGTCGCTCTTATCATGTTAATATTCAGAGCCAACAGTTGCTCACTGATCCATCTCACGATCTACGCCTTTGCCTGTTTTGTAGCTCTGCCACATCCTGCTCAAGGGTACCACTGTAATACGAAACAGCCACTTTCTCAATCAAAGAAGGCTGATGAACATTTTTCTTTTTGAAATGCACATTTCATGCCTTCTTTGGCGAGCAAAAGATACAATTAAAATAAACAGGTGGCAGTAGATCAAAGAAATAAAGAATAGTATGTTAAAATGCCATCCATGTTAAATTACAGAAGTAAGAACTTATATATAAAAAAAAACCAACAATGAATCCCTTTAAAATATATTGTAAATCTACATGTAAATCTAAGTATACAAACTGTAAATCTCATTTAGCCACTTAAAACACAGGTTAAGCACTCAAGTAGATTATTAGTCACTGTAGGCCACAAAGTGATATTTAAGGTCACCACACTTAGTTTACTGTACAGTTCCCAACACTTTTTTTGATAAGCTGACTGGACTGGTACGCTCTGGCACAGCTGTTAAAAGTAAGAAAACCGGAGTACGAGCACAAACTGCACAGAAGACACCCCAGCACACCTTTTAGTGACTTTTCCTGACTTTGGTTCCTGAGCTTCCATGGTTCTTAAAAGGATTAGCTAGGTTGCACTTCAAATATCAACAAACCTGAAATCAGTGCCTGAGATCAAGGTTTTTTTTAGGGACTGTTACATGTCAACCCCCCCCCCCCTCCCCCCCCCTCCCCCCCCCCCCCGGGAGTTGCAGTGTTGCACTTGGTCATGCAGGCTTGATCATTTTCAAACCTGTCGGTTCTTTTTTTTTTTTTTTTTTTCTCTCTTTCTTTTTCAAATTTTTTTTGGCTTTCTTGCAGTCGAATTGCTGCATACTGACTGAGCTGAAATTGAAAACATCCCTTGCACTGACTATTTAAAAGCACACATGCTTTGGAGAAGATAAAATCTGAAACCACCAAACATAGGTTCTGGCCTGGGGTTTTCCTGGGTTATAGAGCCTCTATTTCAAGACAATTGATCTTTGAGCTTTTCAAAAGCTCTAGTTGAACATTTATCAAAAACGCAGTCATTCAGCTTCTCTACAACAGCCGAAAGATCAGGAGTGGCAAGAGAAAGATGTCTTGAGAGCTCTAGATTCAACCCTAATAAGGCAGTGACCACAGACCACAACTGGCAAATCGTAGCTGTTTTTGGGAAGGGGACTGCGACTCCACATTTTCTGAGATTTAGCTTTATATGATGTAATTACTGATCTTCGTGGCCAACTTCACCAGTTTGCTTACTGGTGCAAAGTGTTTGTCAAGCAAATGCCTCTGTTTGAGCCCAGATTTGAATCCCACCGGTCACATTTAGTCACATTAGACCCCACAGAGGCCTTCCTTCAGAGGCCTTAAAATACTGAAAAGTCCAATTGTAAAATCCATGACTTTTTAAAATGTAATCTGGCCAGTAGTATACTCACTCACCACTTACCGGTGGTAATTACTGAAAATTACATGGAATTCCCCTTCATGAACGGTGACATATTGACCCACCAAATCATTCACAGAGACTAAAGTAACAGTGTACAAACTTACTTTGTGCAACCGGTGTGCAAACAACGCTGTGGTGGAAGCAGGAGGGATGCCTGTCGTGTCATGACAATGCCAAACTCGCCCTGGTACACGGTCATGCCCGAAAGGTGGGTTTGAGAAAACAGAAATGATGAATTCACAGGGGCAAGCAGCTCAAGGATCTCAGAAAGAGAGAGAGAAAAAAAGGAGTTGATTGTGTAGAATATTCAAGGCAGGCTTCATCCCGTCCACTGACTGGGCGTCTGTAGCTCAGCTATGGTCCAAGCCTATCTTACCAGAAATGCACACTGACTAACTTGGCTTTCCTAGCACACTACAAAAATGTTTAACATGCAACACTGCTGAGCCTTTGACGCAAAACCCTTTTTCAGGACTTTCTGTGCACCATGCACACTCTCAAGCAGGCTTGATAGGCAGGTTTGGCAATCCTTTTGAGATGACTCCAGAAATGTTAATTGTACAAAATAATGATCCATCTGACTTGTGAGTTCTGGTACAAATTGCATAATTTCTTTAGTTTCATCAAGACAAAGTTACTAAAATATTAAACTGTATGACATTACACTAAAATGGCATCAGAATATTATTATCTAGCTTCAGAATATTATTATGCACCTTGTGCTAGCTGCAGCAAATCTTCACAACACTCTCCTATGGAAACATCATTATTATGAAAGCTAACATTTACTAAGCACCTCAGACCTGGAATCATTCTTTGCACCTCTTAATGTAGCTATTTATTAGCGCATGATGGGTAAACGCTGACATTAGTTCAGCAGCTGTCGCAATGAAAATATGACATGGTAAATAAGGGCCTCAGGCGGCTTTGGCAACGCCTCCGGGGGGGGGGGGTCATGTTAATTGGTTCCCCCAGTGGGTGCCATGCTGTAGATAGGACAGATCTATGGGGCTCACATATCTAAGCTGGGGAAGGAGGGGTTGCACAGAGGTAGAGGGCACCCACACAGATCTCAGATCAACAAGCAAGAGCCGTAAACGAGGCCGGGTGGCTGTGGTCGAGGGACTACCTGAAGGACAGGCACGTGGGCGAGCTCCAGGCCTACCTGAGGGACAGGCATGTGGGTGAGCTCCAGGACTACCTGAGGGACAGGCACGTGGGCGAGCTCCAGCAAGTCTCTATCGAGCCTTCTGCTCCACTGACAATTCAGTGCTCGAAACACTGGACAAAATGTTATTGCAGTTTAACAGTAATTTAAAAAAATAATTATAATAAATTACAGATCAGTGGTTTGGTGGGCAACAGTGTACTGCACAAAAGTAACTCTTACTGAAAAGGTGAAAGTTGATTAACAAACTAAAAAAAAACAAAAACAAAAAAACAATAAATTAGGCTATTTTCTAAGCCCATATCCTTATCTTATGATTAACATTTAAGGTTCATTTTTAATGCCAAAAATATAGTTTCTCTATAATTACTTTTACATATCATGTAATATCAAACTGATATCAAACATCAGCAAGACTTGCTTCAGTAGCGAACAGTAGCTCCTTATCTGAAATGGAGCAATGACAACAATATGGAGAACTGGAAAATCTAAACCAGGCCTTCTAGTTATTAAGCAGCAACTGCTCATAGCCTATATCCGAACTGTCAATAATGACAAAACACCTGTTAACCTCAGTAAGGGGTGTGTAACTGACCAAGATCTTCTCCACCTAGTATGGCAGGAAGAGCACAGAACAGAACAAACTCTGCAGAATAAACATAATTAGATTAAAAAAAAGAAAAAAAAGAAAAATGGCTGGGCATCTTCTGCCAATCTAAAACACCCTGTTAATCCTGACATTTGCCCACTACAAGTTAACTGTTGTGCTCTGTGTGCACAAGGGTGCAATGGACCTTGAAACATAGTGGGTAGTGTAAAGTTTTACTCCTTTTTTTTGGACATGAGCTTTTTGAGTATACCTAGTATTTTAATTTTTAATTATTATTAGGAAAGCTAATATTTACTAAGTATCCCAGACATGGAAGAAGAAATTGGTTTCATTAAATGTTCAACTTTCATTAGCTTCATTACAATTTTAGATTATTATTGAACTGCACTACAACTAGCTAAATGGATAAATCAATGCGCGATTAAAAAAAAAAAAAACAACTAAAAAAACTACTTGTACACTGTAGACAAGGATAATGACCTGAAAACGTATTAAAATACCAAAGGGGTCCTAAATTATATGAGCTACCCAGAATTCAGTTATGTTTTGAGCACACAGGTCAGTCACCTTAAACCTATTTAAATCTGAAATATGATAACTGCATAAACTGACCTGCAGAAGATTAAAACAATACACGATATGCCTGAAATGCTCGTGCAAGTAAATAGCTGTGACGTGCGGTTTCACGTCATGCTCACAAACTGGCTGTGTAAGAAAAACACTTGCTTATTCTATCTGATTTATCTTGTCTAATCAAAGCTCACCAAAAAAAAAAACCCAAACCAACCCAACTTTAAGTTCGCCAGCATGTTTGTTCAAAATGTGCATTCCAGAGTTAGTGCTCGGCCTGGCACGCACAAGCAGGTAGCGAGCGCCAGCCAACCATGTGGCTTACCTGCTGTAGGTGTACGTGGGCGAAAAAAGTTGAGGCATGGCCTCGCTGCCCCTTGGCAGACCCGACGTGTCGCTGTACCCATTGCCCCGGACCCATCCATCAGTAGTGGCGGCAGTCGGCAAAGAGGCGTACAAGCCCAGCGGGGGCTTGTGGTCGGGCAAGCTCACGGCTGAGCCGGCAGTGTAGGGGTATGGTTGCCTGTCCACGTGGCCAACGCCCCCTCCGTGCTGCACGGGCAATGCTGACAACTGGCAGTAGCTCCGCCTCTCGCTTTCCTGTTTGATGACTCCAGGTGTGCACAGCTGGATGTACTCAGTGTCCTCCTCCATCTTTATGGAGGGCAGGCTGGCAGGGGGCTCTTGTGCCCGCTGGGCACCCTGCCCAACTCTGCCGTTTACACTGCCAAAGTCGCCTGCAGGCCGGGTGTCCTTCAGCACACCACAGCTGCCATCCCCGTGCAGGGTGTCCTCCATCCCCAGCGACAACAAGGTGTCCTCGGCCACGCCCAGGTCGGGGAGCTCCAGACCCTGCAGGATGTCCAGGGTGCTGTCATCCAGCAGCCTGTCCGCCCCATACACGTCCCGGTCTGGCTGGTTGTAAGGGCCGAAGTCGTAGTTGGCCTTCTCTGGAGGGGAAAACTCCTCCATTTTAAAAGGAAACGACTCAGGGGCCAGAACACCAGAACTGACTGAGGTAGACGTGCGACTTAATTCTGCAATGCTCTCATCCAAGAGTGCAAAGTTATCTCCGAAGCTAGAGCCCAGGGCATCTTTTGGCTTCTGCTGCAACCTGAATGGCTTTGCAAATACCTTGTTATCTGTCTCCTGAGTGCTACGTCCCACTGACGCCGGTCCAGCCACAGAGAGCTCCCGCTGAAGGCGACTACCGCTCAGTCCGTTGGAAACGTCGCTAGAAACAGAGACTGGGGTGGTGGACGGGGCGCTGCATATGTTTGTCAACAGGCCTCTCATGGCGCGATCTCCTAACGCCAGACTTTCGTCCTGATTATTGCTGTGTTCTAGCACGCGATCCATCTCTCCAAGCTGCGGAATAAATATAGTGAGCATAAAATTGTCCCAACAGTAAACCCAAAAAGGTTTATTATGAAGGACACTTGTGTATTCATTTTACATACATCTGTGTGCGAGTTTACAAATAAATACTATATTAAATGCCTAACTGTTCCAATCAGCGCCTTACAAAACAGAAAAAATGTCTTTCTAGACTTGGCACGCTGAAAAAGAACTTCGCAGCTGGCCTAATCATTAAAAAATAGCCCATAGCTACCATACTTTGTTATTTTGGATCTGGTGAGTTCATATATGCTATCCCATGTCATTCGACATTTAAAAAGATCCTCACCGTGTCCCATAAGATTAATTAAGTGCGCTTAATGTATGTCACAAACCGGAGACAGATTGTTGCGACTATTTGAGATACTGGAAGGGCAGACGGCAACGTCCACAGTAAAATCCATAAAATCCACCCAGAGTCTCCTACCACAGTAGTGCAACCTGTTGGCTGTGAAGAGCTACTACATCTAAAACCAAAGCAATAAACTCAGCGCATTAACTTCATTGGGAGATACACGGGGATTATATGTAAAGTTTAAAAAGCACAAGGCCAATCGCAATATAATTTATGTCAACTGTATGAATTGCTGGCTAATCTGGAGGGCTTTTTTAAACTAAAAGCGATTTGTTGCAGGAGGGCAGTCAGTCTAGCAATAGCCTAACTGGATAGCTCGCTAGATAACTTATGTGCGTAGCGTGTCATTTAGCATTACGGAGTAGGTAGTTAGAGGCAGCTAGTATTAGCAACATGTGTTTCATGGTTGAGTAAAGATATTCATACTTCTGCATAAATGTCTTCGGCTGAGTACTCCAGTCTGGCCTTTTATAAACCACTTGCAAAAAAATTAATCAAAAAATTAAGATATGCTTACCTATATGAACATTACGAATCAAACATGTTCATTCCCAGGTTGTCGATTGATAACGTCACTATAAAATCCAAGGATCTTTCACTTCAAGTCCGTCACGACAGTTGTGCCGACTTCCCCCGCCTGTTTGTTAACAAGCCGTATTGCCAGCTTGTTGCTGTTTCCAACACTAGCTGTGGTATTTTACATTAGTTTGCTTTAAACCCAGACCGCGACAATCTAGCTAAACCTAAAAAA
Source organism: Electrophorus electricus (assembly GCF_041902795.1). NCBI lineage: Eukaryota > Metazoa > Chordata > Actinopteri > Gymnotiformes > Gymnotidae > Electrophorus > Electrophorus electricus. Next base: position 13,768,898 of record NC_137504.1, read on the forward strand.
AAATGACACGCAAAGAATAACAGTCGTCAAGATGTTAATTTCCGCCTCTTTTCAAATACAGGTAGCCTACTTGATGATAAAACCATACTGCCGCCGTATTAGGAATAACGTTAGCTAGCTTGCTAGGGTGTCGAATGCGGAATTGCCAACATTACATAAGCGGCTTGTCAACTGGACAGAGCCGGCAGACAGTGATCTCCACTCGGTAATTGCAACGCTAGCTTGCGAGCTAGTTGAACTGCAGTTAGCTAGCTCGGGCTCTCGAGCGGTGAACGCCCCTCACAAACTACAGAACTCGCGCTAATTGGCTGAGGCAGGCAGAAAACTCTTCAACGTACCGCTTGCTTACAAACTATGACAAAGGTTAAGTATATTGTGTTTAACCGTTATTTTCCACCGGGAGAAAAAAAAAGTCACGTTAAAACGTGTCCACGTTGGACCTAAAAATTGTTCACCGTCGGGCGGGATACTCCGTATCAGCCTTGTCATGTTTTACTGCGTATCAGCTTGGTGCGAGGATGCCGCGGTCGTGCCAAAGACGGCACCTAATGCCCACATTTCAACCCCGTTAGCTAGCTAGCTAACGCCCTCGCTAATTTACAAACATACTGTCGCAAGCTAACATAGCTAGCAGCTAGTTTAGTCTGTTAGCTTTCTAAACGAAAGCTAAGAGCTGCGTGAAAGTTAGAGGCCGTAAACTTTTTTCCCCCTAATTAACCGTGGAGAGTTCAAAACGGAGGAAATCTGTAGCTAGAGATTGGATTTTCGGTTGATGGAAATTAAAACTTGCAAGGACGACTAGTAAACCGTAAACTAGATAGCTTTAGTCTTAAATGGCGCAGCAAAGTCTAGATAAAGGGGCAAAGGGCACTTTCATACAAAATGGAAATAAACCAGAAAACGAAAAGATGGTTAGGTAGACACTGCGATTCTATTCTTTCATCCCAAGTGTAAAAAGATGGGTCGAATGACGTCTACTATTTCGTAACATAGTACTGTCTATTAATCATCATAATCTTAAAACAAATATATAAATACATTTCTAAAAATCACCCATTCAGAAGACTTTGAACTGCCTGCTAAGAGACCTTGGCGAATTTACAAAAAACAGACATGCGCAGAATGAAACCTGCCAATTTGATATTCATAATCCGCGCAAGTGAGAGGCAGACTTTAAGTAACAATATTTGTTAACCACTGTTAACTTTCCATTACGTTTTGCAATAGTACAGCGCTATTGTCCATTTATAGAATGAATTTATTAACTATGTGTAGATGTCAGCATTTTTAAATTAAGGTGTGTATCAGGCCACAAGTCTTATAAAAGTATTTAAAGTAGCCTTTTTCAGATCTAAAAAAACCCTGGATACACTTAGATTGATCATCTTTTTTCTGTGTCAAACCATTTTCCCCACTTCTGCTTATTTCTCTCTTGCTTATATATGCACTTAACCATTTTGTATAGAGAAAACAAATTGTACAGTCGTCATTACCCACTTTATTAATTATAAACATTTTGTGGGTTCATCAATGGATAGTTTCTCTAAGTAAAGGTCAAAGGTAGGCATTTCTGCATTACAAGTGTATATTTTCAGGATGAGAATTGACTGCAATTCTCTGTTGTGCCATTTGATAATGTGGCCATAAGCAACATTGGTGGTGCGGCACACTGCTCTTATGCATTGACTACCATAATTACCCGTGGACCACTAAACTCATTCAAACTGTGCATTTGCAAAGGCGAAAGATGGTAGACAGTATTGCCACCCATGGCTGTGGGAGGAGCCATTTTCCTCTGAGAAGACAGGGAGAGTATTAGGGAGCAAGGAGACATGGCAGATGCATCCTCCCATGCCAACGAGCTCGTTATGGACCAGCAGGCGTGGAGCAGGCATGTGTGTAGCTAATTACGCGAGAGGAGGGCAGCACAAGAGAGGACGAGCAGTCTCTATGGGCTGGCCTGAAGGAATCACATTGTTCTTTAGCCTGGCAGGGTAGCTGGAGGGAACAACGCTTCCTCAGACTGCCACGGTCAGGATGAAATGACGGGAAGCATGGAGCACACGCCCGTTTAACTTCTAACATCCACTGCTCCATCCCTCACCCCTCACCCCTCATGTTTTTCCACATTCCCCCAAGACATCCATCAGATTCACAGGGCTAAGCAGTGTGGAGAATCTGATGGCAGTCTAGCCACTGGTAATTGTTTATTTATTTGTTTTGATTTTCTGAAATCAAGTTGATGGCAACCAATAAGAATCACTGGAATGAGTGATGACCTCTGTGTTAGTCTGTAGACACTGTTCAGTTCTCATGTTGTTTGTGCTCATGCGCCATACGAGAGCAACACTGTGTTCCTGCATTCAGCTGGCACTTTCTTCATTGTTCATATTAGGAACATGTGACTTGTGGCTCTCCTGGGCTTCTTCTTTGCAACAAGTCCTGGGATATTTTAGCACTGACCCATGGTTTCCTGTTCTTTAGTATAAAGCTACAGTCTGTGTGTACATGAACACAGCCCTCAAAACCACAACTGCCTTTTTAAAAGGTAAGTCCAGAGCAGTTTTTGCCAGTCAAGTAAGGAAATGCCACCTGAACTTCATAGTTTCATTTTGACCCCAACTGTCCAAAAAATATGAGATAAACAACTCCTCATCCACTAAGACAGTTACTTGCCTGGTTATGTTTTGCACAATTTATCAAAATGCATCTAAATTTAAGTTGATCCCTTTGGCTGTTTTCAAAGATATTATGGAAAGTGTGCATTATTTCAGGACATTTTTTAAATTAAAAGTTGACAAATTTATTTTAGCAAAAGTCTTACTAAGAGTTTTGAAATCATGATCCACTTGTCACACCTTGTAAACAAGTGAGCTTACTGAAGTGCCCTTTCACCTATCGTCCTGGGCACCACCACAAACAGCTGGCTATGTGTAGCTCCTTTTTACCAACAGTTCCTCCCATGAGTCCTGTGCAAGCTGCATAGCATCTGTTCAGCAGGGAGGGCATTGCCTTCTCAGCCAAAATACCACAAACTACACTGATCCAAATAACTGAGCTACATGTCTGGCAATCCATTTGCCATATGGCACCCTGTTTGTGCAGTGTGATCTACTGCAGGTTAAGTCAACTACCAGCTTCTCTTTCTTAGCAAGAGCTGTTGAAAAAGCTGGAATGCAATGACTTACCTCTCAGAGATTTTTTAAGGGAAGTGTTTCAGGCACCTGTGCTGGAGAAGCCCACGTCAAACCAAGAAGCAATGCCTTTTTAGCCATTGCCAGGCAAGACTGAACGCCAACCATAATACACCTTTCATTTGGAGGGCCAGAGAACGGATGGGTCTGCTCTCAGATGCTCTATTAGTGGATGATTTGCATCCAGTAAGACATAGCATCCACCTTTATTTAAGTGAATCTTGTGGGCTTAGGTCCCCTGGAGACCTCAACATGTGCACATCTTGTCATGCACATTAGAGCATGTTGCAATTCTATGTGTGAGGGAAGTGGCTTGCATTTGGGCAGCGTGTGGTCAAAATCCCTAATTGCAGCATGGGAAAAGCATTTCCCCCCCCACTAAATGTGGGGTTTCCCTGAACTTAGTTCATATAAATTCATTTTATACCATTAAAAACTATGTATCTGTCAGTTAATTAGTTATTAATTTAGTGGCATATAGGAAGGATGGTTTCACGCAAGACGGTGAAGCAGAATCAAGAATAATCTTGAAAAATACATGGACCATGAAGAACTTGGTGGAGATTGGTGCAAGGTCACCCATAGCAATACAAACAGCACTTTGACTTTGATGATAAAAACCCAGAGAAATTAATAAAATGTTACAAAATAGACAAGGATGAGCTTCTTCTGTATCAACGTGCACTCTGAGAAATATAGCAAATTCCATCATGACAGGTTTGTCTCCATCCTGCACTCAAGCATTAGAACCCATAAACCAAGAACAGTTTTTAAAAAATAGAACAAATGCATATTCCCCTGAATTCTACTGCATTCCTCATGGTTAGTTGACCCAAATCTGTTACATGGTACTTTGTAATTCCAGCACAATGCATTCTTGATGTTTATGTTAATTCTCCTGACATTTCATAAGCGGCCTTGGTTTTTATTGGTTCTGCCTGGTGTCTGATGTATTTACTTGGTTTGCATTATATATATTTTTTACCCAGCTTTGTGAGAATAAAGTGATATATTTTTTACATATCTAACTAGGGTTTATTGGTCCATCACTAAAACCAGATAGCTTTAACTGCATTTACCCAGAGCCACTATCACTTTCTGATAAAATGAGGCCAACTCAATATCTCAGCTGCTGCCATTGAATGGTCAGCTGCATTTTGAACACAATGATGAAGAAACAGAGAAAATCACCAATTAAATACTTGATAAAGACACCAAGAATCTCATAATGACAATTTTAGCAGATCCACATAAAAGATCCAATCCTGCAGAGGCTGTGGGCTGTCTGCTACATTTATAGGTAGGGTAAACATACCCCTTCATCTAGGATTGCTTTTTGTGGGCGAAACACAAGGCAGATTAAAAACATTTGTCAGGAATTGTAGAGTAAGTGTAAAGCTATTTGACTATACTGCCAGACTTGCTGAAAACAGGTGAAGAATCCCAAACGCTGTAAGGCACAGCAGAGCATGGCAAATAACTGGCTACCCTGGGCTGGATTGCACATGTCAAGAAATAATCAAGAAAGTTCTCATGGAGAGATGAACATTTAAGGTTCCACACTATGCATGACCTTGTTGCCTTTCTTCCAGGTGCCAAAAAATAATCCTTTAAGTATGACTTACCTTACTTGCACTAATCATTTAGGGACAATGGGACTAGCACATGTGTCTCTTCTGTGGGCAATGAGCAGCTCCATGTCTGACTGCATTCCACTGCTTGGTATGCATAAATATAGCTGGGTGTCGAGATGGCGCTGAAATGTCAGAGGCAGGCAGCCACTGTGCAGGCGCATGTAAAGAAACGGTGGCCAATCCCGATTGGCAGTGACTCAGTTTGAATCTCAAAGTTAAGAGGTTAAATCAGGCTACCAAAGGAGGTTCACCAGCGTGCAAGACACACAGCAGCTCTGAACTTGACATGTTTTCAGTGTGTGCAGGGGTGCGTTTGGATTGTACACCATCAGTGTTCCAACACTTGTCAAAGTGTCATTTGAGGAATGCATTGCCTTTAGTATCAGGTTGCAAGTTATGTGTTTTCTAATGTACCTGAGTACCTGAATGTTAGCTTTTCAGATGGCTCAGTAGTAGATACACAGCTATGACTTTAAAGTCCGGGATGAAGAATGGGATGTGAAATAATCCTTAAGGACCCCCCCACCCTCACCCCCCAATAACAATAAGGTTTTTAACCTTGTGAACAACGTATAGCATATAAAACACCACACATCATGAGCAAATAAGCAGTCAGTGCCATGGCTGAGCATTTTGGCTTTGGAATTGCATTATACCAATGATCGTCTCAAAAACAAGGATTCAGGCATACAGGGTTCATATGTCACAAACCTAAGGAACCAATCCTGTCTTGCAGGGTGTGACTTTCCATATCATTAGAATAGTGCAATGGTGAAAGAAGTACTCTCAGAGTAGCCAGGTGTAGTAGTATTTTAGTGAAAGCTAAATTTCACTATTTTTAAAAAGATGGCAAACATTTGCTCTTTTTTCAGTGACAAAGATGCAAAAGCAGAAAATGTGAGCCTTCATATATTTCCAATGGATCTGAAAGAAATAAGCACCGTTTAAATGGAAAAAAAAAAAAAATTGTTTGTCATAGCCAAAACTCTGATTTGCAATAGCCATTTTCCAGTTCAGTTTTGAACATTTTATTTAAAAAATGTTTTGCCATAAAACCTGTATTGAAGCCTGATGCTATCCCACCCATTTATCCAGGGAACGCAGCCAGTAAAAACCAACAAGGGGTCGATGGGTAAGTTTATTTTTCTTGTACTTTATCCACTGACTCTACAACAAATCTGCAGTGTGCTAGATAATGACAGGACATTTTATATAGCTGGGTGGTGTTGCCAATGAAAGTTAGGCTAAATCATGACTACATGACAATTCTGACAGAAAAGTTCATATATCTTTCACTTGAATTGTTCACAATGAGAGCATTTCATGATAAAGCTCATGCTCATAATGCTACACAAACATGACTTTCAAAGTCACCAGATTGCTACTTACTGTTCACACTGTCTTGTAATTGAGAACCTTGAAGTCGTTGTGGAACGCACACAGTGAAAGAGGGTCACCTGTTTCATCTTTCACCAGGAGGAACATATGAGTCTGTCTGGTCTTCAGACTATGTTTGTCACAAAAACATATGTGAAAAGGAAGAGAGGGAATGGTGTGATACCAAGCATGAGAGGGATTTTTTTCTTTAAAAAATAGACATGCAAGAAAACAAGGATGAAAAAGCAACCCACGTAACGTTTGTTGTAGCCATGCTTGTTGATGTACAACTCCTACCCCAGGTATTCCTTCACCCTGTGTCTTTTGTTCTCACCGGCTGAAGCCCATCACTGCAGTCACTGCCAGTTTAACCAGGTCTGAACACTTTTCACACTACAGGATTTGAATTCGTCAACAGGTCCAGATATTTAGCCTGCTTGATATTTTATCATCGGTGAGTCTCTTGGATGTTGTCTTTGAACAATTCACACACTGTGATCATGAGCTGATTTTCGAGCCTATTTGCCTTTAATCTGGGGCTTTTCTCTGTATTCTCCAAAAATTGTTGTCAGTAGAAAATCACCCCAAAAATCTCGCCATAAATTGCTAGTATAGCATTAGCAAGATAAGGTTAGCTAGCCAATTCAAGTGCATATGGCAAGTGTAGAAAGCCACAGGAGCACACACTCCTATCAGGAGAGGGAACACAGACCTACATGTATGGTATGATATTAAGATATGAATTACATCCCTTTCTCCAGAGATTTCCTATGGTGCTGAAAGTGTTTCTTCCTAAAGGCACACCTGGATGTTTATTTTTATGAGGTAGCTAACTTGTGTCTGGTGATTGGAAGTAAAGTTGTCAAACATTAGCAACACATTAGCAGTTTGATAACGCAGTCATGCCAAAGGCTCCTGTTATCCATAACCTTTACGTTACTAATGTTGTAGAGAGAAATACATAATATGCATTACCATTCTGACACATCCTCTTGCAAGGGGGCCTTAAAATATTCGCTTTTCTTCTTCTTCTTCTGAGTCCATTTCTGGTTCAAACACGTATGGCTGAATTACTCTAATATGCCCACTTGTCATTGTGTAGCATACAGTAACTGGTAGTACAGAAAACAAGCAGAGTATTGTTTGTTTGATGAGCAGAGTTGAAGGTGAGCAGGTAAGCTCGAGCTGCAGACGAGTGGTAGGAGGGGAGGTGGGTGGAGATAGAGGTGGAGACTGTTTGCCTGCCAGCTCTGAAAGCACTTGAACAGCTGTGGAAGGAGACAGGGATTCTACCAACATCCATGGAGTGTGTGAGTCAGACACGTTGATGGGAGGCTGGGTACTGTGCACCACAGACGTGACGATAGGCACGCATTCAATGGCACAAATACATACAGCAACCCACACAAGAAAACCGAACACACAAAACCTGCCACGAGGCTACACATTTTGCATCGTAACCGATTCAGGCCATTTGCACGTCCTCCCAAAACCCTGCACAGATTCTTTACCCTTCATATACTGTATTCCCACATACACGGTCTGAACTCAGCACTGAGTTATGTGAGGCTCTGTCACTTCCTACCGCCCCCATCAGAAGCCTGTATAAATCATTGAAGCTCAGGGCCATTTCATGCCCTCCCCGCCTCCAGTGCCTCGACTCATCTTAAAACCAAGAGGCAGACGGGGCTTACGCATCATTCACATCAAACCAGAAAAAAACACGACGAGGCTGAGATCTGCTGTCCCGGTTATCTTTGCTAATTCTTGCCTCCAAAAATGCACAAAATCCAAGCAGGGTGGAAACAGGATCTGAGTGGAACACCAGCAGACTCAGGGGGGTAACCACCCTCCACCTTCTCCTATTACCCAACAGGACCTCATGCTTAGAAGCGTTGATTCCGCTCATCATGAGTGTCACATTAAGTTAGAGTGGAGTAAATCCAATAGGTTTAACTCTCAAGGCGGGAAATGGAAGTTGGACATCTCTGCACCCCGTCTCCTTATGGTGATACTAAGCTACCAGGTTTAGAGATATAACATTCAGAGTGGGCTTAACCTACTTTTGTATTCCAGTGAGGCAGGTTAACCTAGAAACAAAGATGACATGATAAATAGGAAAATATTTGTATGTTCCACAATGCATATACATTCACATAGGAAAAATACAGAGGTAAAAGTTTTTCGCCTTCTCAGTCATAGTTATACCAATTGTTGTAGTACCTTGGGCGTGACGCATCACATACCCAATCAGGCATGCAGCTGTTAACCAAATGAAGATTCCAGAAGGCATGTAATTAAGTGCTGCATTGCAGTACTGAAAGGTAGACAACATACAAGCACAATGTCAATACTAGAAAATGAACACTGAAGGTTGTACATATGTGAAAATACACCATATAAAACAAATGTATTTTAAAAAGACCTCTAGTTTGTAGTCCAATCCCTTGGATTTATTTGTTTGCATGGTTTTAAACACACACACACACACATAAAGTAGGTTGTATTATCATGGTTACTGTTAGTAACTGCCTGGTGACTACAGGAAATGGGAACAGTGGAGAGAGGGAAAACAAGTACATCGAGTTGATGTGAACAGGAAGTGCTAATCAGAATGTACTACTGTAGGTAAGGCAATGAGTATAAAGACAGGTTAAAGGAAAATAGAACCACAAAGATAGAATTCTTTTTAAAAAACATCAGAAAAACACCTTTCATGAGAACGCTATCATTTCATATTCTCTTTTACGAAACATTTGTGCCTGGAATTTCATCTCAGCGATGACTATGACTGAGAGCTGCGATCTGGTCTTGAGTCTTTATGCTTTCACCTGGATGTGTCCTTGCGGAACATGTTGAAACAAGAAAAATGTTGCTGTCTTTGTTGCATCTAGAGAAAAAAGCTTTCTGAACAGAAGACAAGGGAGCTAAAAGAAATGATGGGAAAACTAGGCCAGCAGAAGACCACAGGAGACCTCCCCTTGATGTAAACTAGCTTGTGACCCACTGAGTTATCGGAAGCAGTTGCTGTGAAATGCTCAAACTGATCTGTATCTGATTATGGGAGCTGTCATGGGGCACCATTATCAGCTTGATTCGCATAGTTAAGTTGGGGGGGGCTGGTGCCAGTGAAAATCTTGGGGTGGCATACAAAATAGGCTATACAGCACAGAGGAATTTCAGAGTATGCAAGTTCATACAAAAGACACTATTATAGTGTATAAGAAATTACATTGTTTAATGCCTTGGTTGCTCTCATGTGAATATAATCTGCTATTCACATCAGACCAGCCTATGAATTATTATTAGCTTATCAAATTCCAAATTTCAGTGCATCACCACCAATAAATCAAGGCTATGGGTTGCCTAAACATAAATAATAACTATTAGCTGAGAACAAAGGTTTCAGTTCTGTCCAGCACACCATTTTACATTATGTACAAGTATCTTACTTTCTTTGATTCAATTCCATGTACCGTAACTTGGCACGCTTAATATCACTAACAGGACAGGAGCATGCATTTTCATTATGTGGGTGCAAGCAAAAAAGCTTGAAGAAACATTTGAGGCTTCCAGTTCTGAAACAAAAATGAAAGGCGCCAGTCCAGCCTTAGCAAACAACACAGAGAGGGTGGGAGTTATCACCAAAATAAAAAAATGGCTGATTTCTTAAGTAAAACATGAATCTTCCATACAAATAATTGTATCATCACACAAGCTGTTGTGCACTTCAGAGGAATATTGAGAAAATGTGCCAGCATGCAAAAAAAAACCCAAAACGCATTACATCCACCCCCTCCTACCCCACACGTCGTACATTTCATGTAAGTGTTCTCATCATGACAGCGCATGCACAGCCAAGCAGCTTTCAAAGACATTAATGACAGAAACGTGGACAGTGAATGGAACGTACCACCAAAAAAATCAATATTAGAATTAATAAGCTGTTATTAGACTGTCACAAAAAAAAAATTTGCAATAAAACTTTGCAACGATGTCCTCTTCATTAGTGGTAACATTACTCACTTCCATCACCAACCAACAAGCTGGCTTGCTAGATTTTTTTTTTTTTTTTGGTAACTTGTGATTTGAGTCCCCCACAGGGGGTGGAACTTGTCATATAGTTAGAGGTGACAAAGGCCACTCATTTAGTCAATTTTACTGTACTGTAATTTGAAATTAGTCTCTCATTTAAATGACTATTGCTGTGCCCTTTGTAAATGTATAGCTGGCCCACCAATCACCCACATTCTTTCCAGCAACTGCAGAGGTGGCAAAACTGACAGAGAGAAAAAGTTGGCTTCTTTCCTGTAACCCTTCACATTTCAACACGAACTGAACAGACAGGTCTGAAAGATTAGTTTGAATACATTTGTATATGTTTAGATGTTGACTGCCAAATTATGAATAGATAAAACAAATTAGAACTGATGACTTTTAAAATATTATTTTTAGAATATCTTCTCTGAGAGAACACAGAGAGCCATGACGGTTCCCCTTTGTAGAGCCTACACCAACCAAATAATAACCATGTGATAATTAATGTTAACATGTTTCATTTCAATTTGCTGTTCAACCAAAAAGTGCTTAATGTGACAACAAGAAGTAGTCGGCATGTTTAATGTATCAGTTCTATTCTGATTGGCTCTTGAGAATGAGCTGTATGAGTCTACAGAAATGGCGGTTTTAGCCCAAGCAGAGCAGTAGAATGTTTGGAAGCAGCATGTTTGCAACTGTTTGTACTTTAACAAGCAAAAGTAGAAATTAAAAATGACCAGAAATGGTGTAAAATAATAAGGTATTTTTACAAATACCATTTCTTGGAGGCTTGTCTGCATAGTTGGCCATGGGTGTACGGCACCAACAGCACCCTTTAAACACTGCTATAGAGGTGAGACATTTCTAAAATGCTAATTTAACCTAAAAGAAATGTGACAGGCCAAACGCACAAAAACTATAGCTATATCTGCTACATCAGGTAGCAACATTCACCACCACAAGTAAATTCCCAACATGCGAAACCTGTAAAGAAAAGGTTTAGTGTTTTGACCATAACCAGTATGCTTTATTACAGAAAACAGCAAACACATGATGTCCAGTATGAAACGGGCTGGATTTTGACTATCCAAACTGGGCAGTTTGTACTCTGTCAGCTAAAAACACAGAGGAACAGCATGCAAACAACAAAGCATTTTTCACCTTGACTGGTCCAACCTACATTAAGGCTTGCTTCATGTGGCTGATCAATTATAAGGCTATAGACCCCGTAGACCTCTCAACAAAGATCTGCAAGAATCCCTGCAAGAATCTGCAGTACCTGAGTCATCACACGGATAAGTGACCGTGACAGGAATGACGCCTAAGCTGTGGCACGTGACATAAACGCAGGTGCACTTCATGTGGCATGCGAATGGCGGCCTTCTCTGAGAGATTCAAGTACCTGGACGTTTTCCAAGAAATTAGACAAAAGAGAGACAGTCGTAAAACAAAAGTGCAGAACATGTTCATTCCTGCTCATACTGAGGTCATGGTGACCTGAGGTGAGGTTATGTGACAGCTGGAGTCAAAATATCTTCACTACAGCAGCCTCTGGCATATAAGCAAATTTGCAGAAGTTCTGACTCTGTGAGAACAAAAGAGTTCGGAGAAAGGTTACCACCAAGAAAAATGTACCAAATACAACAAAATGAAGAGAAATTAGGTTATATTGTAAGGGTGTCTGTTTTTATTTAATGAGAAAAAGTGATAACTTTGTCCTATGAGTATAGTAGCCACCACCAACGTTCGTGAAGATTGCATTCAAATTATGAGTTATATCTTTATATTTTGGATTCAAGAAAATGACCTCACAACTACCCATTCGTGCATATTATTTCAATTAGCCTGAAACTAATATACGCACAAGAACTCCTAACTACCAACCCCATTGAGCCTATCTTCTGTTACTTCTACTTGTTTCCTCTGAAGTCTTCAGACATGTACATGATGCTGGGACCTGACCTCAACGGATGTGACATCATTCATTTCCTTTCCTAAATCCACACTGGTATGGTGTTATTCGAACTTCCTTTATTTGTCTATTCAATGGCATGACAGGGTCTTCCACATAATGACTGAACATGAAAGACAGGTGATGAGGGAGGTGACCTCGTTGGGGGTAAGGATGTGGCACACAGGTGCACACGTACGTTCGCACAGGCAGGAGCTCATTAAGTGGCACAGGTGAGATCGGGGGACAAGTTTGACTTCTATACAGCCTATTTAGACCCAGCTCAGTGATTGGCCTCATCTCCTGCCGTTTCCATAGTAACACCATGCTTTTTTTCCCCCTACCGAGATCCAGCAGCAGCAATCGTGTTCATATAGTGTGCCTCTCTCTGAGCCTCATTCAGTTTAATGTGTTTATCGGCAGCTGGGTGTTAGTCACGCTTCCCTTCCTGGTTTATTCCTGTACCTTTTTTTGTTTGTTTCGCTGCCACACTGTCATATGCTCAGAAACCGCTTACCTGTGCACAGGGCTACTACTTAACACAGCCATTAAGAAACATTAAGAATTCACAAGGCATTTAATGGCACCTCTGACATGAGCTGTATTTCTATAATTACACTGGCGCATACGCCAAGATACTAGGCCGGGTCTTCCAAATGGACAAATGGACAGAACCAAATTTATTTCCAGATAATACATAATTTGAATCCAAAAGACCTGAATGCTCATTCACAAACAACGTTCAAAACGCATACAAATCCATCTTCACAAACAGAACTATCAACTATTATTACAAACCTGAAAGCACGCCCTATGTATTGGATCTGTTAGTAGGATGCAACTGTCTCACAGGATGAAGCCTGGTGATTTTTCAGTAGGATCAGTACACATGCTACTTCTTTCCTCCTTCTAGAATTGCCCTTATTGTGTGTTGTAAGGTACGAGGTTCATTCCGCTGAAATTTGCAGTGGTTCAAACTTGCAAATGAATGAGATGGCACAGTGCAAGGAGGTTATATGGGAGTTGTGGTCCAAGCAAGCACTCTGGTTACATGGACAGAGATCCAGTATGTGATTCAGTTTCAGTTTGTAGTGAATGAGAAAACAAGAGCAGAGTTCATTTCCATGATATCATGGCTGAAACATGGAGGGGTTGGAGGGGAGTCTTGGTTAAATACTTGGACTGTTTTTTTGTATTTTTAAGACAAGCTTAGTGCAGAGTCTAACAGTACCCAAACATGCAAAAATACAGAACCTACATAACAATGCACACAAGTGAAAAAAAGACCCTGAACCGAGTCATTACATTTAGACATGAATTAACAAGGCAAGATCTGAGATGGCGGCACAGATTATTCTAACATAACAACTCAATTCACAGAGGCACCAGAGCCAGAATGGCTTCGGACTTCAGATAAGTAGTCTGCAGAGTACAGCATGCTTTGCTATGGGCAAATTCTGTTTCATGACTTCGGGTTGAGAAAATGACGTGCCTTTCCCCCTTGACACATGGGTCATCGATCAACCAGCTTGAAGACAATCAATTTAGCGAACGTGGCCTGAGGAAACCTGTGGTAGTGAGCCGTTTATGAGTCAGTGGGGAAGTTTGCTATCAGGCAATCTCTGAGCTTCACACACGACTAACTGACAAATGGTTCTTTAACGTTTTATTAGAACGTAAAAAAGTTATTCTCAAATACACATTACAACCAGTCAACTAGACAACAATTAATGGAATCTTAGTAAGCATGGTATCTGTCTCTGTCATCTTATTTCTAATAAAAAAAGGTCCAAATATCCAAAAAAGGACAAATATTTGTACATCATAAAGGTTTACAGGTTTACCGTGTTAGTGTTTTTTTTCAAATGCACCCCTCCCAAATAAACCACACCCATTTCATTACCTTTGTACTTGGCTTCCTAATAGAATTCATTTTTATTTGTTGAGGCAATTTGATGTCTTTATTAGAGATTAATAAGAACGGACTGTGTTAATCGCATATTAGAATGCAACCTGGCCCGTGTTCCCTTGGCCACTCTGATGGAACCAGCGCCTCCCAATGCCATGCTCCAATCAGCAAATTTCACTCATTTGAGCCGCCGCGCTTATCGCGCCGTTCAGATGGGAGAGGAGGACGCCACGGACCAAACCAAATATTAGCAGAGGTAGAGGTGGACCAGGGCTGAGGGACTGCATTAACTGTTCATTAGGTAAACCAATAAGTGCGTGGGGGGGAACTTTCTCCAGGAATTAGACTGGGACAATGATTAGACAACAACCCCCACACGCACCCCTGCCCATCGCTTGGCATGATCCAGAGTAGAATGGGCCAAAGCTGTTTGTATCCAATCTGCTCCTGGATTGGAGAAGAACAGAGAAGACCGACCTTGACACTGAAGTAGGTAAAGTGAGGAGAAATGCAAGTGAGCCATGCATTACGAGCAGAGCGACACATAGGCTAATGCACAGATGGAGAAATGGAGTGGCACACACAAGAATCAAGTTTGGATACATGTCCTCTGCACCTATAAACTGTGAAACATATAAAGGGTTTGTTAGATATTGCAGAGTGAAAGAGAAAGAGAGAGAGAGAGAGCGAGAGAGAGATCCATATTTCTTAGTAATTAAGTTATAATCAATACAGGGAAAAAATTGTTAGGTTAGAACACTGAAATTAATTAGCTTCACACAATGGATTTTGTACCATGTCACTGTCTAAGAGCGAACACACACGGAGTACGCTTGAGCCGAGCTCTGGCTGTTCAACTCTGGTGCAACAGCACACAGGTAATCCTCTGCTCTGACTGTCAGGTGCTGTGGGGAAGAGTGCAGCGTTCAGTACATGCTGCGTGGGCGGGCACACAGCAAAATCCCCACTTCTGAATGAACTCTTACAGTGTGTGTGTGTGTGTGTGTGTGTGTGTGTGTGTGTGTGTGTGTGTGTGTGTCCACCTGGACTGAAAGAACCTGAGCAAGTATTGCAGATGTGTATTCCAACACCCCATATGTTTATCCCAACACTGCAGATGTTTATTGCAACTTTAATTTTTCAGATATATATACACACAGAGGACTGCTGGCTGGATATATAAGACCCATGTAAATACTCCAGCTACAATTGCCGTGTCTGATAAATTCAGTACAACATCCACCACCACTTGCATGTCACTGTCACTGTTCTGTTAACATTGGCTTATCACCCAAATAATATCTAATCAGCAATGGCCAGCCATGAACAAGGAAGAGGTTACTGAGCCCCTGTATGATACACCTACAGTACAATAAAGTGGCTAGTTGTTTGCAAGGTTCATATATTTAACCTCTCTTTTAGGCACATGCACAAAAATGTGCATAAAAAGTGCAGGTTCAAGTGTGTGTCAGTTATTGTGCCCTCAGTCACAGGCTTTTACCATAATGCCTTGTGATCATATCCAGTGAGTGCTTATCAACACAAAGAGTTAAGTGTCATGCGTTTTCAGGGTCATCCCTATTTTAAAATCCAACATGATGAAAGCGAAAAACATGATAAAGCCTCCCATTCATCGGTATCACATCCTCACTGTAAACACAGCAGCAGTTATAACTCACCCAGACACTAATAACATAATCATTTCTTATAAGCACTGTCAGTGTGATCTAACAAGCTACTGAATAATTCATGTCTCAAGTTTGGATTTAACAAAGTCCTACAAGAAGCAAAGTATAACACCACCTCATGTAGTCTGCTTATTCTAAATATTTGTAAATAAGAATATTTTCACTCAAGTAGGATTTAAGTGAAATAACTTTTACTCCAAGACCTACCTCCCCACTGTTATTGTTATTTAATTGGATCTGCACTGTAGAACAATTCTGCTATTCCTGAGTATTTTCTATTGGTTATGCCACTTGTGCTCCATACACCTATGTGCTCCACACACCTAGTCATTTCCTCATTGGTAGTCAGAATCGTAACCATGTACTCTGATCCCAAACCCAAATATGCCAGTAATGTGAACAGGCACGAGCACGTAGTTAGCAGAAGGGTGTGTGGGTTTGTCCATTTGTTTTCAGTTTGCCTTGGTATGACCTCGTGAGCTGAGGAAGACAGCGATGTGTCATACATTCTTCTTCGCTGCAGAGCAATATGTGCATTCCACAGAAGAAGCAGCCTTTGAAGTCGTCAAGCTCCTCGAGCTCCAGAGCACTGACATTTAAGGCACAGCCTGGAGTTAGTCTGCCGACACCTACTAGGCATGTTGTACCGCATCCACATCCTGGTGGTTCACTCGCCACCTTGGTTTCCACTGTTTTCACCGGTAAAAATAGCCCTCATTGCCTGCTCTGTGTGAGCGATGACCTTCCGAAACGAGCACCATCCTCCCATTAACTGAACAGACATCAAAACCACCCCAACCACTTCCTTTATTCCCTTCTTCCTCGGGGGGGGGGGGGATAAAAAATCATAACATTGACATTTATTTAGAACTCTGTCAGAGCGTTCTGGCCAGCTAGAATACCCCACACGTATCCCCACCAGCAGTTCTTCTTTTTTTACTCCATTTTCCTCCAATAAAGTCACTGCAACTTCCTGTCCTTTATGGCAGATCAGCTACAAGCCTTGGGGGACAAGCTCCGATACACATGAAGCCAGCCATGTCTTTTCAACCTGCCAGTCACAGGCCAGCTGAGCACACACGGAGGACTGCCCAGTTCTGTACATGTGACCCAGCAGATACCTGTGATGGGCTAGTGGTGCTCTGACTGGTAGAGAAGAATCTGTCTCCGAGAGCAGGGAATCTAATAGCACTGTCGTCATATTTGGTGCATAAACATTTCTGTCATATCATTGCATAATGTCTGTCACTTTTTATGCAGTAACCTGTGACAAGACTGTATAAACTGTTTCTTTTCCCCTATGTGCTGCAAAATAACATAAGCTTTCAGTTGTGTACACACACACACACACACACACACACACACATCATATGAGGTTCTCGACTAATTTCTGTTTTCTTTGTTCTCAGATGCTACTTCCCTCTGCATGCTGACAGCTGATGGCATTTTCCATGTGGACAAATGCCTGTCAGGATGGGCAGGGGCTTGCCTCTGGGGCATTGTGGCTCCCACAGTGTATAAACTTCCCACTGCAGTCCCATCCACACAATCACCCTCCTCTGCTCTCTGCAGTAAAAAAAAAACAAAAAACTCTCTCCTTAACTTATTTTTAATATGAACACAGAAAAAAATCACATCTATTTACAACAAATGTGCACTCAGTCACCTTGCAAAAACTCTAACTTATATACATTTATGGCATTTAGACAGCAACTTACAATTATGAGAGTACAATTTTGAGTAATTGAGGGTTAAGGGCTTTGCTCAGGGACAACTTGGCAGTGGCAGAGCTTGAACTGGCAACTCTCTGATTACAAGTCAAGTACCTTATCCACTGAGCTACCACTGCCCTATTTGACATTTTTACTTTACAAACATTTTACTTAATTGTTTTCTATTGAAGGGTGTTGCAATAGTTCCATGCCCTGCAGTCATCTACTCATACTGTGTGCTGCTACTATGGTTTAACTGCAGCTACTAAATGTATCTTTTCTGGCATGATGTTCAATATGTAGTTGAATACGTACTGGCTAGACAAAAAAGCAACACAGATCTTATCTTATAGTACAGTGATAATCCTCCATGATTACCTACAGGAGCATGCAAAACCCATGAAAAGAAGACCTCACATTGGGCTCATCCTTCCCATGCAAACTTATTAAAAGATCTCACCAAATTTTCATTTAATTGCTTCTCCAGCAGATATGTCAGCAAAAATGGTGCAGGGCACATCTATTCTCATATTATTTGATTCATTTGTTTAACTCTGCTAAGCAAATAGATCATGGGAACCTGGTGACTTTGTAAGACTGAGCTAACAGGCAAACGACCACAATGAAGAAAAGGGACAACTGAAGAAGAGAAAGAAAGGTGCACAGTGCAAATGTCTGACTCTGCTGCACGGTGCCTGTGGTTCATCAGACTCTAGGCTGACTGTGCATTTCCTTGAAACTTTGACCACTAAAGCCAAATGCCTAAAGCCTTAAACTGAAACATGTTTAATGAAACATAAAGCCAATCAAGTCATCAAATTCCATATGAGTCATTTCCCCCAGAAGCAAGCTGACACATTTGATCCAAGAATGATGCCACCTTGCACAGTTGAGTTTTTCTGTGCCGACTCATCTCACATCCTAGTCAGAAAAGGAGAATCTTAATCGTCTTGAAAGGCAGAAATAACATCATGGATGCACATCATTGTGGAAAACATTTAATGCTTGCTGCTTTTGTGAGAACAAAAGAAATAATGATCTTCTAAGGTAGAAGATGCCTTGATAACGTATCTATAGGTCTATGGTAATTACCATTCTGAACGCTCTGAAGGTTAACTTCTGACATAACCATATTACCTTAGGGCAATTCTGAAAATGGCGTTCTGCTGTTGTGGGATCAAAGATTGTAGCTCTAAAAGAGTACGTTGACATCTCAATCCTGCCTTTTCACCACAGCAACAGCTGACATCGTCCTCACTTTTGGCTTTGAGCTTCTTTATTTCTTAGTTTATGAACACACAAACACTATTTGTTTGGCTCGATCAGGCTTCACCTGATGATCATTACAGCTAGTGGCTTTTTTAGTTGCTATGGGGATATGCTAATCATTTGTGACCATGTGAATGCTCAACTGATTCAGTCACTCTACTCATCAGAGTCTGTATGGCTGGAGCAATACCACAAAAGACCAAATGTGGATGAATCGTCTATAATTCAAGGCAGGTTCCAACAAGCTTCCTCCAATAATGTGTTTTGTTTTTTTTAAAAAGGAAAGAAAAAAGTCTAATCTTATTCAAGAACCTAATAACACTTGAGGTATTAGTGTTATGATGTAGTAGTTATTAGAAAGGACTCAAAGCTAATAGCATGGAGACCAATAAAAATATTTTTTTTAAAGAAAGGAATGCAAGGCTAGGGGAAATGACATGAGTGATTCTGTGGTCTTTAAAATGTTTATGTAAAACCTTTTTTTGTTCACCAGTCATATATTATTTCATTTTTGTGTTAATATTGAATTGTATATACTGTTTAAATACAAGTTGAAACATCAGTGTGTTTGTTTTGTAGGTGTTAAGTCCGTCCACTGGCAATGGAAGACCTACTTGCCTAATAGAAAACAGCTGGCTTTGCTACTCAAAGCAATTAGCCATCATCATGGTTAGTATAACATACCAAAGTAGCAGCAGTAGAATAAAAAACCTCAAACATAATGCTTTGAGGATATTGAAAATCTTTATAGTATCAAAGCACTCCTGACATGTTTAGCTTCAATAGACTTCAGTCCTTTAAGTCTTTCTACCCATTATCTGATAGTCCAGAGGTTAGTCAAGTGATGGCAAAATATTAACTCTAGCTATTTATCTTTTTCTTAAATGGGGTTGTGCGTGAATGCAGTGGAAACGGAATGAACATGTCAGTAAACTTGCCCGCTTTCACACTCGACGGATTGTAACACGTGGTTCTCGCTACAGCGCGCTAGCGGGCCGGTCGTTGTGTTAGGTTGGCAGTTCACCGAGTTCTGAATTGACAGAGTTCGCACGATGAGTTCAACAATTAGCCTAATGAAGTGCATACACGGCAGGAAGTCACAATCAGTGCCCAAGCAACAGTTGCGACCGTGAATATTCATGCACCGATGGCTCGCATGCTTAATACCCCATGCTAGTGAATACCAATCGCCATGTTTTTCCCCCACCAACCATGGCTCTGACCGCACTCATTGGGACTATTGTTTTTGGCTCGCTCCTCTTACAGACATAATTCAGGTTTAGCCGCCATATCCTCTTTGAAGTAAAGATCTGAATAAAAAGCAAGCCAGAGAGAACAGTAATGATTTCTACTTTGCAGTTACTAATGACTTAATAAGGTCTGCAAAGCAACCATATTGGAAGTAGCGATTCAAACCGTTGAACGTTCAGAGACCAAATGATGCCCGGGTAAGCTAAATGGTAATGTAGGAACTGGCCGTAAAATGTGACCGCCTTTCTCACGAACTCCCATGAGCAAAGTCTGCGGTATCACTTAATTACGACGACGAGTGACACTGACACAGAGCTATTGTTTTCTCGTTTGTCAACATTGACATGCGTCTTTCAGCTATTTCTGTTGCCGGGAGGTTCACGTTCTGCGTAGGCAGGCACGTGTGACAATTTCACATTTAACCTAGTCATTAATAATAATAATAATAATAATAATAATAAATAATTTAAAAACCCTTCTCATTATGTGTTATATGAGCAAGCAGCAAAGCATATTGTGTCATTTCTTCATGGCCTCAAGAAATCTAATTATGAAAGGCTAAACCTCAGTTATTTGTCTGTTTGTACATAGGCGCATAGCCAAGCTTTCTCGTTAACGACAACGGACCTCATTCAACTGTTCATAAGACATTTCTTCTTAAACCCACTAATGCAGGTTTCACGAACATTCACCAGTGATTGGTATTGGTTCTTAGGTAACAGAAGATGCACACTCGAGCACACTTACATTTGATCCCTGACACGTCTGTGCGAAAAACGTTGTATAGCATTTTGTCAAGTCTTACGTTATACATTTTTATTTGACTTAAATATTATGTAAGACTTCACAAAATGCTATATATATATATATATATATATATATATATATATATATATATATATATATATATATATATAAATAAAACATTTAAAAATAATTCTTTTAATTATTTTAGAAATCATTATGATCTTTTAAAAATCCCGAAGTAAATAGGCCACTACACTAACACTTCAGTTCACATGCCACCAAATAATCAATTAAATAAAAAAGGTCCCATCTCTCTGTCTCTGTTGTTCAGTAATTAAGAAAAAGGAGTCAAAACCAGAGGGGTCGTTATGGGTGGGTGCTTGAGCCCTGAATGAAAGATGGAACAATCCTACGTCATGAATCTGACTTTCTTAAGACATTTCACAAGAACAAAAAAAACGTAGGAAGGGATTGGTGAATGCAGAATTTTCCCAAGGTTCTGAAAAAGTTGTACAGTTGCCTTTTGCACAACAGGCAATATTTCAAATTTTTTTTTAATACACTTTTTTTTTTTTTTTTTAATAAAAAGCAACAGCCAGGCACCTAGCATTTAGATTTTTCTCTTATGATGGAATGTCAACCGTTGTGTTGTCCTTACAGTTTGTGAACTGAGATGTCAGAAAAATAAATAACAAAAATAAATAACAGCCTCGTTAGGCCTTAGTTGTCCTTAGTTACAGGAATAGAAAAGAGCTTGTCTTTTAGAATGAGGTAGCATCCGTTTGGGGTAAATAAAAACAGCTGTTAAAGGAAAGTTGACAGCCAGGGCAAGTCTCCTTTGAAGCTCATCCCTCATCTTAGGCAGCCCCATCTTTTGCACGTCGAAGCGTGTCCGCTTTAGCACGGCGTGACGATATCACAGGAAAGCGGCTGCAAACACCTTTAGCTCTAATGAGACGTCTGTTTGGACTGCGCTGGGGAGCTCCAGTTAACAATAACGCATCAACGTAATTATGCACATACTCATCGTGATTTGCACCATTTGCAGTTGACTGGGGCCTTGTTATCGCATCACTTTCTCATGCGCTGAAAGAGCAGAAGGCCTCGGGGTGGCTCTTTCTTGGAGCACACTGCCAGAGCAGCCCTCTCCACAAGGCTGTCACATCAAGCTGACCATCTGGGCCTTAGCTGAGCGGATTATGCAACCCTTTGCCGGACATGAGCACGCTCAACCACGAAGAGAAACAGGTCGCTCACTGACTCAACACTGCCATCTAATGTGTCTCAGTGTTACACATTAGAGGAGCTCCACTAAGACAACTGTTTTGGAGGTTGGAGATAGATAGCAGATGTGGCACAAGTGGTGTTTAGTTTGTGCTTAACAAGGACTCAAGAGAACTGATTCATCATGCCCCGACGCAGGAGACCCCTGGCACCGAGTCCAGAGCACAGCTCCAAGTGGAACCATGGTCCAGATGCAGGGAGCATTGCACGACAGCTCGGCTCCTTACAGCGCTCATGCTGTGTGCTCAGGGGGCATCTTCTGTCAGAACGCACCCGTACAGATGCCATTGTTATCCTGAGGCACCCCGCTGCCTCCAAAGAGGCAGAGTTCACACGACCCATTTTATATAGCAAAACAGAAGATGCTTATGTAATACCATTGGGTACGTTTTATTTGGAAAATTCTACGCTCTATGACTGTGACTGGCTGCTGTGTCATTTTTAATGTTTTTCATTAGTGTCTGCTTTCAGATCCAGCTGTAAAAAATCTCATCCTGCCTTAGGAACACCATGCACATAGTCCTCACACCTACAGAAGTGTTCAGCATTTTGGAGAAAGTAGCCATGTTCATTGCTAACGGGCTGGGCATGTAACTGCTGAATTTCCTTAGGTTTCTTTGAACAGGAGGATGCTAAGCAGTGCAGTGTTGCAGCCCTCCGGCCACAGTTTAAATGTTGTCTGTTTTCAACCCATCCACCCCCCTGTCCCAGTCCAGTTTTGTTCTGTTCCATTTTACACTAATCAGTCCGCTAATCAAAAGGCAGTCAGTGCTTGGCAGAGATGTACTGGGAACAGAACTTATAGTGGGACTGGCTCAAAGTCCTTAAGGTCTGGATCGAAACCTTCGGCTCTGGTCCTTTAGAAAAAAGTCCATGTACTCTAAAGTGCTGCATAATAGGAACTGTACTAGGGTAGTCACACAAGAAATAATTAATATTTAACTTACTGAACTTCTCATTATGGGGCTCTAAGCTTGGAGAGCTTTCTGGTACAGAAAACACCTTTAGCCAGTTGGTATGCTCACATTGTGTAGGACACAGGGGCTTTCCTTAACACTTAAGGGTCTGAACAACTGCCCTCATAAAGGGCCAAAGAATAAACGCAACGGCTGCCTCCCTCTTAAGCCGACAACACACACACAAAAAAAAACCTTCTGACACCGTGTTCAACCAAATTTCATCCATTTATTTCATAAAATGGCCTGTGAAGCAAGAAGGGTGAAACCCATCCAACTTCTCACTGATGTTCCACGAGACAAAATAGATAAAAATCACTGGACACCTCCGGAGTACAGGAAGTAAATATAGCGGGAAGCAGGAGAGCGCAAGCCCGGCTCGCCAGCAGTCGCAGCACACAGCAGCCCCTTGCTTACAGTGAACGAAGAGTGGAGAAGCTCTTCTTAAGCGAATAAGACTGAGTTGTGATGGTCCTTGGCTGAAGAGCACTCGCACCGCTGTAACTGTCTCAGGTCTGCGCTTCCCCAATCTCAGGAGATCAACATAGGCAAATACGTCACGGCAATTGTGTCGTGCTAAATTAGATGACGACATAACCCTACCTTGCAAGTTCACTCTCATGAAAATGAAAGCTAAAAAAGGTACTGCCTCTGTACTAGAATGAACAGGAATGACAGGTCATTTGAATTACTAATAGGCCTCGATGCTGTGCATTTCAGCACCGTGTGCTGTAACATGAGAGGGGATGGCAAAAAAGAAAAAAACAAAACAAAAATAAGAAAACTAAGAATGATAATGCACCTTCCCAAGTCTTCTCTAATTCTTATGAATGTGCAGATCAGCGTTCTGCATATGTGATTATCCTCATCGCCATGTACTGACCAAAGCATCTGACTGAACATAATCTGTACAAACAATGCATATTCAGAGGGAGGGGTGAAGGAAAAAAAAACAAACAAAAAAAAAAAACAAAAAAACAAAAACAAAAAACACACACCAAACATATCCTGGCAAACAAACCGAGGCACACACCGTAGCCGCAAATATATATTTTTTA
This sequence comes from Electrophorus electricus, assembly GCF_041902795.1. Taxonomy (NCBI): domain Eukaryota; kingdom Metazoa; phylum Chordata; class Actinopteri; order Gymnotiformes; family Gymnotidae; genus Electrophorus; species Electrophorus electricus. Next base: position 13,792,966 of record NC_137504.1, read on the forward strand.
ACGGGTCAAAAAGCATGTGGTGCGTAGCCGAAGAGTGTGCCCTGTATTGATTACGTACTCTGTTCTCCATTAAACACGACTCAGTTTTGCCTTCTGGCTGGCGCTAGGGAAATTTCATTTACAAAGTTTCATTCCTTATTCAAACTGAAAAAAAAGAAAGAAATAAACACACAAAAAAAAAAAAAGGTGGGGGGGGGGGCAAAAAACCCCCCCAAAAAAAAACAAAAAAAAAACAACCCACTATAGCCACCCCCTTCTGGCAGATGCTGAATATGGAATGCTTTACATGGGAAGGACTTTCTTGACTTAGCCAAATCCCAGCTTTACTGATGCACTTTACAACAAAGTGGTCCTCAAAGTGTACATTGGCATGGCCATATGTCCTGTTGACGTTCCGGGCTCAGAATACAGAGATGAGGGCAAAGACCCCGTACAGCAGGGCGCAGGGGTAGGCCACCAGGAACTGCTGTCCATCCATGGCTAGAGCGGAGATGAAGATCTTGGATGCCGAGAAGCTGCACCAGCCAATGATGGCAGCCGTCAGGAAGATTCCCAGCATGCCTCTGGAAACACACAAAGGGAAGGTCTATTCAGATGGATTTTTTTTGGGTGGCAGAAGGAAAAGACCTACAATGGGCTCTCTCACGTAAGCAGTTTTCAAAACTAAACAAAAGGATGGCACCAAAACACACATCTAACATGCTTCTACCAAACCAAAACCTGGAGCCTTCCGCACTTGATGTTTCTGTGCCCTATAAGCGCATCATAAGGAAGTTCCCTCTGATGGCCATTTCCAAGTCAGTTTTCACATGGAATAAATTACTCCAGATGTCCTTTAAATAAATTGAGGTCTTCTTTTTCAGAGTTAGTTAAGTTAAATATCTACTCATTTTTCTCATGAATCAATCTGAGGACATACTGTATTACTTTCCTCACTTTGTAATGTTTGGTGTGCTACATAGTCAGCTTTAGGATTACTTGCATAAACTGAGCCAACGTGAGATATATTCTGATCTGGCTACATCCCACCTGGTGAGACTCTAGAGATAACAGACCATGCCCCTCTCTGTTCACCAACCCTCAGCAAAATGGAGAAAACACAAGGCCTACTAGCTGGACACCTTGTCGTTATTAGCATGCTAGCCCACAGACATGAGGTGCACTCACTGTAAAGAGAAGATCACACCGAAACCGGAGAGGAGGATCATGGGTAACAGACAGTAGCCCAGGACGCTGGCCACACAGCCGAAGGAGACACCAGTCATGCTCATGAGGTTGAGGAGGCAGTACATGCCCAGGCAGCCGATGGCACTGATACCATACACGTAGCCAAACTGGATCTTACCCGTCTGTGGTGAAAACACAGAGGTGGGTCGTGAGTGACCATTTTCACATTCGTTTTCAACATCCACCCCGCCACCAGTATCTTCCCAGAAGCCAGTATAACTGGCATTAGGCCAGCCCTGGGTCAAAAAGTTGCCAGCTTGCCAGCACCCCCTCGCTTTGACACGAGACTCCGGTACAGAGTGTATGGCGGCACTCACAAGAAGCAGCGTGGCACCGAATGCCAGGCAGAAGACCATAGGCCCAGCCAGATCAGTCTCGTTCATTATACTGCCATCTGCTGCCTTCAGCGGGTGCAGCACCGTTAGTGTCTTCTGCCAGATGTGGTCAAAGTTGATTCCCAGCTCTGCAAGGCAATAGACAAAATGATGCCCAAGGATCAGAACCACTCGGTACGCCAAGTGAAACTGGGTCAAACTGAAGGTTATTTGTTTAAGCTCTTGAAACATGGAGAACCATGATGAAAAGGCCTATTTTCTTAACCAAAGGACTGGGGGGCTGTGTAGCCAAATCTGATCTCATGGTTACAGAATCAATACTGGTGTTCTTTTGGGTGTAAACAAATGAGGAAAAGAACATGTTCCATCCCATTTAAAAACCATTTATATATTTACTAAAGCTACTTGTGCAAATCATCATGTAAAATCTAAACACCACATTTTTACAGACAGAGACCACTGGGACGTCTGTAAGCACAAAGACTGGCATACTGACAAAAGCTCTGAGGTAACAAATTAATGACTCTGGGCATCGAGTAGGTTGACCTCTCACACTGTACTTTGAATTACCATGACAACACTGAAACAACAGGTTTCGTTTAGCTTTCCTAGAAGACTAGGAAGTTCATCTAGTATTGGATTTCATGTCCTATTATGTTTAGGAATGTTTTCATTTAAAGATAGATAGCACAATAAATGACTGTAAGCACTGCTCAGTCATTTCACTTTTGAAGGTTATTCCTACATGTTATGGATGCACTGTGAGGTGTAGGTCAGTCATTTTGTGGTGAAAATCTTGAAGTTGCACCCTCTCAAACACCACACTGTCGCTGCACTGGAACCTATTGGCAAGTCTGAATGGCATAACTGCCCGTGGGTGGAGTTGCAACTCTACACTGAGAAATGTGATCGATAAGAGTTTTAGGAAGTCGTTAATAAAAGCGCTGGCAACCTCTGCTTTCGCCTCTTCTGGCACCGCCTCAGTCTGCTCAGTCAGACTGCGGTCTCATAACTTACTATAAGCATGGCCTGCTGCAGGTGGGTTTAGTCAGGGATGCCCTCCTTGAAGAGGGCAGACCCATGGGGCATGTGACTACACAGAACATGGGCCCTGGCCACGCTCATCAGTGAGAATTACAGACTGCCAGGCTACATGCCTGAGGTCAGTGGCAGTACTGAAAGGTGGACAACGCAATGTTTCGGTAATTTGAACAATCTACAGGGAAGCAGACAACTGATGTGTAATGTCAAAGAGGCCCATAAGAGCCTTGGATGAGTGTAGTAGATGAAATTCCTCAACAACAACAGTATGAAGAGCTGAAACAGAATGTACCAACACGCAGCAGGTTAGACCTAGACGCCCCTGATGGATTTCTACATTTTCTTCAGGGTAAGCTCAACCGAGGAAGTAGATAACTGTCCAAAGCCTATGAAATCCCATGGAAATGGTCAGCTGTGTTCCACAGTGATACTAGATTAAGGGCAAAGTTGCCCACCAGATAATTTATTATGGCATCCTAGCTCTGTAGCCCATGTCTGCTTCCGGTTAAGTTTGAGTGGGTTAGATTCTTGTCCTCAAAAAATATCCCTCGAAACTGTCACCTGTATTTCACAACAAATGTATAGAAATTAAAAATCAAAAATAATTTCACAATTATCTGAAAAGAAAATAGATAATGCCCTCAAAACAGTAAACAACCTTAAATAACTAAATCATTTAAAAATATTTCCAAATCAATAAAGAAAAACTATATTAAAACTGTAATGCAAAAAGCCATCTATTCTAAAAGTAAATAAACTTATTAGATCACAATAAGGAAACCAAGCAGTGAATATTACAGTGATGAAAGTGTTCTGTATGAAAAAAGCTGAAAATTTAAAACCAGTGTCTGATGGGTCCATCATCTTTGTGTGGTGATTTGCTGGCCCTGACAACATTTTAGGAGAAAAATGGCTCTGATGCACCACTGGGTGTATCTGAAACTACATTACCCTATTATTAAAAGGGCTGAAAATTGCGGTGCACTATCTACTAACGGTGGCATACTCTTTAGTATGGTAGTATGTGGTAGTCTTGTTTTCAAAACCAAATGTTGTCATTAAATAATGGTAGGGAAGAAAAAAAAAAAAGTCCTATGACCTTAGGTAAAGGTATTTACACAGTTAGTCTTCTGAACAATTTCCGCGTCCATATCGATTCTACTTGATATTGTGACCGAGACATTAATGAGACCATTAATTTAAATGGTCTCAAAGTACTCCTTTTGGACGCAGCTGTGATTGACACACTGCAAATTGGAAATCCAAGTATCACCACAGAAGGACCGCTTCATGTTCTTTTAGAAATAAAGAAAAAAAAACTCAAAAAATGTAAAAAGACATTTTTCAGGCAGTCTGACCTACTTTTGCTACAAAACATCTTTAACAGGACAGCAGGAAAAACGCCTGAGCCAAGCGATGCAGTAACAGGAAACCAGCCAGAAACAGATGCCAGCATGGACTAATGAAGACAGGAGCTGAAATTCTGCTGGCGCCATTTCCGCTATGAAAATTGTACGCTCTGGAGCCCATGGATCGTACCAAATGGGGAACTAAACAGTAAACATTCCTGGAGAGTACATTAAAAGCCTGCATGTTTAGCGTGGCTAATGAGCTGTATAGGGCATGAGGAATCAAAACTCTTTCAACACGCATGGTTGACAAAGGAAAAAACTGAATGGGTGAACAAACATGTACGGCATGACGTAATCAATATAAAATGAAGGCGCACATGCGGTTTGGGATTTTGGGTCAAAATGGCCAGAAGAAAAGTTACAAGTGACTGAAAGAGGATCGTTCTTGGAAGCAGGAGCATCAGTCAGGAAGACTACTCAATTTCCTAGTATTTCAAGAGGAATAGTGACTGCAATAACAATGCATTTAGAACTATTGAATCAGCATCAGCAAATAGGGCTGGAAAGCTTGGTCAAAAGGGGCAGATTCGATGACCATGATGAGTAAGCAGAACAACGGTGCATTCTCAGCTGACGATGCAGGTCAATGAAGGACGTGATCAGTGGCAGCAAGAACGATCCGTCAGCAAGGACGTAGCTGTCTAGTTTATAGAAGGGCTTCAGTGCTTAGACCAAAAACCTGTCATTAGTGTGTGACTATATATTTGAAATTTCAGAGGTGCAAAAAACTGGTCTACAGAGATATGTAAAAAGTGATATGGTCAGATGAGTCATTCTTCACCACAGAGCAAGTAGAACAAGGCACTAAGAGGTCATGGGACTGATTCCAATGGGAGCTCACGTACTGTCATTATGGTAAATTTCCACTTTGCTCTGGCCAAAAGCGTCTGCCAAATGTCGGAAATGTCATCGAGTGGGTGAGGGCATGTGTGGTGTACACTCACGAATGACAACACCTACTTTTCTGGTCTTACTAGAGATGCTGTTTTTGTACTCCTGTAGGGCCTCTGTCTGTGTTTTTGCTTTAAAGGAGTGGTTTATTTTTTATTATTATTAACTTATTAACAGCATCCTGCTACTCTTTTTTTCCAACTCATTAATATCATCTGTGCATTAAAGATCCCTATTAAATCATTTTACGGCTGTCATGTCCTACTGAGGCTGCTCCGGTTAATGGCCTGAATTCTTGAAAACCCATAGGGCACGAGGGGACACTGAATGGATGGGGAAGTACAAAAAAAAAAAAAGAGCAAATCCTACACTGTGGTCCTTGTAGTCCTCAGATCTCACCCTAATTAAACACCTAGAAGAAATTTCAGACCTTTAGGTTAGAGAGTGTACTCCAAGTTGAACTCCAGAGACTTGCAGAATCTTGACCAAGGTGCACTGAGGCTGGTCTGATGTCTCTTGGTGGTGAGCCTTACTAAGCCTTTTTTTTTTTTTTTTCTTGGTCACTGGTCTATGTAAGGAAACCTTGTGTACCAGCATTGTGACATAAAATGCCACACTCTTTTCGTAGTTTGATAGCGAATTTTAAAAAGACAGGATTACACATGGTTGCACTTGGTACATGGACGCATTCTCAACAACACCACACCCCCATGTTAAATGACAATGCATTTAAAGCAGTGTGTGTTGATTTCAGAGAGGGGTTGCAAAATCTTCCCATGCTACATACAAAGTTGTACTTTGTAAGTCACGTGTGACTACACCACAAAAAAAAAAAAAAAAAAAAAAAAAAAAAAAAAGCACCTGTTCACATCCAAAACCACCTACTACCTACTATTCTCGGTACTTCAAGCTCATTTTGGTAAAATAGATATTGAACGCAGCATGTTGTTTTTGGCATGCCGTTGAGTATGTTAGTGTGTGGAATTTTAGACATGACCCTGGGTTTTGACATCCTTCTCTACCTCACACAAATCAAGCGACGACCACCTCGTCTCACTTACCCTCCAGCAGTGGGGGCTCGTCTTCGAAGCTGCTGTTGTACATGGACTGCGAGGAGGTGGGGGTGAAGGCAGGCGTGGGCTGGTAGATCTGCCCCGTGTAAGGCTGCTGGGGCTGGGGCATCATACCCGGGGGAGCCGTGTAGCCCATGGGTTGTGAATAGTCATACTGACCATATGGCCTGGGCAGGGAACAGAGGCTCTGTAAGTGCTTGAGTAGCAGATATGACATGTGACATCCTCTTTGTGAACACCACTACTTTGTTAGAACATTCATTATGCGTTATAAAGATTTGCTGAGATGCATTTAGATGTTGTAGGACACCATGCCTGGCTTGTGTTGGTCATTGTCAAACTCTCTCAATGGTCAGTTCCAGAACCAAACAAAGTGGTCAGAGAGTGTAGGTATAAGGTAGGTGTTCCTTTGGGTGGCAGACTTACCACAACATTAACACCAACATGCCATTAACATGGTTATAGATGTTAAGTCAGTCCCAAGTTTATCTGACACCGCAGTGTTGCTGTTTTCTACTGCCCACATATCATGCTGTGGTCAGAACCTCGTCACTGATGAAGAGCTAGAATGTGTGAAGCACTGCAACAGATGAGCTACACCGTGCACAGCAACAGATTGGCTACAGGCTCTAACTGTATATCTACAAGGTGTTTCTAATAAAGTGGCTGTTCCATGTACACAAACCTTAACGTTCTCTTTGAAATCACATACGCATATGCACTGGTAGTGTTATGTGTAGATGCTGTTAAGACTACTAAATATGAAGTAAAAAACAGCATACAATATTTTGTCAGATTTGAGACAAATGAAAAAACATCTTTGTCGCAGAGAATTAGTGTCTGAAGATTAATTAAGGGGGTATACTTGTTGTATGCGTCCTCCGTGTTGCTGTAACCGTATCCAGCTTGGCTTTGGTCATCTACACTATAGCTAGACTGGTAAAAGTCTGTGTTGAAGTTGTCGAACCCAGACATCGCAAGCAGCCTAGTAAAGAGGAAAGGAGGAAAATCGGTTAGCGGTATTGACGTTGAGGAAATACGCCATTTCTAACGTTATATACTGACTAACATTTTAAGAGAAACAGGTTTGGAGTATTTGCGACATAGCCACTGCCATAATCCAACGCACCTTTTTTTTTTTTTTTTTACATTTTGTAACGTTTCTTAGTAACAAATGCAACCTATCTAGATATACATGTATACAGCTGTAAGTTTATATAATTTATGTCAGTCAGCTAGCTAACCATAAGTGGCAAGTAAGGTAGTTGGTAAGAGAAAATCGCCGTTCAGGTATAGCTAACCTATGTAGTATGTCGTTTAGCTAACTAGCTGCATAACTAAACTACCTACGAGTTCAAAGACGGACTTTACCCACGGAACTATTAGTAACACCAGCTAGGTTAGCTACCTAGCTAGGACAGCATAGCTAGCTTAATTAGGCTAAGAGACTATGCAGTAGAACAGACATATTTAGCAACATACAGAGGTGAGGCAAAACGGAATACTCAGGTTGTTTTAAATTATCTGCCTTATTTGAAGAGAACCAACACACTAGTAAAAAATCTGTGATAAGGCTAAGCTTGGTTACTACTGGCTAGGAAGCTAGCTAACTTACTAAACGCTTGGTTACCAGGACATCAGCTAGCTCAAGATCACGAGAAATTAAACAAATGTCAAACAACATATGCAATACACAAAACATTTGCAGCAAATGAAGGAAGTTGCACCACTTCAACTTTACCTTTTAATACTCAGTAAACTGTACCTACCTGCGCTGTTATCCCGTAGAGAACACCGCCAACTCCGCAAACTACGTGTCAAGAAAGAAATAATGACAACACTTCCGGGTCGGGCAAACGTTGACATGTACGGAAACCAAATCTCGTTTAAAAGTACATTTCTCCCTCTATGGGCGGGAGTACTCCGTAGACCTTTCAAACGCCACGAAGAAATATGTTAAATGTTCTTGCCCGTGTTCGTAGAGAAATCATTTGCTAATACAGCTAAATAAAAGCATGTTATAGATATTTCCTCTTGATTTATACGCAGTTATACATTCAGCATTTAGACAGAATGCATTATTCAAATGTCACTTCCAGTAGGCTTTCGGAATGTTTATTTCCTGGTTCATGGGCAATAAAGTAAATAACTTGATGTCGAAATGTTTTAAGAAGGCCTCTTCATCATTTGATTCTGCCAACAATGTGATGGCAGTTACATGAAGGAGGCATGTTCTGGCATTAAAAACGTCATATTGGAGAGTCATTCTCATTAATTTGTGATTAAAATTCAGTGAAGGCTGTCTTAGAAGGTTTTAGTTACAGTGTACAACACTGCAGTTGTTGGTTGAAGAGCATGATGTTAGTTGAAGAGCCTCCACTTATGTATCAACTGGTCAACTCACCTGACTACTATTTTTGTAATGCAATTTTTGGAGTTGGAAGGAATCTCTGAAGAAAGGGGGCAAGCTCTCTAGCAGTACACTCTTAGAAAATAGGTTTTATCTAGAACCCTTGGTCCCTAACCTCAAGGCGTAACGTTTAAAGGTTCCTCCCTTAACCTGAAAGCTTCATAGGTTCTTCCCTTAACCTGAAGGTTTTATGGGTACAGAGGGTTCTAGAAACCTTGCTGAACTGTGTTTTCCAGATCCGTGGCATTTTACAGGCTTTACTTGTGTGGAAGGTTGACTTTCATGAAGGAAACTCCCAGCAGGGGTAGATACTTTAAAATAGAACTAATCAGTAAAACAGGCCTACGTCTGTTTAATTGTCTGATGTGATCCCCTGATGTGGTAAATCTGATCTGATGGCATCTAAGAATGTGATAAGAATGTGATGTCTTGGGGTTTTATTCAGAAATGCTCTTCACACAATATATTATTATGCACATGACATTAAATCTGAAGAAGATTCTATGTGAGTAACTGCAATGTGCTGTAGTAAGAGATGTAGAGATATTCAAAATTGTAGTAAAGTACACAGAGTTTCCAGAGAAACAGAATGTTTCAGACTGAGGTCCTTCATCAGCTGTGCAAGTAAAGTGCTATATATATATTTTTTCCAAGTGAACTGCCCACCATATATTGAACACAGACAGTACAGATCAATTCAAGTCTCTACAAAGCCCTCAGATATAGCTGTTCAGGTTTCAGGTTTGTCACTCACCTTATTCAAGACACGGCAGGTCATAAAGAGACATCGCAGAGAAGATACATTTCCACAGTGCATATTCATAGGGGATGCAAGCAGCAGAGCTAGCGATGAGATGCCACCGGTGTCTGCGCATGTGATGTGGGCTAGGTAGTGAGTCAGTGAGTCGGGGCTGACGGAAAAGGACAACGTCAAAAAAGCACTGAAAGTGGTGCTGCAGGTGAGAGCACAAAGGTACCGTTATTGCAGGATTTCGTCAGATTCAGAAAAAAATGCTGTGAGAATCTGTCTGTCCAGGAGTGACAAGGAACAGTTGGGTGGCAGCACAATAGTCAGCGACGGAGTGTTAGCAGTACAGGTTGTATGCATGTGAATGTAATACTCATCAGGTTTTGAGGACCAACACAAGCAATTTAACATGCTATAAATCCTCATGTTGCAGGAGATGTAAAAAGGAAGTTGCAATATACTATAGTGTATGAAATATATAAAAATATATTCAGGGATCTATATTTTAGCTGCTACAACAAAGAATACTTTGGACCTCAGAGGGTCATCCTATAGGTTATACTTTATAAATACAGCAAATGAAATTCACATACATTTTGCATGGGAAGGATAAGAGTTAGGCATGGAGTTATATTTCATACATATATATAATCCATAATTCATGTGCAAAAGTCATATGTGATATGATTAATGCATTTGACATATATCTATGTACCAAAATAATAATGAACTTGATTCTTGCTTTCACATCAGGGTCTATTAGCCACGCATGACTATATGATTTATTAGTCTGACAAGAAAAAGAAAATCAATTTACCATATGGTCATGAATTCTTAGGAAAACAGCCTTAATTCTCATACTATAATGATCATCTCTTTTAATCATACTTTTTAAAACTTCCACTGCATGGCTCCAGCTTTTTATTTGCATTAATGAAAGAAAATTGAAAACTGTCAGAGGGAGTGCCATAAAAATATCTAGGCCACGAAATGTGCTGTGCATAATTACCTTTCTGCAAAAGAGTTTTCTTTAATATGGTATTCTTGCAACAACTTTCTCTTTTTTGCCAGCACGTGAGCGCATGCACACACACACACACACACACACACACACACACACACACACACACACACACACACACACACACACACACACACAGACACACACACACACACACACACACACAGACAGAGCCCCACACAATCCCCTCTCCCCATTCCATGTGCTGACTCCATCCATCAGGGACCTGTGGAAATAGGACAGGCTTGTTTTCAAATGCACCATTGTAGATCAGGTTAACAGCAAGGGCTCTGCCTCTTCCATTCAGACACACTGTAACTTCACACTCGAAATCAAACGAGCAGTATGAAAAGGAAGTCAAGCTTTTCACTGTCTCTCATACGGGCGTGGCATCATCCTCTTTCATGTATATTTCAGAACTTTTTCATATGTGGGTTATAGGCAATAAATTAGTAATTAGGCACCAGAGATTGAAATATTGCCCTGTGTGTGTGCCTATGTATCTGGTAAGTGTACCATTTTCTTGGTCATGCATATGTGTAGAGACCAAATGTTCCGTAGTGTTGGGAAAATATATTAATTCTGCTTTGGTGATGTTTTGCTGGTTAATATGAGGAAGCACTTTTTCATAACAAAAAAAAATGAAAGGATTTTCACGGCTACAGTAAGACAAAGCTTAACTGAAACCCCCGTAAGCTAAAAATGCAAGAGTGTGTATGTGGGTGTGTTTGTGTGTGTATGTGCAATCTAACCTAAACAAGTATCTATCACATCATACCCAACGGCAAGAGCAGTGCCTAAGGGCATGAAGTGCTTGCTATGGAAAAACCAGCACTGCGAAATAAGTAGCACAACATGAAACCCCCTGGGAAAGGCTGCTGTTCGGAGCTGAGTGGACCTGTGTGAAATAAAGGGGGAGGGGAGGGGAAACACTGGGGGAGGGGCTAAGGGGGCGGGGTCATGAGGGCAGTGTTGCAGAGGGTCATAGCTGGCACCTTCTAATTGAATCACAGCTGGCAATGGCCAATGCCCTCAGTGGCTGCCGCTCCCACTGGGTAAGTCATGCAACCTGTGTAGTGCGGAAGCCTCCTTCCAGCTGGATCTCGGAAATAATTCATCCACAAGACGTAATGCTTCTCGGCTTAATGACAGCGGGATTTCTGAGGCGCTAGCGTGCCATCCCCTGCAAAGTTCTAAAAATAGAGCCAGGAAGAGCAGCTTGTTCTGGATGCAATGAGTACATGGGAATATTGAATACAACGCATTGGAAAATGAGGGGGAAAAAATACTCCACACTACAAACTCAAAACTGACTGGGTGAGAGACTCGGCATTAACTAGACATTAGATGCAAAATGCTTTACTTCATAGACTCTCATCAGACCATAAGGTTTAGTGTCTTTGAAATGTTGAATAGCTATTGGGACATGAAGCTTTGTTAGTTTTATTGCATACTTACAGTTGCAGATATAAGTCCTTTACTACAGAGCAGGACACTTCACTGGTATGTCTTGTAAATGTCTTGTCTGTGGAAATGTAGAGCTACAAATGTGTTTCATGTGGTTGTATCTTGTGTTGTCATATAAAGAGTAGCAGGAATCAAAACTTGCACCTTTTAGGAAGACAATATTTTACATTTAACTCTAAGTCTCTGTTCTATTGTGTGTCCTCAATGATATTAAGGCATTTTGTCATGAAGAGAGGGCCAGATTGTGTTTATCACTGGTAATAGCATGGTCAGGTTCACTGGAATGGACCAATCCTTCCAGACTCCAATATAATTATGCTGTGGAAATCGCTTTGCATTGCATAATCCAATTAGGCCACAGCGTCGGTGGGAAATTGTAAAAAGAGAGTTGTGGGTGGCCAGTTTAGCAGAGATGGGGGCGGATTGGGCAGGGGGTGGCGGGGGGCTGGTGATGGACTTTGTGAGAAGAAAACAAAACAGTGCAGATACTGAAGGCGGCAAATCCCTGCTGAGCTCGGATTGAACATGGCACCTCCCCGCACTAAGGCCAGGCCAGTGCTCGGCAATGTATCAGCAGCATGACAAACAAAAATTGGGTTATGGTCATCAACAAATGGCGACAACAAATTTAAGGCACAGGCTTTATCGAAGCCACCTTTCTCACTGTGAGAAGATGATAATTGTAGACATATTTTATAACAGAAATGGCATTCGGACAAGGATGGGAAGGTTCCAAAATTGTCCAGCATTTACATTTATCTGACACTTTTATCCAAAGCAACTTATAACTATGAGTAAGAACAATTTGAGCAATTGTGTTACTCAGGGGCCAAACAGCAGCAACTTGGCAGTGGCGGGGCTTGACCTAGCACCCTTCTGACTACTAGCCGCACACCTTAACCTCTGAGCTACAGACAGGGCGAATGGACTTTCTGATTCTCTGAAGGGTTGCACAATATTTTGCCTAGCCTGGTCACTTCTGAGAGGTGTTGGCCTTAGCTCACCTCCACTTTGGCAAGGGTCTCTAAAAGCGGCCCTGCAGCAGCGCGCCTGAAACCACCTTGGTCCTGTGATCGATATTAGTCTTACGTTGCTCATAAATGATCCCCACGCAGCAGAGCTGTGCATGCACCTTTTCCTCCCTTCTGCCCGGTGCTGCATTGTTATTGTTCCAGCATCATCAAAACAGGTGATAATGGACCCCCAGTCTATTTAGATGCAGAGAGGCAGGGAAATAGAGGGAAAGAGAGAGAGCCTTTTGTCAGCTGCAAAGACGAGCTCTCGATTTTCTCTCCCGTCTGCTGGTGCCACTTACTCCAGCTGGTCAAGCCTCAGCTAGCCCTCTTAATGTGCATCAGGCTTTGTGTAGAGGCTGATGGTCTCCTGGGAACCCTGTGGATGCGTGTGGGTGTGTGAGTGTGTGTTAATGCATGCATGATGCATTATGATATGGTCATATTTGATAACATTACATTAGTAAAGAAAAAAGATATCATAAAACACATATCACTACATCAGAAAGGGGGTATCATTTCCTGTTTATAAAAATATAAGGGACTTTGGCTGCCAGTATATATATATATATATATATATATATATATATATATATATATATATATATATATATATATATATATATATATATATCCCAGCAATATTTATATACTATATTACCCAGGCCTACCCTCCCACACACACACACACACACACACACACACACACACACACACACTCACATACAGACGCACCTCAGTTTAAGGGGCTCATTAATTAAATGTGACATTATGTAAATATACTGCAGATATTTTAATGGTAAAGCCACATGTCATCACTTTACTTCAACCTACAAAATATAAAAATCAAATCCCAGATAATTGTTACATATGTAAACTGCATAAATGCCTTTGCTCCCCTGGCATAAATAAAGAACACCATCCACACAGCTCTACGATGTCCCATGAGGGACAAGAAAATGATTGATGATGAAATGATGATGCAACATGGCTACAAAGCCTGAAACTCTGAAGATGCACAATGTGAAATACTGCTGGATCTTCCTCACAACCACCACTGGCATTATTAGTCCAAGCTAAACTTCTACAAAAATGCTCAAGCTATGTGGATGCCATGTTACCATCATGTCATCATGTCAGTAAAACCCCAAACAAACACATTCAAACATTATTTGTATGTCTCAGTGGATAGGTTGCCATAGAAATGTCAGCAAAGGGCAGGGTGGTAAATATCAGTTATTTTATTGGTGGGCAAATGAAATTGCCTGGTGCAAGACTAAATTCAAAGGATCGGGTGCCAATATTGCACATACTGAACACTTGCCAAATGGCTGACCATAATGGTGGCTACGCACTATATTCCTGACAAAGTGTAGCAGCACCCTTGTTCCTCAAGGTAACAACTGTTGAGGTGTACCTGAGCCCACAGGAACAAAGTCAGCTATAGACCTGTAGCAGAAACTGCAAGGTCATGGAGTTCACACAACCAATGTGGTTGATTGAGTTCCTCTTTCCTGCTCTAGTTTCTTTCTGTCTCTTCCATTTTCTTTTTTTTCACTATAGCCTACCTCATTCAAAACAAAATGTCCATTATGTTTTGGCTTACTATAATCAAAATAAAGAAGCTTATTACTGACTTGAACTGTAAAACTGTACAGTAGGGATGAGAACATCAGACTCTTTCATCACAAACCATCTGTTGACCAAAGTGGTCAACAGAGGTGTGCATGTCTAACAAATCAAAAATGGGACCAAGCCTTGCAGTTTGGTTTTCTGTAAGGAAACATAAAGTGCTGAAATACTAATTGAGATGTCCACATCATAATGTCCAGCATAAAATGAAAACCCCCTTTGGTACCTTGGACACTGTCTAACCAAAGGTCCTCAGGGATCTGAACTTGAACAGCCACATTTAACATGGGGATGCATCTGACATAAAGTAAAAGGGTAGACAATATGTTAAATGACCAAAAGACAAAAGCCAGAGAGGGAGAAGAAGGACCACAGGAAAAAGCTGACAAGGGAAGATGCTATATTTGAAAGGTGAGTAGGGAAAAAACACAGGATTAAAAAACCAAAGATAGGACCCTTAGATGCACAAAAATATTATATAAAGGCATAAAAAAGTGATATAAGGGCAATCATTACTCTTCAAAGTCATATTTTAATGCAACATTAACACATTTTTTTTGTCACTGTCTCGACCTACATACGATGCACCAAACAGTATTTGAGAGTAAGGTACTTGGGGATGACTTTCTGAGAAGTCAGGAACCTGCCAAGAATGCCAAGTGGTGAAGCAACAAAAAGGAAGAAGCTAATGAAAAGGAAAGATTCTAAAAGCATAGTAAACATTGTTGACCATTAGGGACAAGCATGAACGAAAGCTGACCCACCATCAGTGAACCACAGACCTGCTGTACTCCATCAGTGTAGAACAGAGCAGCTCTTGAGAGGTAGAAGCATGCATGTATTCAAGATAACAGCTCTGGCCTACTTACAAATGAAGGCACAAGGGCGCTTCCGCTCTCAGGGAGGGATGGTACTTTGTGGAAGACCAAAAGACGGGAAAAATCGAGTGTAGTGCTTTTATGGGTACGGTGGCAATGCTTAATATAGCTCTATTAAGAGCTTTGTAAAGACCACACGGGGATGGTGGTTGTTAGCGGAATTGTCGCTGTCCATGGTCCTGAAAAAGGGATTCGATTTCGGACGGACATTATTAGTTCATTAAAGCGCTGCTGCAGGCTACGAGGCGTTTCAAAATTCAGCATGACTATGCGATCAAATCGACCCAGAAATTCACTGCCAACGAGAAGTCATTAAATGCTTGAAACTATTTAAGACAGAAGTCGGCACTTAAGCGGCTAATCAACGAATCGGGTGAAAAGTCCACCGCGGTACGGACAAGGTAGAACTCTAAAGCAGAATTACAAAAGAAAAAAAAAAAGTCAAATGTCGTTAGGTGCAGTAAAGAACAGTAGCGCTCCAGATCCGCGCGTGAAAAAATACAGAATGTGCCCATTCACAAGCATACTCCTTTAAGATGATGTAATTCTTTATAAGCCATTATGGTTTTTTTCTCCCTGAACCGCCGAGGCAACATCAGCTGAGGCATTTTTTTTCGCGGCACCACCCTGATCGGGAAGGGACTCGATGCGCAGTTTCGAGCTTCTTCCTTGCTGTTCAACTCTGGGCGCGCGCATCGGACCCAATCTGCGCCTCTTTGAGAAAGGAAAAAACGTAATGGAAAACTGGGAATTATGCAGATCGTTGTACATACACATTCAACGCATCGTTTCGCACAGAGTAAGGCGACGTTGAAGGTCCCTGACTAATAAGACGGTGCGAGTCTTTGAAGTTACATGCTGGACTATCTTCTACCTTGAAACATCTGAACATTTGGTTTTCAATTGGCATTTCATTTATTCGACTAAAGTCGGATACACGTCGGCGGTTTCAACTTCAGAAGTTGTTAGGGGACTTTTTATCCTGGACCTACAGCACAAATGTTGTTTTGCCTTTCTGTCTTCAAGACACTGTTTTTGACCACGTTACAAAGTGAGGGAAAGCTGCCTTTTTATGCAGACGTAATTTCTGTATCGTACGGAGGGAGCAACTGGACAGGAATTCATGAAATCTAACCTTCCGCTGGTGCTCCTTGTCCGGAGGATAGACGATGATGTTCGCTTTCGAGGTGTAACTCCCGTACCCATTTAGTTTCTCTCTCCGTCCTCGGATATATCTGGATATTTCTTGGCCCTCTCCGTTTTTTAAATCTCCGCGTGAGGACCGGTATTTTCCTCAAAACTCGTCACTCCAGGGGGTAGGTCAGCTAATGGTTTGTTTCAAATTCAGTGGGAACTGCTGTATATTAACCAATACATTAAATACTGGGTTGTTAAAGCATTACTATCGAAATATTGTGTGTTGGAAGGCGGAAGAGAAAACTTTTTCTTAGCTCCTACTGCGTTTCTGTAATAGATAGGTGGTTCTCCTTGTGGGCACCCATGACTGAAACGATGGCTTTGAGTGGGAACTGTAGGACTCAGCCTGCAACCAAAGATCAGGGATCCATTCAGAACAGTTTTCCAGACGTTATTGAGCTAAATGTCGGGGGACAGGTGTACTATACTCGCCATGCCACGCTAATTAGCAACCCTAGTTCCCTTCTCGGAAAAATATTCTCACCTAAAAACAATGCATCCAACGATCTTGCCAGAGACCCCAAGGGACGTTATTTTATCGATCGTGATGGGTTTTTGTTCAGATATGTCTTGGACTACCTCAGAGACAAGCAAGTTGTCCTCCCGGATCATTTTCCTGAGAAGGGCCGACTTAAGAAAGAGGCGGAATACTTCCAGTTGCCCGATTTAGTCAAAGTATTAACACCCGAAGATTTGAAGCACAGTCCAGAAGAATACTTTCACAGCGATTACGAGGATGGGTCACAAGGAAGCGACCAGCGACCGTGCCCTCCATCCTCACTTGTCCCCGCTGACAGAAAAAGCGGGTTTATCACCGTGGGATACCGAGGCTCATGCACTATGGGCAGAGAGAGTCAAACCGATGCCAAATTCAGACGAGTGCCGAGGATTATGATATGTGGAAGGATTGCACTGGCGAAAGAAGTTTTTGGTGAGACCTTAAACGAGAGTAGAGACCCGGATAGGACACCTGATAGGTACACGTCTCGCTTTTACCTGAAGTTCAAACACCTGGAGAGATCTTTTGACATGCTCTCTGAGTGTGGATTCCAGATGGTTGCTTGTAACTCGTCGGTGACGGCCTCCTTTGTTAACCAGCACACTGAAGACAAGATATGGTCGAGTTACACAGAATACGTCTTTTACCGTAAGTTATTAAGATGGTGTCCCTTTCGAGTTTGTATTATTTAAGTCACTGAGGTACGGTTTAGTGAATAATAATCAAGTCTAACAGAAAACTTCGTGTCCTCAATCCTGAGGTATGCGGAGTCACCGCTAGAAGGCACGCTTGGTTTGTAATGCATCTCGTGGCCCAGGTGCAGATTTGCAACACACGTTAAACACGGCTTTCTCCATTTGTGACACGAACAGAACGATGTCTTATGTGGACAATAGCGATAAAGATAACATTTAACAGCTTCCAGAGTGAGTTTTCCATGTCCTTTGAAACAAAGCATATGACAGCACAGACGCTGTCACGCCAGTGTTTCATAACTGTATTATGTAAAGAGAGAAGTAATCCAAGCATTGTTTCAGTACACTCACTGAAAATCATTTACGTAAGACTTTCACCTGCAAAGTGAAACTCGATCTGAAAGAAGCCTTCCTCCTCCTCTTTATCTCAGTCAGCCATCTCGGTGAAGTGGCAAAGAATGATGGTTTTTGTAATGGCTCTCATAATATTTTATGGTACAGCAAAACACCGCCCCCACTCCGCGCCTTGAGTAGCCAATGCGCTGTTGGGTACGCCGTGGCCCTGCCACGAGGCAAAATGAAGGAAGCTCATAATGGGCCCGGGACCGTTAAAGAAATGACAGCTGTTGTTCTCCAGAGGTTTGCGTTTTATATGACAATGACCGTCCGGCAGACGTTTTACAATTTATTGTCTTATACTGGAAAAGCATATGCAACATAAATCACGTTCACAACTCTTTATATTCTAGCATATCCGCTATCTGAATGTAGCTTATATATTTTTTTGCATATATGTTTAAATTGTTCTAAATCAATGTTTGTTGAACACTGCAGCAATAAATAATTTTGCTCTGCTTGGATCAGCTTATTGATCAAAAGCATCTTTTCACACACCTAAATATTATGCAGATTGTACTAATGCACTGCACAACTCACCTGCATATGCCCCAAGAAGTTGCACCATACTTCCATGTCCATAAAAACTGTTCAAAAGCACTATGCGAACTGAGCCCTACCCTAATAATACAAACAGACCGCACCATTGTAGAGACCGCGCTGATCATTATTGATAACATATAAGAATTTTAACAATATTTTGTTAATTATGGCACATTAAAGCATGCAAGTTCCATCCGTAGTCAGAAACAAGTGAAGTTTGCTGCAGCAGTGTCAAAGTTGCTGGAGTCAGCATGCTACCTCGCCTCGCTCTCCCAAGAGTCCTCCTGCAGACCGCTCCCGTCTCCACCCCTGGCAGGGCACACATGGCCCAGCCTGGCCCGGGTTGCCTTCCACACTGGGGCAAATTTATTCACCAACTTGTCACATGATTGGAGTGACTGACCATCAATCATAGGCCATGACAGGACGAGGACTTGCCACCTCGTCTGCCGCAACTGCCTTCGAGCGCGTCATTGGCTGTTTCCAAACCGGAGTGACCTTTTCCTGTCCCACTGGAAATGATCCTGTCCATCTCTCCTCCTCCCCAGCCCTGGTGTCAGGATCAGTTCAGGAAACAGGAGACACACTCTTGACCCTATAGCTCTCACATTATCCACATGTTGTAATGAACACTCTTCCACCCAGCATGCCTGTCGAATGGCATCATGCAAATCCATGAAAACCCAAACCACATAATATATAAGAAATGCATATTTCAGATGTTCTAATGCATTTTTCTCCTGGTCCTAACACATTGTGACTGGCCACAGGAACAGTGCTAAGCAAACAGAATGTGGCAGGGGGTGGGTGGGTAAATAATAAAAAAAAGGCCTGGATGGATGGCACAGTGGGGTCCTGTTTAAACAAATGTGCCCAGCAGGGGATAAGTCATGACAACTCTGACACTCCTCTTGTTAGGGGGCAGCTGCTCCCCAGTTCAGCCCATCAGGGACCTGCCACTAACTCCAGCATCTGCATTATTCACATGCACTAGAGGCAGAGGAAGACGAAGGAGAGAGAGAAACTGAGAGAGAGAGAGAGAGAGAGAGAGAGAGAGAGAGACTGAGAGAAAGGATTTCAGGTTCAGATACAGTGCTAATGGCACACTATACAACATTTAGGTATGGGGAGGTGTGGCAGAGGTGTACTCATTTTCTTGGTATCATCGTCTTCATTTTGGGGTTGGCTGTCCTGTTCAACGAATACATGCGTGCCTGGTGATATGGCTCTCGTGCAGTCAGAGCCTTTCACACGTGCACTCATTTATATCTCCTGACACATGGTATGAGCAGAGAGGGTGGAGTTAAACCTGGTCCGTCTGGCGAGAGATGGCAGTTTGACGCCTGAAATTGATAGCTTACTATTAAACGCACCATTAAAGATGACGCATGGATAAGATAATCAGGATCTGATGTTATGCTTGTCGGAACACAGACAAAGGTGGACAAACTGTTGCTAAAGTGCAATGGGTGACTACAGTTATTTCCATCTCAGCATGGACATGTTTAACTGGACAGTGGCATGTTTTATACAGTGACGCTGGTATATGTGTGGATTTTGCATTAGAGTGTAGGAGACAGGGGGAAAGAATTCGAACACAAAATAAAAAGAAAAGGAGGTAAAGCAGCAGCAGGGGGGCTGAGGCACAGTGGAGAACCAAAAATATCATGACAAGATATGTTTAAAGAAAATAAATTGACAGAGTTATTGCCCACAAAAGTGTGATCCAAAGATCAAGGCTACATCTCAAGGCACCTGGAGTTGGAGCTTTCATAAAGAGAACTGTGTTACTGTTATAGAAATGTCACTCCTGAAACATAACTATGAATGATTTTCAGGCTTCAAACTTTGACTACATTTCAAGATTCAGACTTGGCTATAAATAACAATTTATCATTTACTAGGCTAACACTGAGCCTACCATGAATAATCATTTTCAAGAAATAGGAAGGTTGGCCTGAACCGCCTCCTGGCTCTGTCAACATTTCTTGTCTTCTGGAAAGTTTAAAACACGACAAAGCTTCTGTTATTCAGAGTTCTTCAATTCCAGAACTGTTCCTTCCTATAAATACTATATTCATGTGTAGCAGGCAGAGGACTCCTAGCTAGTTGGTTGTAGGTTAAGATGATGGATATGTGACTAATGTGACTGAGAAGCAAGTGCTCAGATTCATATTCCACTGTGATGACTAAAAAACTGCTTTCAAATCAGCAGCTGATTGCCAGCATCAGTACTTAATAGAATCAATATTTGGACTAAACTGTGTCATTCTGATAGCAGCAGCAAGCATAGAAAAAAAAACAAACTTAATTTTAAGAGATCAACTACCCCTGTTTGTTTCTGTATAAACATATTGAATCATTCTTACCTGATCACAGCCAGTGGGATTCTGAAGCTAAGCACTTTAGATTTGTGTAAATGAAAGACCCTAACTGCCTAAACTCTCTTAGAAAAAGATTTGCAGCATGCACCTAGTGTTATTGTTATTGACTTATGAGGGCGATGATGCGCAATACAATGCTTCTAAAATGAGCTAGTCTCCAAGAAGAAAGAGTTTGAGCCATAGATCACATGAACAGGAGCTGCTGTGTGCTAGGAGGAGTCATTCAGGTTCACGGAAGGCTCTTCTCCGGCATCGTTGTGCCTGGAAACACTCTGCGTATGCCAAAGTCATACAGAATGTGCTCAGTAGAAGTATGGCTACAGGCAGAGGTGATATTAACCAAAAGAACCAAAATACATCAAAGTAAAGGATAAGGAGCAACAATTGTCCTGGGAAGAAGATATTGTATCTTTAAAGTGTGGATACACTGCTTTATAAATGTTTACAATTTATGCATATAAATGGAAGGGTCCTAGAATTAGGTTTAAAGACATATTTCACAAATTTGCCTTGCTCTCCTAACCTCATTCATTCTCATTTTGTCAGCAAGTAAACAGAGCTGATGCCCGTGTTGGGCTTGTCATGTGCATGTTACCTTCCCAAGTCCCATTTTACCAAGACGTTTTTGACACCTGACCATTACTAAAGTGACAGCAAAGCAACAGTCAAGTTCAAAAGGCCTGTAAGGTGGTTGAATAGCGGTCCGGCCACCATGCCATAGCCAGAGCTATAAAACCGTGAAATTTGCACACATTAAGAAAACAGACTGTCACTTCTACCCGTTAGGCCACCAAGGCCAGTTAACTGTGCAAACGTTAGCGCTGATTGGTATGCCTCGGAGGCAGAGGGTAATTGTGTGGTCCGCCTGTTCCCACACTCTTAGTGGAGGTCTGCAATGTTAATATGCTTAGAGGTTTGCGGGAGGCTGCGTGTCATTGCAAACAGGGCTGATGATGATCAAAATCCATCACTCCCAAATCTCATTTTAGCCAATTAAGTAAAAGTTCCGGCCTGACATCGAGGCGCCTCAGCTCCTCTTTAATCATTTGGCTTTCCTTGTTGATGTGCTGGGAATGTTAGCATTTAGAGCAGCCTGTCTGACTCACGAACATGGGGCTGCATTCAAAATAACGTCATGGCTGTTTTAAATTAGACATGCTGGTTGACTTGATCTCAGACCTCACTACTTAGCATAAATATCAGAGGTGAATGAGTTGAAAGAGGTGAAATCACTACCGCCCCCACCTCGTTTTCACCCCATCCCACATTAAAGACTACACTTCCCATTCTTTACATTGGAACATTTACAAAACATTTTAGATTTGGTAAGCGATTTCAGATCATTTAATTGAACTGCCCTGTAATATTCTGATGATGCTACTGTCCTCGCTGAGCCTCCTTTCGAACAGAGATGCTTTCCACCCTCACAGCCATGATGGTGTGATTCTGTTTCTCTTTGAACTGCTCCGCGGAGCCAAATTGCTTTCTCCAGCTCGTGAAATCAGAATGGAGCGCTTACAGCTGTGCGCGTTGAAGATCAGTCGTGGCTCAAGCACGACTCACATAGAAACGTGGCCTAAATGAGGGGCCAGGCTGTAGAAAAGCTCTGTGTTGCTTTTTTTTTTCTTGTCTTTTTTTTACAGGAGTGCTAAATGTATTGAAAATAAAAGATGACCACGACCAGCAACCCCCGCCCCTTCTCAGCAGGTGAGAAGCAAGTCCATTGATTTTCACCTGAGCTGCATTGCGCTGGAACGAGCTCGCTGAGCTCGGTGGCTGGGTGCTTTATTATATCCCTGCATTACATCCATGGAACTGGTGGGCGACTGCACACGAGTGGCTCAGAGTGATTGCAGTGTTACGCTAGAGTTCGCATGCAGTCGTGGACCTCCAGAGCCCATAGGACCACTCAGATTATTCCTTAATTCTTCATCTATGATAGACCAAAATAAAACCTTGCTGCATAATAGCATATTGTGTAATGCAGAAATAGTGTCAGAGTTGTGTTGAAAAAAAGCAAGTAGTTGTTATAAAAGAGCGAACTTGCTGGTCATTAGACATTCTTTAATGGCATCATGACCTGGCATGTACCTGTTTAAGAACTCTTTGATTGGATTGTTCCCTTCAGCCACATTCCCAAACATATTTCCCACTCACAGAACTTCTCCAACTATTCTGACCACTGCAAAAATGTAGTTACATGGTAATTCATTTACATGAAGCAGAATTTGTCAACCTTAGTATTACAGCACTCTGAAGGAGAGTACAATCAGTGTGAGTCAGATGCGTTACCAAAGGTGATGGCCCCATGGAAAAAAAAAATGCATTGGGAGCCCCTCTCTACTTTTCCCAGTTCCCTCTCTGCCACTTCTTGCCGCTCCATGAGCATCTTCCAAAGCAGTCCCTGTAAGCACCAGCCTAGAGGACATCTGGGGCGTGGCCTGCCTAACAGCCAGAAAGGTCACAGGCGCCGTAGGAACTTGAGCCAGTCTCCTTCCTTAGTCGATTTACTACATGGAAGGACCATGCCGGAGACCACCATGAGAAGCTGTCCCCGGGGGTACCCAGCCTCGCCTCGCCACAGGCCTCTCTTCATGTTGTCGTGGCTGCCAAAAAGCTTTTTAAAAAAGCAGGTTTTTTTTTTTTTGTCTTCAGCACAATTTTGTTGCTTAATATGACCCAGTAGGCCATACTCACTGAGCAAACACTCGATTCTTTTTGACTCTCTGCCAACCTTCCCGGGGTGAGTGAGTTCACGGCATCCAGAAGCAGCCAGTCGGTGGCTGACAGAAAATGACTTGGTTTGTCACCTTCCTGCTGTACCCCTCCACCACCCCCCATGGGCTGGGTTGGAACAGGCTGCCCGCAAGCGTGTGAGGCGGAGCTGCTAATGGCAGTGCAATGCCAGGTCCCTAGGAATGAGCTCTCACGAGCAGCGGGCTGCTAATTGAAATTCGCGTGCAGGGTTTGTGCACTGCACTGTAGGCTTGTTGGCCTCCATCTAGGAGCATCTCTGAGACTCTCACTTTGTCTGGCTTGCTGTCAGCTGCTCTGTGTCTTTCTCTCTTACACCCACACAGAAACTCAGATTTCCATTTCATTTAGTGGCTCATGTTTTAGTCACAGGACCCAACTATTTGTTGTTCGACACCAAGTATTTGACACCTCAGTCGAAGCACAGCTCAACAAATGAGACCGATGGACTTTTTGTAACATGTGCTGTCGGGTGAGAAGAAATGAACTAATTTGCATCAGTTCATATGGCTGATGTTAATTTACAGTGAAGCACAAAATAGCTGGGTAATGTACTGAACTCCTAAATATACTTTTCAACACAGAGTGGAGGGAGTGACCCATCACTCAAGTAGAAAA
This sequence comes from Electrophorus electricus, assembly GCF_041902795.1. Taxonomy (NCBI): domain Eukaryota; kingdom Metazoa; phylum Chordata; class Actinopteri; order Gymnotiformes; family Gymnotidae; genus Electrophorus; species Electrophorus electricus. Next base: position 13,817,200 of record NC_137504.1, read on the forward strand.
AAAAACTAAACTCAAAAAAGGGACTCAAGGGCATACTTGAAATTTGACTTTGCCATTGTGTAAAAGCTGCCAATACAGTTCAGTGATGGTTAGTAGCTCATCAGAGATGAACTAAGTTGCACTGAATAAAATTCATTTCACCTTGGAAAGATACTATGGGCTTTGGATGGTTGCTATGCCGTCTGTGTTTTACGCTAGAGCGGAGCTGTTCAGCTGTTGTGTGAACGGGCAGTTAGCTTTGAATTAAAGAAAAAAATCTTCTACTGTCTGGAGACAACGGGCAAGATTTATTTCATGTCATTTTTATATTCCAAACCTTTTTTTTTTGCTTTGTTAATTTAATTTCATTGGAATATTCAAAACCTTTAAAAAAAAAAAAAAAAAAGATATGCTGGATGAGGTCTTTTTTAATCACACTGTCATCCGGCATTGTCAGTTCATGTTTCTCCTTGGCTCACCACCTGGCTGGCCGTCTTTACAGTCAAAATGATCCCCTGAAAGCCCCTGGTCATTTTAGGGGACTGCTTGGCAATTTGCCCCAACAAGCCCAGTGGGACCTCGGATACACGGAAACCATTTTAGAATATTCAGCGAACTAAGCACCACAAGGGAGAGATAAATCCCTTCCCCTGAGTTCTCCTTATGCTTATTTTCCACCCGGTTTCAGGCAAGGGATCATATTTTATTGATCTGTTACAGGGATTTCTAATCCGAAGGAATCCCTGTTGAAATCCCGAAGTCTGAACATATAATTCCCTCTAGGGGGTTTGTAGGTCTGTAGATGCAAAAAGCAATACCTTCAGAGGTTTTCGTTAAATCTAAAAAATGAATGAATGTAAAAAAAACCCCCAGATGAACACATCAGAGCTGTGGCCTCATCTGACAGTCGTCTTGCAGTTTTCACGCATGTAACGTGCTACTTTTCAAAACACTTCTGAAAGAATGCTACCTTGGGAAAGATTGAGGCATAAAAATCAGGACTACGTAGCTGATACTTTTGAAGGGAAAATCAGGTGGCATGAAAGGTGTCATTGTGAGAAACGTCGCTACCAGCCCATGTGTCTAAGTCAACTGCATGACACCACTTAAACAGACAGAGTGCTTGAAATGAGTACGGCTTTGAGGCGAAGAGGCAAAAGGCATTCTTAACGTGACCTTGGACGACCAGACTGAAGAAAATGGATATTGCCTTTTTTTTCTCTTGACTCTTTTGCTCTATGTATGCAATTTGTTGCTCTCATATTTCTCGCTGGAGTTTGTTACTGGTCATAAGCCATGACCAACACGATGTAACAGACATTAAATGAACCCAGTGTTAAGCAGCGGCAATTTAACAAACCGCAATTAAGTTCAGGGCCATTAAATATGTCTTGAGTTTAATTTACTTTGGCGTCTTAATTATTTCCCAGGATCGGGACTGTGTTTGCTTGAAATTTGCAACCCCATGCTCAGTAGTAGATTCACAAGCCAGTCACGGTGATGTAATGCAAACTCATGTCCCATTGGATGGCCTGGGTTCTTCTGCCAGTTCTCCACTGCTGATTCATCCATGCTGCTCTATGAACTGTGTGCGATTTCTCCAGTTTTGTTTGAACTGCCACTTCAGCTTGTATTCCTCAAATGACAAATGTTAAGCCACAATTTACACTTGATCTACTGCATGATAAGGAAGAAAACTTCATCCATTATGTCATAATCAAGGCCAAGAAAGCTGTTTCACCAGCCCTTAAAAACATCCCTGCAGTGCAGTGACTTAATATCATCCATATCTAACAGCTGCCACAACATAAGCTATCACTCAGAAAGCCATTTATCTCTAACAGCTTTATATAAAAATTACTTTGCTTATTATAGAAAAAAATGATAGTATATGAAAAAATATAGAAAAATCTTTAGTATATGAAATTATATTTGAAAAAAAAAAAAATCATATTTAAAAAACTGTTTGCCAAAGGCACTGACCGAATGCTTCGATGTTCCTCTGGGGGAAAAGAATACAGCTTTAGTAACTGCTTTAGTCCTCTGCAGAAAAATCACTAAGGTAGCCCTGGTGGTCCCTGCTTTTGGTAATTAGCACATTGATTGCTCTTCAGATTTTATTAGTGTGATGAAAAGCTGTTCTTAAAATGTAGGGGCCATTATTCTTTCGCATTTAGGCCTTTCTTTCATGGGCATATGCAACACTCTCAGGTACAGTGACAAAAGGTGAGCTCCCATCATCAGCTGGACCAGGCCTCTTGGTAATGACAAGCACAGTAGTCTGTTTTCCTTGCAGGTTCTTTCGTCAACTTAAAATATAAGATGATATTCTTCATAATATCTCCTTAGCTCCATGAAACAAAGCTCCTAAAACACTCTATCATAGACAAAACACACTTGCCCCGTTGTCTGTTAAAAGCTCGCTTTTATTGCAATGTTCTGCTCCCGTCACGGGTCCAAAATCCATATAATCTTAGCCTATGGACATTGACAATATTTAATTGCAGGTCTGCCTAGCACACTTCATTAAGATTTCTTTCCAAGATTTCATGGGTCTATAGGCTTAAGCAGAGCGTAGGAGCCCGTTTGTGTGCAGGCCCCCTTCTCCATTCAGTACGTTTAGTGGAACTTGCTGAATATTCCAAGGGTTACCTTTTAGCATCTGTTGTTTTCTGTCTGAATTGTCTTCACTTAGCAGAAGGACGTGGATGAAAGCGAACTGGAGAGCAGCAGTACAGGCTCAGTGGACCCGACCTCTCAAATCAGTTGCAAACGTCAGTGCTGAGTTCCTTCAGGAACTTTTGCTGCTTATACATTTTCAGATGTAAAAGCCCTCAAAGCTCTAGCTCTGTCCAGTCTCAGTCAAAAGCTTTAATGGGTTTCACCAGTCTGACGATCTTACTGCAGGAAATACTAAACATTTCTCATGTAAAAGGGAACAAATATAAGATGTAAGACTGTGTGAAATTCATGTGACTGATGCAGTGAAATTGACCAAGATTTATAAAAGCAAAAACACATCAAAAGGTTCCGCACCAATAATTTGGAGTGTGCCAATTACCTCAGCCAAAAATGTGCCACATTATGCTTTTAGTTCTAGTACCACTGCAAAATTAATTAATTTCCTAAACAAGGCTTTATCATAGCTTGGCTACCACCAAATGCACCAACAAGGCATGCATGGCATGCTCTCAAATATCTCTTTGCAGAGACTCTAATGGCAAAGAGATCAATTCCTCGTCTTCTCTTTGCTCCTCAACCACCCACAAGCCATTAGGGAAGTTTGCCTCTCTGCTTCAAATATTTTGCTTGGCCTAATCATGTCTGAAGACTTCTGAGACATCCAAATAAAAAAAAAATATAACATTTTTTTTCCCACTGAACACCACTACTTCAAAGCTGGGCCAGGTTTCAGAGCCTCAGAGGCAGGAATGAGTCACGTGGCACCAACTCATGGCCCCGTTGCCACAGCTGATTGGCCACACAGGAGTATTCATGGCCTCTGGTGCGCCGATTGCGAGGCGGCGGCGCTAACTGAATTAGCTTCTCTGTGATCCCCTCTGCACCAGCAGAAAGGTGAGGCGTCCCTGCAGTTTTCCAGTCCTTTGCTCTTTGAAGAGCTGCCCCTCTGGACTGGAGGATGTGCGAAGCCTCTTACATTTATACATTTATGGAATTTAGCTGACGCTTTTATCCAAAGCGACTTACAATTATGACTGAGTACAACTTGAGCAACTGAGGGTTAAGTCTTCTGAGAGCATTTCTTGTTTCATTTTCCTTTTCCTCTTTCTTCATCTTGGTGGCACATACCTTGCCTGAACGTGACCTTCATATGGGTTAAGGTCTGTTATCGTAGCCATGCCAACCAAGTAAACTGACTCTCTGTTATAATGAAAACTGGGGGAGTGATGGTGTAGAGAATATCATCTGCACCTCACACGAGAAGCACGTTACTGGGTGGACCACAGAGTCCATTACAGCAACAAGAGTCGCATTGCCCAGGGAAACCGAACTGCCATAACATGGCTTCCTGGGCTCACACAACTAAAATGCTAGTCTAGTAAGCTCTCACTCATTGACTGGCCCTCCATCACTGGCATGAAACCTTTTAACAATAACCCTCTTCTGCCAGCCCCCTAAAGCCATCAGAGTATGGATATTAAAAAAGAAAATATGTGAATGAGAGGACATCTGATATCTGCTTTGACAATATAAAATGCAGTTCCCTTTTGAACAGTGAATACTTGATGCCCAATACAAATGACCCGGTTTTAATTAATTCCAGTAAAATGCTCAGCTGAAACCAACATGCATCATGTCCAATCAAACGACAGACAGTGCTGGTTATGTTGATGCTGGAGTTACTTTCTGTATACTTCAAGTTTGTTGCTTACACATTGCAAAAGTTTGCGCTGTTCTTCACAGTGCTTCGGAGCACTCCTTCTTTGCTTTAGGCTTTGCTGGGTGGACTCTGGCAGCTTTCTGAATTTGCTCCAAAAAGTTCCCAAAATTTGAGCAATGAATAATTAAATAATCTCGTCAGCAGCTGACGAATCAATACCTCTAAAACACGATCCAGCCAAGGTCTTGGCTTCTCCTCTCCTATGCTATTAGGCCTGAGGATCAAACGTATTCAATACCAATATGATCAGATGTCCCGGAATAGCTTGGCAGTTGGAGGTGTCCCTTCATTAGGCAATGTGCTGGGGGAGGAAGGTGGACAGGTCTATCAGCCTTGGAGGCAGAGAGGGGCACCTACAGGGCTTTCTTCTGCACAGTGCTAGTGCATTACCTGTGTGGTAGAATAAGACTGCTGGATTCCCATTAATTTTGTTGCCTACAGCCAGACTTTCTTTACAGTAATCAGTAGGACAATCTTTGCTACTGCCAAGACATTTAGTTCTTGGAACAAGTCTGGTTAGCTGGCCTTCACAGTGCTGCTCAGCTTAGTTTAAAATGAACCAGCTCCTACTGAGTCAGCCTTATTGTGCAAAAATAGTGAGTTATGGATTGAGTTGTCACCAGCACTAATAGCAGCACTGAATATGAAAATTAAAATAAAATAAAATACAATGATATACTTCATATACTTCACATCATATGCTGGAATTCTGTTTTTGACTCAAGTTTAAAACAAAACACACAAAGAAGCAAAAAAGTTTGTTAGTCATGCCTGCCATATGACTAAACATAAATATGAATCTCAAATCACAGTTTTTTTTCCTTTTGTATATACAAAGTGATATAACAAGGTACTCAATATAAAACCCAGTTGTTGTCCTTTCTATAAAGCACACCAATCATGCCACATTTCTTGTAAAGTCTTCTTAGGCTTCGTAGTGTAGTTTAAATGTAGTTTATAATGCATGTCATCACCTTCAGTGTTGGTTTAGTTAGCACTTGACAGAGCTATCTTCCTTTCCGCCCTCATCGTGATCTTGTCATTTGCACACACGTCCGCTCACACCTGAGTCGGGAGAGTGGGGCAAGCGCATCGTTATAGATTGCGGGCACACGCAGGGAGGTAATTACAGCGCGGCTTGTTATGGCTGCTGGATGCACGCGGTCCAATGGAGTATGATGGAGACCTAAGCTCTGTATGCAGGAGATTAATGACAAGCATGTGATCCTAAAGGAAAAACAACACTCTTTTCATCCTGCTACTGACTGGAGTGAAGGGGGCCAGCGAGAAGGGAGGGGCAGCGAATGGAGATGTGGGGGCCGGGGTTGTTAGGCTGGCAGTGCCGCCCACGGCAAATTATGCAAGTAGATGTGCAGTCCACAAATCAAATAAGAGCCAGTGCAACACTCAGTTGGCCTCTCAATCCGTCATGGAGTACCTCTTATTGGCTAAATTGGCCCTTGAAATGAAGTTACTGAGATAAGGTGCTTGGGTCTGCCGTTTAGATTTAGTGAGAACCGACAAAACAATAGTGCCTGAGAGTGAATGTGCTGAGTCCGATGTCCGAAAACAATCAAATCTGTGGAGTTCAATTAAGTCCAATGTAGTTTCACCAAATCAAATTTCACCATAAAGGAGCAACTTTAACTTTATAGAATGTCAGTTTACTGGTTATCGAGCATGTGTAAACATCAGTTTACTGTTTATCTAACGTGTAAACATCAGTTTACTGTTTATCTTTAATATACATAAATGCCAGTTTATTGTTTGTTTAAGGCCTCGTGTTTGGGTTGCTTAAATATTAGTCTCATAATTCAGCAATTTTAGCTGTAATCATGTTTCATTAAGGCCCTTATTTACCTAAAGAACCAAAGTCTGAATTTAAACAATATCTCTTATGTAATCTTGTAGTTACATTAAAGCTTTTACAATTGAATTTAATGAAGCAAAATTTGAATACCATTTGCCTTTCATTTTCAGCTGCTCGAATTCAGCTACACACATTCAGATTCAGTCTTCTCACACCACATCCGAGAACTCAGGAAAAGCAATCAAGCGACGCCAGCCTCATGCACAGGCACTTCTGCGCTGAGATTGATCAGTCACTCCCAGGAAGCTCCGAGACAAACTGTAACAGTGGGAACCGTACTCTACCAAAACCTGAGCGTGCACAGCCGCATTTCAAATGACTTATAGTGCCACTGGGGCAGTTAATAAAGAGGCCCATCACTACGGTTTACAGAGACAAGAGGTTCAGGGATGGCAGAAGAAGTCTGCGCACTGCTCTGCAGTCTGCACGAGACAGCCCTGCAGGGTGAGCTGTGTGTGGCGATATGATTCTGATAGGTGATCGGATTTCTGTACCTGTTACAAGATTGCTCGCAAGCCTGCGAGATATTGTTGTCTTACCTAAATAAACCTCTTTTTGTTTGCTTAGTGCGGTAGAGGGTAGTGTGAAATTAGCTGAATTCATTTAGATGGAATTAACCTTTATGTGCCTGACTTCTACATTCATTCCCCCATTAAATGATCAAAACAAATGTGCACTGTACTGAGAAATGCTTCATCATGAACATTCATACTCGGTTTTAGCTTAATGGGAGAATGGGGATGGAGGCTGTGCTGGCCATGCTGGTACTGCCCTGGTTTTGGCTGTAATTGCATTCGCAGACCAATACTAGGAGGTCAGGGCTTCCTGCACATAATTCGCCTGCCCATTAACTCTGCTCTATCCGACCGACATGGAATCAGGGCTGTCTGCGCCCTCCCACCCTCTCTCCTGCCCCCACGCTGAGCCTGAAAGCCTCGCGCCCAGCGATACGGCGTCTCATTAATGCGGCTCCGCGGCTACGGCGCGGGCTTCAGGGTTCAGGGTTTGGGCCCGACACGCAGCACACTGGGACGCTCCAACAGCGTCGTGTTTAATCGGGCATGGGACAGCACCATTCCGAACCGCTCCCACTCGCAGCCCCTTCCCCCAGCCCTGGGCCAGAAAGAGAAAGTAATTTCAGCCTGACCACTGTTAGCGCTCTGGAGGAGGCCACGCTCATTGCATTTTCCTAAACGTGCCTCCCATCGATCGTAACGCACTCCACTCTGTGATGGATCCTTTTTGTCTGTCGGAGGCCAGGTGGAAGGGAAAGAAGCAGGGACGAGTGTTGTTTGTGGGTTTATCTCTTTTAGGAGGGGCCGTTGGTTGTCACTTCCAACCCCTGGCCTGCTTCCTTGTTGGAGACAGGCAATATTATTCATAGCAAATTTCCGGTCACTAGCACACAGGAGCTCTTGTGTGTATCTTTGAGGAAAAATCCTGGTCTCCAGCAGGTCTCAGTCAGGTCCGAAGCATGTCTCTGTTGAAAGCATTTCTGACCAGGCTTAATGACTTTGTCAATGTGAACTCCAAGGTCTGGGGAAGAGGACATTGTCTCTCCCTTTGTCCCCAGTAGCAATATCTTTCAGCTTCTCACTGGAACATCCTCCTGATAGATGGTTGATAGCCAAGAGTATTTTTGAATGCCGACGTGGAGCTAGTGTCCTCTCCTCGGTTGTGTTCCTGAGACTTTGCTAAAAGTAGATCCCAGCGTAGGAGGGGTGCTGCCATGAACACTACCAATATTCTTGTTGGTGGGTGAATTCGGGCTATTTGTAATGATTGAGTATAAATGTGTAGAGGCCGTGGCCTGTATTATAACACTGTGCTGATTACTTCCTCATCAGCTTGAAGCTTTGATGTACCTCTTAGTTTTCTCTGGGCCTAGTTTGCCAAAAGCTCGTGTTAACTATTAGAGACTTTGAAATGGATGCTTTCTTATTTATAATGATTCTGAATGAATCATTATATGAAAAAATCTGAATTTTTATATTGACTTTTTATTTTTATTTTTGTTTATTATATAATTTATTTATATGTTTATTTTTGCTGGATTGCATACTGGGCAGGCCTAGATGATGCAATTCTGCTGACTGATTGACATGCATGTGTGTGGGGTGTGTGTCTCAGTGCATATGTGCAGTAGCAGTGAAGATAGCAATAAACACCTAGATGCCTTTGAAGAGTGATTGTTGTTCATTAGTCATCCATTACATGGATAGGATCGCATCCAAGAATGATTATTTTTGATCAACCCTACGTAGTGTCTTTGTTGGCTTCTATTATAACTTGCTGTCTATGTGGAACGTGGAAGGTTTCTGATTATGTCCATGATGACTAGGATTACTGTAATTATCAATATTTTAGCTAGCATGTTCTGCATTGCACAGTGCAAAAAAATGTATTTTTGCTACTCAGGACTTGCAAACATGAGCTGTTATTAGCAAGCCAATTTGACGTATTTCGTAGCTACCCTGATAGCATTGTAACATGAAAGATCAGCCACATTGTAACACTGAATTGATTTCTCAGACCTTGCAATCAAAGGATTTGGGGAAAATACTTGCTCAAGGGTAACTTTTGAGTCCTTGAGTTACTATTTCCTTATTGCTCAAATGTGCATGAACAAGAGATCCAAGGGATTTAATATTTAACACTTAATATTTAACACTGATTGCTAGACATGGCTATGACTGTCAAGTGCAAAGTACCAAATATTTTGGCACTTTATGCAGCAGTTTAATTTTCACAGTAGCAGACCTTTAGGAACTGAAGCATAAGACATGGAAGACTTCTCAAATTCTATGCAAATGAGAGAAAGAATGTTCAGTGTAATACTTGGACTACCATTTAAATATTATCTGTGTTTTATGACACTTTTCGGAAACCCGGCCCTGGTCTGGTGAAGCTACTCTTTCCTAGTTGTTATGTTTTTGATATGTGACTGTTCTTTGTACAAAAGGTTAGATACAAGCCATAACTCCCCTAGCTGTTCTTTAAACACTCTCCAGTACTCTGTAACAGCATTTTCAGTTTTTATTCTCATGAAGATACACTACACATAAATCAACATTTTCAGTGGTGGGTTAAGAGCGTTCTGTTAAAGCCTCGTGTCCAGTAACTCTGGCTGAAACAGGGAGGGGTGGAGTGAAAACAATCGCAGACTTTCTGCAAGGGTTCTCCACTCAGCCGACATGAAGGCGCTAGCCAAACGCCCTTTGCATTCGTAATGAACGAGCTCTCGCAGAAGCACTCAGCCGTAATTACAGAGGCGGCTGCAGGAAGCGCGTAAACAGAGCCAAACAGCGAGCCCCACAGCGGAGCTAATGCGGCTCGCCGAGACGTCACCCATTCCAAGAAGTCCAGAGCGGTTGGGGGTGGCGGTAGGGCTAGGGGTGGGGGTGCTGGATGGGATGGTGCCAAGGATTTACTTGAATGCAGAAAAGGACCCCATCATCAACACCGAGAGCGTTTTGTTTCATTGTTGTCTTTCCTCCCTCTGCGTTTCCAATTTCTCGGCCAAATGTTTCATTTAAAATTCAAAGCCGTTCCGAGGCAGTTTGAGAAGTGGCGAGCCGCGAGCAGAGCGGCGCTGGAGCGCTGGAGTAATGGCTCTGATCGAGGCAATTACGCGGTCGGCCACGGCCTCATTTGGCGCAGGCTGCCTCGCCCCTCCCCCGCCGCCTTGACTTCGTTTGTCGTCGCTCTCAGTCCCTTGCCGCCGCCTGCCCCCTCCATCTGTCTCTCCCTAATGTCGCGCCAGCGGGCGGGGTGGCCATCGCTGTCGGGCCGCTCGGCGTCTGGCGCTGTCGCCGGTGCGTAGCGACGTGCCGCCGAGACGCTAGCACGTGCTCGGAGGGAGGGAAACAAACAGAGGCAGATACTTATGGAGCTATTGAACTATCAATGATTAACTGAATGCTTCTAGCACTTATTGTTTGGTATTGCACATATCGTTCCATATTGTACTTGTGCTCATTTTGCATTTCTTATAGGTATCAGCACTGGCCTCTGTATTTAGCACTGGTCTCTGTATTTAGTTTATTCTAATTCAATGGTGTCTTGAACTCTAACCTGCTGTACTGGCTAGGATGTATTCTATGAGTAGATGACAAAGCACTTTTGTAAGTCGCTCTGGATAAGAGTCTGATAAATGCCGTAAATGTAAACATAGTAAACCTACACATATTCTGCAGTGTGGTTTATCACTTTATATGAAGGTCGATTTAGCTAAAATTTGGACAATTATGGCTCTGAATGCACTGAACTTTCAGTTAGGAGCTGGTCTCACCAATACGGCTTTGCCCATGAATAGTGTTTTGTTGTTGTTGTTGTTGTTGTTTGTTTGTTTGTTTGTTTTGCAGCTGCTAGTCTAACAGTGCTTTATTCTTCTGTGTGGCAAGAGAGAGAAATACTTTCATTACAAGTCAGAGTTCACAGCATTTAAAGTGCTACATTCCATTCCTCAAGTCTGATTAGTTGTTAATGAAAAATCCCCAAATGCATCCAAGCTTGGCACAGTACAAACAAACAACACAATCAGGTAAATGTTACATTTTTTCTTCATTCTGGAGGGAAAAATGCCATCCACTTCCTGTTTGAGGATTTTGTAGCCACCATGATTGTTTTCTCTGTTTCTTCTGCCTGACACAGAGCTATTTACAGAATGGGTCCATGTGACAGACACTGTCACTCCTTGATGGAGCAGTTGGTGTGACACAGGCTGTCACTCAGGTGAAGGTGAATGTGTAGTGGGTGCTCTGAGGGCTGTGCCATAGAGCCTGCTCTTCAGTCTGATGTTCTGCGCACGGGTTTGTTTCCTGTCAGACCAGGGTTTGAGACAGGGTGTGGTTGCTGCATCAGCCTTCGTCACAGCCTGTACTAACAGTTCCCATCATTTTGAAGGCCATCAGCACCTGCTCTAGGTCAGTGAAGGAGAGCTTTTCACACAGGCTAGTGGGCTTCAACTTCATGGTTAGATATTTTTTAGGGGGGACAAAGCATTTGTTAATGCGTGATAACGTCTGTTTCAGTCATAGCCTTTGTGCCGGTGGCTGTCGGCACATCATCTGGTATCCAGAAAAGCTGTCCTGTCTTTTCTGAAGCACTTGCATTCCGAACGCTGTGATGTCGAGCTTTGTTTCCTCCATCTCTTTGACAAATGCCTCCAAAACATGGCCTATGTTCCAGGAAAGGTCAAAAAAAATTTCAGCAGTGCCAGTTTTCACCTAATCCTCAAGGATCTTTGTCATTTAATACAGGCACAGGCCTTACCAAGTGTCCTCAATTACAAGTCAAAGCCATCAAACATTGTAGGAGATGATCAGCTGGATGAAAAGATGACACAATTTATTCACCGATCAGTGCCAATAAAGATGAGGTTCTCTTTGTGGAGCTGACACTGAGACGCAGTCATAAATCCCTAAAACAACTGACTCACTGTCCACCGATCACATGCTTGCTTGCATGCATTGTGAACTATGTGAGCTGGGTAATTTGTGTTCATAATGCGATTGTTTGTACTACTTAATAGCTGGTATGATGCAAGAGTTCTTTTCTAAAATTGACATTATCAGCAGCTGTGTCAGTTTATAATTAAAAACTCCCCAAAACATAAAGTATAGAAGGATTGCCATTGTTGGCTTTAGCGTACTTATTTTCCTTGATTATTATTAATGTACTATTATTATTAGCATATTTCTTTTAGTATTATTAGCATACTTCTTTTCCGTGATTATTAACTACAGCCTTGTATTTTTGCCAGGACCATCCATATAACAAGAACAAGAAACTGAGTATTTTTGAAGGAATGAACAGGCTAGCATGCGTAGGCTTAGTTCCTTAGTTACTAAGTTCCTTAGTGAATCAAGCTTTTATGAACAGTGATTAGGATCAGGATTTGACAGAGAAGCTGATCTGAGATCAGGGCAGATGTGTATATGTTTTTAACATTGTTGCTTTTATTTCAGAGTTCTGTAAGAGTAACCTCAAACAGTGACTCCAAACGGTGCACCTAAACTCAGTTTGGATCCTTGATGTTTTGTTATAAGCAACAAGGGAAGACCAGTTTTCCCCTAAAGGTGGGACGTCCAGATAAATGAGGAACAGCTGGCAGGCCTGGGTGGGCATCATAAATATCAAACAACAGACCAGAGAGACTGAGAAGAGGGAAGCAAGCTCATCTTGGCCTGTGGCAGCAGGCCGAGTGTGGAGGTGGAAAATGGGAAGATGTGGGCTGCTCGTGGTGTTTATGGTTGTGATCATGGTTGGACATATCAAAATGGTTAATGGTTCTTTAAGGGGGTTTGTTCTCGACAAAGCCATAATTCTGACCTTTTCTGTGCAGGGTGTCTGCCACACATACACCAAAGGTCATTCCTATATGTGGAGTGTTGATATTTATTTTCATGTTGATATTCATTTTCAGCAGCATGTGGTAGAAGAACTTACAATACACCCAAAACTGTAGTATAATGTGGAATTTAGGACATCACAGCCCCTAATATTTTGTTCATGTAGTTACATTGGTTCTGTGTGTTTAGAAGTAGGTTCACACAGGGAAGGGGCAGAGGACTCTTGACAACACCGGGGATTTGCACTTTTCTCTCCTCCGTTATTTCTGAAATGCCCCTCAGACAGATCTGGCACATCCGATCCGAGGTACCGATAGCACATGTGTGGGATTGCGAGACACTACTAGCCTGTCTGTCAATGTCACAACGACATTTGTGCCCTCGTCTATCTGCCTGAGGGTCTGGTTAAAGCAAGCCACATATCTTGGTCTGATGTCTGCTAAACCCAAAATCTGATGCACTTGCTCCTGTGGAGTCAGACATTTGTTATGACCATTTGACCAGTTTGACAAGTGAAAAAACATGGTTTCGAGATGTAAACACTTTACACTGAAAGGTAATTTAGCAAAGCTTAGTCATTAACAAGGTCGCATGTGCAATCCCTGTTTAAAAATAAATGGTAATGTGCTTTTATGCTCATGGATTTTGGTTTAGAGAAGCTGGGAGTTTAGTCTACACAGAATGCCTTAGAGGTCTGGAAGGCAAAGCTACATGGAACTTCTTTTAATTTGTAGAGCAGGAGGAGTAGGAACCCAGTAGATTTAAACTGCATTATTGGAGATCTCTGTGGGAAATGAAAATGTCTGGATTTTTACTTTATACAAAGTAAACACAAGCATGCTTTCTGTCAAAATTTGGTTGTGCATTTATGGTGATATTGCATAAAAGGTTTTTGAAGGCTTTTAAAAGAATCAGCAGTCATAAGTTGAGTTCTCAAAGGTAATTCTAAGATAAAGATGGCAATTCTTAAAATGAGTAACATTAAATTGCTTCTAAATGTAATTTAAAACTGTAAATGAAATTAATCAAACATATCTCACATATTTGTATTTTTCCACTATAATAAAAAATAAGTAAAATACTCAATTCCAGAAAATAAATCACATAAATGCCTCATGTGCATTGTTTAATTTTATCAGTTAATGAAATTTGCAGTATTGAATGTGAGCATTTAGCCAATAGTAATCCTGACATAAATTAGGGCTTTGATTTATGAATGAAAAATGTACTGCTGATAGTTTATTCTTCAGCACAAAAAGGGAAATGTGATTTATTTAAACTCGTACTGAAGACCATTCATCTAAGATTAGTGACACATTAATGAGGAGAGCAGTCAGACAAACAAAAGGTAACGTGTGAAGGTAAGCACCCTGAAGGAAAGTGTAATGGTGAAATCTGTCAGTGAATTTGTTCATAATACACAGCACACAGAGTGGGGAACTTACAAAGGAAACACCATCAGGGTTATAAATATGGCTCTGAAGTTCTTTGACAGCACTTTAAACTTAGAGCGTGGGCCCATCTGGTACCTTTGAATAGATTGTAAACATGGAACCACATAACTCACAGAGTCGCATACTTATACTGGCTACCTGCTCAGTCTCCCTTACAATATAAATGACTTCTTCTGGTTCTTAAGGCTTTGCATGGTTTGGCTCCACCTTTGAGTACTGTTCATTCTTCCAACACCCAGATACTTTCTGCTTTATCTTCTAGATTCTGCATCATTGGTTGCAGGACTTTTAGTTCTGATGAGACACTGAGGATTCCTGCTCACATGCTTCTACTTCTTTCCCTCCTTTTAGCTGGCCTTCCCAGTGACAGAAATACTGCAGTTTAGAGACTCCATATTTTTAATTTATTTTGTTTCTTCTTCTTTTATTATTATTATTATTATTTCTGCAAATTCCATTCTTCATATACTCTTGACTTAGAGTAAACAAGGAAGACTTTCCAAAAAAAAAGAACTAGTGCCACTTTTTGGGTGTGAATCTTAAGTCAGTAATGTGCTTAACTCACTTAAGGCAGTGACATTAATTATTTAGGTTACTGAAGTGGTTTCATATAAAATTGCACCTTTGAACTGAAACCACTTCAGTAACCTAAACAGATAAGTGGGTTTACAATTGTAATACACTAGACTGGTGAGCATCCGTAAGAGATACCCTGTGCTGTTGGCTCCTCTTGGCTCTTTAGGCTCTCCTAAAATTCCCAGATTTGACGTTTTAGGACAGCAAACCTCCCATAGCCCCCCTGCCACGCATAATGTGTTGCCGAATGTGCTGTCATTATGGAATTATGGATTGTCATTTGGGGATGACATGAATGATTCTAGTAATGATCCACAAGTCAATAGATGAAACCTGGCCAGGATGGATGGTTAGCATGGTTCAGCCAGAACCCTGTGATCTTACTGAGTGCCTTGAGACCATGATGTCCACCTTCATCTTCTCCTGTTGCTAACAAGGGGGAAAGAAGTCATTCCACTCCCCAGAACATTAGCAGTAAAGCAATGTCAGTGGTCATTAAATTATTAACAGCCACTGACATCCCTATTGCTATTTCAAGATTCTTCACTAAATGGTTTCTGTCTGGCTCCTCACTTGATGTGATTTTCCATTCATTTGGATCTTACAAGAAACTCCATTAAAACCCACAATTAAAGCACTACCTCATAAAAACAAAGGCAAATGGGTCCATTTGCCAATACCTGGATGAACTGTAAATCAAAAACTCCTAATTGCGTTCCTACCTAATGGAGGATAGGAAAAAATAAGATGCAAACAAACAAACAAAAGAACTGGTGGTATGTTTCAAATTAGCCAAATATCCACAGCTTCAGACTGGAGAGCTCAACTAAAGATTATCGCTGGAATAGCCTCCTCATGCTGAAATAACACACTAGTTAGCATCAGCACATCATTGATTCTCTGTCCCATCCTTCAGGCAATGTCTGTGATCATTTGCCAATTACTAAAGATGAAAGATCTCAAGCTGCTGGCCATCTCTTGGCCATTCCAGTCTGCCAAGGTGGCGCCGACGTGCCCCAGAGTGTCAGTGTTTGAGGTGCAGCAGCTGGCAGAAAACCAGAAAGGTTTCAGCGCCTTAGGAAGCGCTCTCCGACTGCAGTGTTGCTTAAGACAGTGGCATCTGCCTGGAGCCATTAGTATCTCTGCGCCAGCTATATGGCACCTTTATGATGTGGCAGCATCTGTCAGCTGTGCTGAGGATCTGAATGGGGATTTGATGAGCCTTGCCGACCCTCTCGTGTTTGCAAATGGGAAGACATAAAACTGCAGGAGAGCTGGTCACGCACCAGTAAATCCGACCCATTCATTCCCCGGCGTAGCATAAATCCGCCCATCCAAAGCACTTTTGCTTTACAGCCCAGAATTTTCCATACACAAACGTTCTGCAAGGGTATGCAATGTCCCATTCGGGTGATTTGATCAGGACATTCCTTGCCATTCCTGATATACTCCTGCACTTATACTCTTGTGCGCCAGAACATAGGCAGACATGCTCTTCTATATGGTAACGTGGGAGCTGAAAGTACAGAATTAAGAGGGCATACAAACACATGCTTGTAGGTGCCAACTCATAGCAGCTCTTGAGACGGAGAACACTGTGCTTTGTCAGAGGAAAGGGGGATAATAGATGTGTTGTCAAGTGAATGCTGGAATCACAAATTTCACTGTTTAAGCTCTGAAATATTGATGAAGGATTACATAAAAAATATACCTCGTTTAAGGTATTAAAAAACATTGGCATTGTTTAATCACAGCAGAAGACAAAGACATCTGGATGCACTCCATGAACATTTCAGCTGCTAAGTCAAGGGGAGTGAAATATGGTATGACTAAGATCAATGAGCAGATGTGTGAAGAGCTGCCACTCAGTGAGGGCGCTACCTCTTAGATCCAAGCTGAGAAGTCAAGGAGACAGACTCTGCAACACATAATAACCTACCACAGCCTAGGCTAGGATCTAGAAATGCTGAACACATATCAGCGTCCATGACAGTGTTTCTAAGAATGGACCCTTCTGAGAGAAGATATGAGAACAATGTTATAAGAATTTGCTTTTTATAGGTTATTTGTTTTTAAAAGTCATGGACTGACAGGTACTTGGAAACATCCCTTTCAAAGACTAAAGTCTATTTGTGTAAGAAATAAATTGGTATGTTTTCTATTTTGTTCTTTGTCCCTACAAAATAACTCTTCTGTAAATTGGCAAATCGTCTTTTTCAAATGAAATTGTGGTGTCACAGATCGGTTAGCTGTCTAAAAAGTCATATGGTGGAAATTCAGCCAAGAAACTAGTTGACTGTGCCGAAACAGAGTTGACACTGCTTGCGGGCATGAGAAAATATGACTGAAAGAGAGCCATTCATTTTCGTTAGCCATAATTGTGTTTCGGAAAATGGAGCCCATTATTTTCGACATTGACAGTCTTGCCTAAAACGGTTCTCCTACTTAAAGACTCAAATTAGGACCCAAAATGCAAATGCATGCATGCATACATTCCCAATATAAGAACAGAACTGATTTTGTCTCCTTCATTGCAGTGCATCCAGATTTCTGTGTGGAAATCAATTTGAATATCCCATCTAGGCTGAGTCATTGCAGACACTCAAACACATGGTGTCATTATGAGGAGAATCAGTGTCCTGCTTGCATATTTGGAGGCCTGCCATGGCATGCATCCCTGTGTCTACTGAAACCCTTTTGCTTATCGTGCCACTTTTAACAAGTCCCCAGGGAGCTGTGCCAATAATTTCCCAATGGTTACATCTTCCCTTTGAAACTCAAGGATGGGCAAACTACAGCGGAAAACCCAGCCAGTTCATCATCAGCTGCAGAACTGGCAAAAATGTCAGCATGTTTCAGTATCTCAGTGTGTTCGGGTCGCAATAGAGAAGCAAACAGCTGAAGCTTCACAAGCTGGTAACCTCTGGGTGGCTGAGGTACTCTAGCTCCAGTTCTTCAGCTGGTGCCCATGGCCCACTAACAATTTTCAGCCAAAAGTGAAACTATGCCCAGATCGCTCAGATAATCCGGTGCCACGTGCCACCCAGGACTGTAGGGGAGGCAGAACGGCACTCAGCTGGGTCTCTTCACGGTTGCATGGCAACGCTGAGCTCTTGCTGTTATCCTGTAGTGCGCATTCAAGGATTCAAAACTTTTATTCAGATAGGGAAGCTTCAATTGCAGCAGGGTCAGGTCAAAGTTTAAAACAACATGTAACCAATACACATTCATATAGGCCTGGCTTCTGAGACCAAGAGTAGTCCCAAACCTAGGCTCAAAAGGACTTTCAATGGGAGCTCATCAGACATAACAGTCAAGTACAAGACTTTTTAATCTTTGTCCATGTAGCTGGCCAATAATCATTCACAGTAAATCAACATAATTATACAGCTGACCAAACAGATGCATTTAGATGGCTTCCCTCCCTTAAACTGCTGAGATTCCAAGGGAGCATGGCATTCTTTTTAGCTTTTAATGAAGGCTGGCTTGGTTGTTCTCTCACTTATCCCCATTTTCTGCCTGCCCCACTGAGCAGCAGCCAAGTCGAATTAAGTGTTATACGAATACTCTGTGCTCCAACTTCGAGAGTTCGCTGTTTCCATTTTCGAGATGACCCCATTAAGAGTCATTAACTCTTTATTCAGGCATCACCAACGCCACAGGATGCCTCCTTCCTGTGGTCTTTGAGATAAGAATCTCAGGTCTGCTGCATGTACACATCCCCTGGCAGAGAAGGAGGTCACTGTTTGCCCCGTATCGATCTGTGCTCTACTAGTGGCTCCCTGGCCCTTAAGCAGCATGCCTCCTCAGCTTCTCCCAGCGCTGCAGCGTTCGAGGATGGATACTGTTTCCGTTTATTCTGCGGTTTCTCATGCTTACCGCCACAAGGCCGTCTTGAGAGAGAGAGAGATGGTGCAGGAGCGAGACAGTGGGAGGGGGAGAGAAAGAGAGAACATGCTCCGAGGTGCTGCAGTGTCCCCTCCCCGCTATGCCACTTATCGCTACTTGAGATCTGTTGCCAGGTGCCATGACAAATGCGGCATCGCCTCCTTCCACCTGTGGATGGTTAGATAAAGAAGCCCGTCCAGTGATGTTCTGCCCTTCGTAAGAGGCTGTGCTGGATTTTGGGCGTGGGGGTGTTTGACATGAACAGGGGAGACGGCGAGCCCTTGGCAGCTGGAGATGTTTCATGATTAGCAGGGAGAGATCACACTGCATGCTCTGATGAAGTGGGTGCGCTCTCTTTTGCTCTCTCTCTGTCTGTCTCACTCACTCTCTTTCTCTCTCTGTCTCACTCTCTCTCTCTCTCTCTCTCTCTCTCTCTGTCTCTTTCTCTCTCTCTCCACTCTCACTCTCTCTTCCCACACAACAAAATATGAGTGGAGTTCAGCTATAAATGTAAACAGAGCCCTTTGCTCCTGTATGCGTGGATGTCTGCGGGACCTTTGCACTGCATTCAGCATAGTGGAACAGGCTGTTAACCCATCCTCGTCACCTCTGGGCATAGCAAACCAGGAGATTCAATTTGCAACCAACCCTGCAAAGCAATCTGCTTTTGCAGCAGGGTGATGATGGCAGCCATGTTGTCCCTTGTACAGTTGGCATGCGGGTCTTTTTTCCTTTTTTTAAAAACAATTCTGAATAAAAAGAACATAAGCAAAATCACAACAGTCTCCTGACCATCCCCCCACCCCCGAAATATGTCTCCAATTTTATGGTTGAAAATAGCCTAATTCCGACTGCTTCCCTCATCACAGTTGAGATGTGCACGGTGGGCCTGTCTGAGGGCTGGCATGCTGCGGAGGGGCGGTGGCGGGCATGCTCCAGCCAAGCGCAGAAAGCACCTCGTGGTTTGGTGGAAAGGAAGCACCGCGGGAGTGGTGCACATGCCTGGCACTGACAGCCCACAGAAACACAGATGATGATGGAACATTCCCAACGTGCTCTTTACGACTATGCTTTACACGGCACCCCCCTAATGCATTCTGCATTGGCCAAGAATGCTTGCCTCTTGCATAATTGTGTGAAATAAAACCAATACTCTGAGTATGTGAAGAATGCCAGGTATGCGCAACCAATTAAAAAGCCAATTTCCCCAAGAGCTTCGGTACCTGCATGTTTTAAGTGGGACTGTGTAAGCCTGTAACGGCTGGATGCAGACGGTGTTAACAAAGCATAGCGCTTCCTGCATTCAGCCATGACTCGCAGCCGGAGCCTTCGGTACAGCACCGTTCCAGTCAGTGCTCTCCGGACCATGGGCTACTTCGCGGCTCTGCAGGTAACCACGGGCAAAGTCCTCCGCAGACCTTTCACCACAATGGCAGCAGAAGCGCCATGTGCTACAGTCCAAACAGGCTTGTCGTTTGTCCTGAAAGAAAGCCATGCCAACGCAGACGCATGACACAAAGCAGGGGAGGGAAGGTGTCATCTTACTCGTATGTGCCTCCCGCAGACCTGTACAGGCCAAGGAGCTGGGGAAGAGTGAGGGGGGTGGGGGTGGAGGGGTGGATTAATGCACTTGGAGAATGGGCAGTTGTCGAGGAGATGATGGTCCCTCCAATCGGCTTCCAAAGGAAGTGCTGCAAAAAGACTCGAATGCTGTCTGAAGCATTTAAGTCCAAGACTTAACTGTGCATACTGCTGCACTAGAGCCTACATTAATTGAGTTGCACCTGTGTCCCTGCTGTGTGTGAGGCAGATCCTGTGCCAGGCGGCATTTGGCACCTGTGCTGTCTGTTCCATCAGTCTTGCCTCTGCTAATTTGCCCACGCTGTGTGGACCTGCTGAGCCCATTGCGAAGACTCAAAATCTCGCTGAGGGTGCGTCGCAAGTTTGGAATGTGCTTAGGCCTCAGTCGCTTGTCATTCCGACAACGCTGGATGTGTTTCAGGGAACGCAGGAGTGAAGCTCAAGACTCTGCAAGACTCTCAAGACTCTCGCAACGGCGACGGAGCTGGCACCAGGCAGAGTGAGGCCTGGTGGAGAGCGAGAGGAGCATCTGCAGCCTGTGGGCGGTGAGAGAGGAGCACTGGTAGCAAGGTGGCACCCACGGCCTTACTGACTGCTGAGATGGGGAAGCTTTCACAGCAACTCCTTCCAAACACCTGGCAAAACCATCCAAGGTCTGATAAGCTCTATGGTGCCCATAGCCCTTTAGAAATGCTTCTACTCACCACTGGGGGAAGGGGTCATGGTGAAGCTTTATAATCGACAACATGGACAAGGATGCCTGGTCCATCCATGTCACCTACACTTTTATATAACAGTCAGTATCTACTTTATATGAGTCATTTCTGCTAGCTGAACTTTTTCCTCCACCTAAGCAAATGACACTACTTACCATATGCCAGAGAACATCACATAATTAGGACTCGTTTTCCCATTTAAAGTGACAGCAGTGTAGAGCCCTATAATTCGAGCGGGTTTTTACACTTGACAGATTGGTATTGTGAATCTCTGCTAGGCTAATGCCAGCCGTCAGGATGCTTACTCCTAGCGGTGCAACTTATCTCCATGGAGGATGAGTGGTGTGTGATGGTGAGGACTTGTGGTGGCCCCCCCATCACACAACACAGCGGTGCGTTTCAAACAAGTGATCAGTGGCCCGGTGGCACGGAGGCACAAAGCTACTGCGAAACGCAATTAGCAGTTCAATGGTTCCTGGAGAGAGCACCACCATTAGGGGTGCTATCGTTACCACCCTCTGCACAGGCCAGTGGGAGGGGGGTTGGGGGCAGGGAGGTTGTGGGGGGGCCACAGGGCTTCTAATTGGGAATCCGGCACTGACACCTGGGGCACTAATTATGTTTTCTCTTCATTTAAGACCAATGTTCTTGCCACCACCCATGGTGATATTCCTCAAAAGGGCTTATGGAATTCAAGGAATTATAGTTGATAATAGAATAATGTCAATTTCCTGTCAGTGATGACCTTACTCTGCAGAAACTAGACACTGATATAGCGCTGTCTATGCTGGCTCCTCACTGTGTGTTTATATGATAAAAGAATAAAGACTTGATATGTGCTAAAGAGCATGCACATTCCTTAACATTACTCAAGAGCTGGGCCATATCTTTCCTATCACACTGGCCATAATAGTAGCAAATTAGTTGTAAAATGTGTGTTGTATTTTTAACATTAGATCACTTTTGAATGCACTTTTGAATATAAGCAAAATGTAAGGATATCTTTCCTCAGAAAGGACGTCGTGGGGTTGGTCAGTTTATACACCAAGTAGCTTCTTTAAAGATGGCATCTGTCAACATGGCTTTGGTGCATCCTGCTAACTCTATTTAGGCAGGAAAATTGGCTACCAGCAGATTTAGCTGTTCCGCCAAGTCTGGGCCTATTTTTCAAAACACCAATTATGAGTCCCTGGCTCATCGATCAAAGGTCTCCATTTATACCGAACAACACGAATGAATTCAGGACCTTATATAAAATGGGGGAAAATTACCTGGCTCCTGCCTCTCACACTGGGCCACTGTATAACTTGTAGAGGGAGGTTGTGTTATGCCATACCAAATACAAGAACTGCAGTATTTTCCGAATGGTGGTTCTGGGTTACTCAGAGACATTACTGACTCATAGGCACTGATGTACAGCCATTCACACATGCTACCCGCTATGATTGCAGATTACCAATGTTTAAGATTTGCAAGCAATGCCACTGCATTGCTGGCAAATGACACTGTGTGGTTTTTTTCTTGGAATACTAATTGCAATCGTTGTATTAGGGAGATTCTTTAGGGAGATCCTTTAGGATGATTCTTGTGCTATGTCATCTCCTACAGCTAATGCATGTACTTAAGCCTCCTCAATTCTATAGAACCTTTAATGAGGACACTGCCCAGTGCTTTATTTATTTGCCGTAATCAATATCTGATCAATCAGTAGACGACTCAAAGCAATTTGGTAACTATCATCCAAACAGCATGTGGGCAAATTAAAAGCAAAGTGTGCAGTAAAGACCTATTGATTGATAGCTTATCACTAAGAGTTTTAAGCGAAGACAACTTCAGTGCCTCAAAAGACAGTAAGCATGCCACACTGATAAATCACTCCTGAATTGATCCATAGCCGGCATATATGGGCCCAGGGTTTTCCTGATGTAGGAATAATGCAGGAATCCCGTTTTAGCTTTGGGCTCCATTGGTGAAGGTGACAAATGGCTGTCACATTCCGTCTTCCGAGGGTATCCTACATCTGCGGACACAGTCACACAATAACCACCCAATTACCTTTTATAATACATTCAATTAAGTCCGTGTGCCCCCGATTACGTGCATAAACATCCATATAGACAACTAATGGGTCCAATCACGAGTGAGCTCACATGCTGTGAATCATTTTTGACATCCAGAGAGGCATTTGCATAATTAAATGCAAATGGACTGAAGTTGCATAATTAAAAATCTGACATGGATCAGTGTTGTGAAATAGTGTGGATTCGTGCAGCGAGCTGGGGGAGGGGTTGGTGACAAAAAGACACCGTGCTTTAGTGACGGCCCCTCGGCAAACACAGCCTGTGTAATTGACTTCATTAGAGACACTGTGCATGGTGAATTGTACTGGAAATTGTCTTTCCTCCTCAGATGGTGTTCCTTTAAATGGCCACACATACAGTACACACTTCTGATGATTTCCCCAGGAAACACAAGCTGACGGTTGCTTTGGTCTGCACACAGGCTCAGATATTTGAGTGCAATGTTTCGTCATTTTGTGGCTGTGTTATCAGAAATATTATGCTTCCTTCCTTAGCAGTGTTGTCCCGGCCAGTGGAGTTCCGTCATCTTATATCTGTCATGCCCAGGAGATGCATATCCATCAGTGGACTGGTGACATAAAATGTAGACTGATGCAACTCCCTATCGTTGCGATCTGTATTCAGTTTCCTTGCTGTGTTCTAGGTTAATGTAAAGTCTTTTTATGCAGGTCCATAACCTGAATGTCAGGCCAGTGCAGCGTGCCAACCTGTTCGCAGCAAAAAGCAACACACGCCAACAGCTATAGGTTAAATAAAATATTTATATACAGTACCAGTCAAACGTTTAGACACATCTTCTCATTCAGGTCTTTTTTTATTTATATTATTTTCCACATTGCAGATGAATATTGACGACATCAGAAATATCAAGGAAAACATACAGAATTATGTAGTACACAAAAAAGTGTTTTATACTTAAGATTCTCCAAAGTACCTAATTTGGTAAACAAAAATATGTTTTATACTTTGGATTCTTCAAAGTAGCCACCTTTTGCTTTGATGACAGCTTTACACACTTGGCATTCTCTCAGTCAGCTTCATGAGGTAGTCACCTGGAATGGTTTTCCAGCACTCTTGAAGGAGTTCCCAGAGGCGCTGAGCACTTGTTGGCTGCTTTTCCTTCACTCTACGGTCCAGCTTATCCCCAACCATCTCAGTTGGGTTTAGGCCTGGTGATTGTGGAGGCTGGGCCATCTGACACAGTACTCCATCACTCTCCTTCTTGGTGTCAAATAGCCCTCACATAGCGTGGAGGTGTGTTTGGGGTCATTGTCCTGTGTTTGCAGTCTTTGTCCAACAAATGATGGACCCGCTAGGCGCAAACCAGATGGGATGGCATGTCACTGCAGAACGCTGTGGTAGCCGTGCTGGTTAGGTGTGCCTTGAATTTTAAATAAACCACCAACAGTGTCACTAGCAAAGCAGCCCCACACCATCACACCTCCTCCTCCATGCTTCACGGTGAGAACCACACATGTAGAAACCATCTGCTCACCTTTCCAGTGTCTCACAAAGACGTGGCAGGTGGATCCAAAACCCTAAAATTTCAAATCATCAGATCAAAGTATAGACTCCCACTAGTCTATTGTCCAATCCTTGTGGTTCCTGGCTCAAGCACTTCTCTTCTTGTTGTTCTTTCTATATATATATAAAAGCAGTGTGTATATGTGTGTATATATTATATATATAAAATATATATATAAAATATATATATATATATATATATATATATATATATATATATATATATATATATATATATATATACACACACACTGCTTTTAGTAATATATATATATATATATCTGTCAGGCATAATTCACTGGCGGTGCATGTTTAGCACTGGGACTTCCACAGTGCTTCCACAGTCCTGTCATTCACGCTTGCTCTCATTTGTTCCAGGTGGCCCGTCACGCTGGTCATCACCACCATGCGACTGCTGCTGCAAGGGCCACAAGGGCGAGGGCGAGAGTGGCACCTCCTTCAACGAGCTGTCCACCTCCAGCTCGGAGAGCCAGTCAGAGGCCAGCTCGCCCCAGGGCACGGTGATCCGCGGCCCAGTCAGCCGGCAGGCCCACGTGCAGACACTTGACCGGCCACCTAAGAAGGGCCCCGGCGGGCAGGCACAGCACACGCCGGGCCAGCAGCAGTCGTCTGAGCAGCGGCGCAAGAGCGACCTCCTGCGCACGCTCACGGCAAGCTCCCGTGACAGTGCCAGCACTGGAGGCAAAAAACGGCCCACCAAGGAGAAGCTGACGGTGGAGGAGGAGCTGGAAAAGTGCATCCAGGACTTCCGCAAGATCAAGATCCCCGAACGTTTCCCCGAGCGCAAGTACATGTGGCAGGCTGACCTCCTGCGCAAGTACCGCCTCTGAGGGC
This sequence comes from Electrophorus electricus, assembly GCF_041902795.1. NCBI lineage: Eukaryota > Metazoa > Chordata > Actinopteri > Gymnotiformes > Gymnotidae > Electrophorus > Electrophorus electricus. Next base: position 13,842,479 of record NC_137504.1, read on the forward strand.
CGGCACGCCCACGGGAACTCGGAAGTCGGAGTGTGGCTTGATCCCCTTCGAACTCGCTGCCAATCCCAAAACCCTCAGCTGGGGTGAAGTGTGGGTCGCTCAGGACTTCCTTTCAAGCCGACCGGCGAGGGCCACCACTTCTGTGCAGCCCTTTGTCTCCTTTGGTTTTGATGTCCTCTTTCGAATTAGCACAGATGAGCACAGATGCATATTTACTTTTTTTTGGGCAGGGGGTTGGAATCTTTTTAACCTTAGCACGTTGGCAGCGCAGTGGTTGCGTTCGGGTGGCCCAGAGGTCGGACAATACGTCATAAATAATTCACACCGTCTCTGCTGTGCCCTCGCTATAAATAGCCGGTGCCTTGGCCGATATGAGAGCCTGGTCCGATTTCATCACTCTCAGAACCACAGAAGACTGCAGGTTCCCCCATTCAGCTTTCTCCCTGCTCTGTTTCCAGGGCCCGGATACCCTCTCATTCCTCAACCTTATTATGTCCTCATATGGATTTAATCCAAGTATAAAAAAGGGCTGCTCACAGTCGGTGGAAACTCAACACCACCCCCTCTCCCCTCCCTTAACCTGATGTATTGAAATTGCAGCCTGAACTACATTGATCCAAACACAATATTTTAAAAATGGAACAAGCGACAGCTTTCACCGAAGAGTGGAAAACAATATAAGAAGGAACATGCTTCGCTCTCACACACAATTACACACAGATAGAGAAAGAATTCCTTACAATGGCAAAATTGTACACCAAAAGACATGTTGTCCCATGCTGCCACTATTGACTACAGTAATGACAAATGGATTGCGTCTGTAACTGACTGTGTGGCCAATAAATATTGATGGTTAGACTTTACATAGTATTGATGGACCACCTATAAGCAACAGATCATATCTCAGTTGACTTTTATGGGTGTAATCAATAACCACAAATATAATATTTGAAAACTCACAGGTGTTTAAATTCAAAAAGGATATAAAAAAACCTTTTTGGTAAAATTTAGTCCACAAAAGCAATGTAATTAAATTTGGTTATAAGTTATTATAACTTATCTAAATAGCAGTGTAGCCTTTCAGTTATCATTAGGACTATTTGAGATTTATTATAATAAAAGACAAATTTTTAACGTACAAAACAGAATGGAGTGACATGCTCTAATAATTTGCAACGTAACGTAATTAATTTATTTTGACACGCCAGTTGCCGGCGTGCTCTGATCACGACTGGTGATGGTTAGAGAGCGAGAAAATGTCATCCGTCTGTTAATCAGTGCTGGAAGTGATTATATGCTCTTTTCATTGATGCATGAAAGGTCAAAACTACGCTTGTGAAGTTTGGCCGTTTGGAATATCAATGAGCCCACGTTCCCCACAACAGACAGCATGGCGATTTGGACCTGAATAGGTTTAGCCAATCAGGAAATGGGTTGCTTGAAGTTTCATGTCCGTCTGTAAACTGTGCAGGCAACCAAACTGATTAGAATAATATCTGTAACATTTTTTCTAGACTTCACAGAGGTCAGAGATTGTGTATCAGTACAAGTAGAATTCTGTAGCTGCCTAAAACCGAAAAGCTACTATTATTGGAAAACAGTACGTAAAGAACCGAGACCACCACCACATTTGCCAATAATGTGAATATAATATTAATTAAATTATTTTCTTTATGTCATGATGGAAAATAGATATAACAAAGCTCTATTAAAAAGAATTAGAAAGTTATAGACAATACCAAAGGAACCGTATAGGGGCAAAGATCATAATCTCTTATGTAACATAAATGTATAGGCTATTTCTTTTGAAGTTAGACTGACACAGATTATATGACTGGCATTAAAGTTGGCCCTCAATAACATGTCCCCCAATTAATTATCCTTGCATATGAGGTTGAATACTTGGGATGGAGAGTAGAGTTTATTACATGACAAATACTTTAAAGATGAAATAAATTTATCCAGATTAGCGCAGTAAATATTATATTGCACATCCTCCCTAGGAAACATCAGCTGTTGATCACATTGTTGTAACATCATATTCCATCAGTACACTGGTGTTTTATAACTGGCTTAGCTGCAATGGGTATGAACTGTATCATCAGTTGTAGCGACACGGTATTCCAACTATGCCAAAACCATCACAGACTGTGAATATTGTAAAATAAAAGCACTATAAATCATATGTAAATAACAGCGAGAAGTTAACATAGTTATATTGCCTACCAGTGAGACATGCCATAACCCCTAATCCATGAGAAATCAATTATACTGATCCCTTATTGAATGAATAACAAAACAGGCAGTTGAAACAAATAAAGTAGTGAGCAAGATAGAGCCAAATCTAGTGGACGGAATGATGTTTTGTTATGGAGGTCTTATGGGACGTTATGGAGGTCTTATGGGACATTATGGAGGTCTTCTGCATGTGTGAATAGCACATATGAAAGCACACGAAGGTACTATGTCCTAAACCCCTGACGAAGCAGTTCAGGTTCCTTCATCTGTGTGCTGAGCCAGTCTTTATTAATGCTTTGTCTCTAAAGGTGACTATGATATGATGCACTATTTAGTGTTAGACATCATTATCAGTGACAGTCACGATTTTCTGAATTTTGTTAGCTTAAACCAAGGCTATACAGTCCCAGAGGGCCACATCTCTGCAGACTTTAGCATTCTTAATTCACACATCATAGCTGATTCAGCACATCAGCTAATAACCAAGGCCTTCGTGAGTGGACTATAGTGTTTAAAAGAGGTAAAATACTAATCTGAAGGCCCCCCAGGACCTAACTTTGACATCTTTGACAACTTAGAAGCTCATCAAAACATACTTGACAGAGGTTCTTTAAAGATATTTGACCATGTTTTTGTCACAAATCCTGAACGATAAATAGACTATATAACAGCGCTTTAGCCATATTGGCCGAATGAGTTCTCAAACATACCCTTTAAAAGCCCCATGATGTAGTTCAGTGTTCTCACTCTTAAACTGAACGTACAGGGATGGCTAGAGGGTAATAGTAATAATCATGACTCAGAAAACGTCTGATCGTCCACCACATACTGCGTCAACCAACAACACCGATAATAAACACAAGGCTTTAAAAAAAGCTCCTACAAAGGATATGACTCAACATCCACAGAGCTTGTCTTTTGCACAGTTGGATGTAACAGCTAGATGTATTCTCAAACACAGAACTAAAGAGTAAATGGATAAAAGACCTCTTTAATTTCACCTGGATAATATTACACCATCAGCTATTAAGCTTTCATCTCACTTTGGGTGATAAATGGTTAGCAAGCCCTTTATTTTAAAATTCATAAATATACATGTCGCAAAGGTAAAAGGACCTCAGAGAATGTTTTGCACATTGTTATATTTTAACTATTGTATGATAGAAGTATGCATTCTACAAACTGTAAATATTCTCCAAATGTACACAAATAAGTCAAACCTGAGTTTTACTGTGATGTGTGGTTGCACACACATAAAGAATGGTATGGTTGTGTGCCAATTTTACAAATGTTAAATGTTGATAAGAAGAAGTTAACCCTAACAAACGTAATATTTATAAACATTTGTTGCATTTGTAATACTGGTACAGAGCTGACCTTTTCAGATGTAATACATGGAGAATGGTTTTGGATGTTGTACTGTCAGCTCTTTTTAAGAACAGAAAATGATGTCACTAACATGTAAATCAGTAATGGTTGCTCTGCCTTTCATTATTATTCAAGTCCCTTGGGTTACATGAACTCAAATCAAGTGTGTTACTATGTATGTACACTTTACTGTCTTGAGTTAAGAGGAGGCTCTTCTTATGATAATCCCGTTGTAAAAGAGTGGAATTTTGTGTTTACACAAAAAGGCCCAAAGAGGTCCACCAGGGAGGGGTAATGCAATCACTAATGTAGAAAAACACAGATCTTAACCACGGAAAACAAAAACATATGAATCACAGTGAAAAAAGAAAACAGTTCTGCAATGGTGTTGTTTTCATTTTGAGGTCCAGAACATTGTGCGCATGTTGAGTATGAAATACTGCAGATACTTTGATTTTGTGACAATGTTATAATGAATACCAAAATTTAAAAATATGTAAAAAAGAAAATGAGTGAAAAAATAAGCACAATGTTGCATCTGCTACTGTTTTGCCACAGATGTATATTGCTATGTATGAAAGACAGAATCACATTGTCTGAGATGTCTTTAGATACAAGCATAGGAGACTTAAAATTGTACTAGTGCATAAAAATAAACTTCTACATAAACACATTTATCTGGCTTTCCTCTGTGGGACTTGGGAAGCTGCGATTGAGACAATGTTCTGAAAAAGACAAACAGTAAAACAAGCCCTCACAAAAAAACGCCACACAACACACATCTAAATGGCAACTGAGCAGAAAAAGGCCTTTATAAGGTTGGTGAAACAGGAGGGTTATGTAGTTCCCCATTTTATTCTTTAATATCCTTAACCCCCCCCCCCCCCAAAAAAGGAAACACTAAACCACTGACACTGTATCATGGTTTCTATGAAGACAAGATCCTTTTGTGACTTTCATCCATGGATAGGTTTTTCAACCACATTTAAGGGCATTGCATATTTTGCACATTCAACACATGTCCGCTGTTTTTTAAGACCAAACAGAGCCCATCTCAGAGGAAATCAAAATAGAGAAAAGGCAGGACACCTTTTCCAACCCTCCCCTGGATATTCCTGCTTCTAGGCAAGATCTCAGTGACTGGCTTTGAGCTCGAGGCAGTCCCAGTAATCTCTCCATGATCGCCTTTTGCATTGCGCTATCTCTTCCTCACTCTCCATTGCTGTCAGGAATACACTGATAAGAAGACCAACATGGCATCTGTTTTTCAGCTAAATGGATGAGGACGCCTTGCCCCACGAAGGAGCCCGGTGACCGGTGGGGCTCCAATCCCAAGCTATGCTGATAGGCAGTGTCTCGGCTGTCTGTCAAAGAGGTCTTTGCTATGAAATGCAATCGCATGTATTTTGACAAGCATGTAGCAGAATAGGCTGTGCAAGACTTGTGATCAGTTCAAATGGCTGTCATAAATCACGCTCATGCCAACATAACAGAACATTCTCAAATACTTTGCCCAGAAAAATGAAAGTACGATGAAACAACAACATTCAATCCTCTGACCTGATTTCCAGCTCACATTTTCAATTTTTGACTAGGACTCACAAGGCCATCAAGTGGAGCATAAGAAATGCAAAATCCTCCTGATGTATATTCCTTTGAAAAGACCCTTCGGCAATCAAAGGTAATCAAGCTGCTATTTCCATCTCATCTTTGGCCAGTGCCATTGTCATCACCGTAATGCTCCACCTCGCTCACATCATCAGTGATGGACCTTCTTGCTGACAGTGCCCCTGTGCTCATCCTCTCCAGCAGCCTGGAACCAGCGGCCTGGAGAACTCACTCTCGAAGATGAGAAGCTCGTTGCATCCTGGCTCTGATTAAACGAGTCTTCGTGGCATGAGGACACTTGCCATTCATGTCACCCTCGATAACCCCCCCTTGCTTCTCTCACACTCTATGTGGCTCTCATCACCTCCAGTCTAACTAGAGAAAAACTGTGGGGGAGGGGGGTGGTTAGGTTTTAGGTTTAAACTCATATAGTTTACAGGTTTATTACAACCTATAAAAAATGTAAAATAACCAGATATCATCAACAATATTCTTAGTCTGCTTTGGATTCAAAGTCAAAACACAATAATAATAATAATAATAATAATAATAATAATAATAATAATAATTGTTAATAGTATTAGTAGTATATTTTATTTACATAATGCCTTTGCAGTTTTCTTATATATTTAATACCTTTGAAATTATCCAAGGTTTCTCTAGAAAATATAAGAAAACAAAAATGATAATAAATAAACAAAAACTGTTAGTATAACAGGACTATTATACTAAGCAATAAGACACATATCACCGGATTGTAGAACACATCATTTGGGATAGTTCAGAACAGCATGTGACTTCTTTGCTTTAGAGAGTTTTACATTATATCACCATATTCAGACATGCAAATTAGTCTGGCTGTCTATTTCTCCAAGCCACAGGCTGAAACAGAGAGCGCTTTAACAAAATTAAATCATGTAGACCCCTGTGCTGTCAAGTACTTTACAAGTGTTGAAGATCTCTGACCCCCCACACCACACACACACACACAGACAGTACTGTTAATCTTCCATTCTCTCTCCCGCCTGATTCATGTTCTCAAGGGTTGTAAACGTCTGACCCCACAAAAAAATTTAAGTGTGTTCTTTTAGGAAATGATTCAGTGCATCATGATGTCTCACGTTCCAATATGAATTGATTTGATTATTTATTTTATTTTAGTATGACACAAACGTATTTTAAATCTTGATGCAGCTCGATGCTTCAGAGCTAATGTTAGCCAAAACATTCTCATCTCTGCTCATCTGACACGTCAGTCTGCTCACGTCTTCCACAAACCGCAGTGAGCAGAACCATGCTCAAAAGAGGTAGAACTGTAGGCTCAAGAGCACCGCGGGAATTTTATTTTGGCCTAAAACTGAACAAATACCATCATCAGAATAAATCAAAATTGTAATGTTATACATTACAAATTATAATTATAATTTGATACACCATGGAAGCATTTCTACACGCCTAATGTTTGCTACCCATCTGCGATTGTAAAGGTGCATTAAGTGTGTTAGTGCTGAGAATCCAGGCCTTGCTATAACAACCTGAATGGGCTTGAGAGTGGCTGATGTCAGCCATCCGTGTGGGAAGACCGTACACGCCAAATCCTGGCAAGAAAGCTGTGTCCTCGGACCTGCAGGATTTACAAATGTAGCTGTGTTAACCTCGGCTTGCCACACGTCTCATTAAACGGTGGACGCTGATGTGACAAGGACGCTAAACGGAAAACAAAACGGAGCCTGAGTCAACACATGGGGTGCACAACCTCTGTGACTGTACAGTCCAAACTTTACGTTGTAGCCAGGGGTTGACAAGGTCACCTATCTCCTGTTAATCCGAAGCACAATAAGAAATGTTGGATTTGGATTTATAAATGCTATGGTAACCGAATAATGCAACAACCAGCTGAAAGGAAGCTGTATGGTGTGTATATGGCCTGATCGAAGCGATCAGTGTTTTTATTATATTTATTGTTATAATACAGGTTGTTTGGAAAGGAACAAAGGAATTCTAAAGGCATTCCAGTAAGACTCAGTACCCACATACAATGAAACTGTAATCACAAGCGTGCCAGTGATATCACAATGAAAAATGATTCATGCCCAAAGCGTCTTATTAGTCTTAAGCAGAACACTGAAATTTTAAAAGGATTACAGTGACAAAGCAAACACTAAACTGTGCAACATTATTAGTGCATCATGTTCAAGTATTTACAATGTTAATTAATGTCCCCCAGGGAAATGCGAACGTCTTGGCGTTCTGCAAAATTACCTCATAAATCTAAACGATGTGCAGACGCTCACTTAGAAAGATTCGACACCACGGCTGCTGCTGGAATTACAGGATTAGCCCCATTAGAAGGCTGACAATGTTGACAGAGTCTCTGCGATGGCATGAATCCAATGAGAGGTGGTACCAGTGTGACTTACAGTTCCCACGGTGTGCTGTGGACGGTTGGGACAATGCATGTGGAATGAAATAATTTTTCTTCGCTAGAAACATTGTGCTAGCCAGTGGTGGAGGCTGAATTATCTAAAAACAAGCACAAATGCATGCATCTGTATTTCCAGCATAGCCATGCAACAAACATAATTAAGGATCAAGCACTGCCTGGAACAACTTAGTCAATGAAAGCCTTGAACCAAGCGTGGATACGAGACACATGATCTTGCATTTGTTGAGTAAGAATCAGATTTAAAACCCTGACCCTTGCTGCCAAAGTTAATTATGGACCAGGCCCATCCTACCTGAGAGCACCAGCCTCACTACCTTCCAGGTGCTGGATTAACTTCTGCTACCTGTTCATACCACGGAGTGCCTCGCTGTCTTCGAACATAGACAGAAGACGTGCCACTTCAAAATGCTCTTGAACAATGCCTAGGCATTTCAGAGGCACTTAACTGATTCACTGATTACTAATCCTGCATTTAGGCCTAGTAATCTTTATTTGCTGTTGTGATCTTTGTATATGAATTCGGGGGCTCTGAGTCGATGGCATCTTTAGTCTGGCGTAGTTGTACTAGGAACTTCCGTGAAGACAGAGAAGCACTTCTGGTTGCGCCAGACAATGGCATCTGCTGCATATGAATGTAAAAGCAAACAATAAGGCAAATGGGCCAATTAAACAGCAAGAAAATCCACTTCATTCGCCTTCTAGACCGAAGCGTGGTGAGATTAAAAGAGAGTGCACGCGACAAATAAATGCTGGTCATCTGCTGCGAGTCGGGGAAAGAAGCAGGAACAGAGCAGAAGAGCAAACAGTGCCCATGGGGCATTTCCTCCCCCTCAGAACATTGTTAATGCTTCAGAGCTTTGCGGAGCTGTTGGTGGACGATGGAACAGAACGGAGGGGGGTGGGGAGGAAAGGGGGCAAAGAGATGGAAATGGGGGCGAGTAAGTGAACCGTTTGTCAGGGCACAACCCAAGCCCTGCACAGCGTGTAGGCCAGAGAACCATTTCAGATGTGTAAACATGCTTTTTGCCATAGGCGCTTGGAGGATCACGGAGGTCGAAGCACGGACCGTTAAATGGTTTAGCCAGCGTTGTGCTAACATTAGGGGTCAGCGCTTCAGGGGCAAGTTATCATTTGAAGAAACATCAACTATTTGTTCCATTAAAACAGCATTAAGTTGAGTGGTAAGGGCAGACGGTGTCACTTGTATGGCCAAAATTTGATCAGAGTCAGCAGAGTTCAGCACCATTAGTATAGTGCAAAAGTACACTGAGGCAGGGTGGAGGGCCTTTTTTATTATTATTTTTTAATTCACGATCACCTCTAGGGCGCCCCCACAACTCGAGAACCGCCTCCCCCAGCCCCGCAGTGCATGTCTTGTGTGCCCCTCCCCTACACCACTGATCAGCATGGTACTTTTCTTTATAGCAGTTAATTAGCAGTCCCATTCTAAATTTACAGATTTTGCCAAAACTATTTTACACATTCATCTGGTGCCCTAAGAGGTTTAGCATATGCAAAAATCCGTCTCGAAGAAAACACACAAAAGGCTGCTACACACAAATGACCAGCAGCTCCAGTTCACAAAGACCTGTTCCTTTTTAGTACTTTAGTTCCTGGTAATCCACAGTCACTTTAAATCCATGAGTGAAGATGTCCAACAGGCATTTTAATGGCATTTAACACTTTTTCAAATGAGAAACGGAGCAGTCCTGCCACTCTAATGCCCGAATAACCCGTGGAAACCTCAGCTCCATCAACAAGCATGCCTTCTCCACAGCAGGGGACTAGGATAATTGCTTTTGAATCCCTGTATTAGTTTCCATGTGACAAGATGTTGCACATAAATCAGGGGCCAGTAAAGAAGAAAGACCTTGAGGGAAGATGCATTGATTGAGCACAATTTAATGAGGGCAGCCATTTATCTCAGAGCGTGGGAGGCCGCCTCCTGAAAGCAGGAGGCAGCTTTACGAACCGGTGAGTGAGACAGATCTGTGTCGACGGTCTAAGTGATCCACCTGCTTAAATGTGCGCCAGAGGTGAGCTGCACCGTCAGGGTTTGGGTACAAATCACAGCCATGGCATGTGCAGGCCATGAGCAGGAGTCCTTAAGACTCAAATTGTCAAATGTTTATTGGAAGGAATGCGTAGTCTGCTGTTCGTTAAAGAAAAAACAGACATTGCAATTCATCACAGCGGCGCTGTAGATGGTAGGCAACATAAGCTAGATGGCTAGCATGCTCCTGTTTACTGTCAATGGGTGTTTATGCTATGGGAAGAAATAACTAAATCAATGTCCTATTCATCGCAGAAGATTTCATGTATTTTTTTAGCCTGGTGGAGGTTAGGGGCATGATTCAACATTCCAGCAATTTTTACAGTAGTGCTGTATTTTTCAAGCAATTTTGATAGGCAAAAAGAATAGACACCAAAGGAGTGCAATGCATTTATCAGACATTTCCTCAAGGAGTGGCACAGGAGGCCAAGCTAAGCCCTCAGTGTCCGCTGGATTACGTGCTAATGCACTTGTTCAATAAATTTTGCACCAATCAGAGGCCAAGCTTAGTGTGTGTTTCGTGTCCTTTAGTGATTGTGGCATGTGTAGTCTCTTGAAGGGAGCCAGTCCCCTGAGCCCGGGATGAACCAGCTAGCATGAGGGAACAGAGAGAGAAAAAACAGAGATGGAGCCGAGGTTCTGAAAAACGGCCCGGAGTAGCCCTGGGCATGACATGGGGCAGGAAGGAGGAGCTGCTTGACTGCCTGAAAAATGGCCCGAGAATGTGGGAAGAGCTTGACTGGCCAGTGCAATCAAGGCCAATGCACCATAATTCTTATAGCCATTGTTGTTGCCTAATGCACCTTTACATGTACAGAACAGACTATTCAGTTCCATGCACTATAAATAGCCTTATTTAATCTATTCAAGAAATGTTCTGAATATTCCAGGGTGGAGGCATGGGTGAGTAATTAAATTATGATTAAGGATGCTTTGCAACTGCCACAAGATAGCATGAAATTCTTGCCACAAGCAATAAGCTGTTAGTCTTAGAATCATAGAGTTTCTAATTGAGCAGTCTAGTCAAACAAGGCTGCAGTCTTTTTTAATGTTACAATTCCACCGTGCAAATCTTACTACACTATTCTTAAGCTATCATATAATAACATGAAGTAATACTCTGTTTCAGGGGTGGAGCAGTGCTTAGTACTGCTGCCTCACTGCTCTAGTGACTCGATGTGATTCCCGGCCTGGCTGCATCCTGGGTGGGGTTTGCAGATTCACCTGATGCTGGTGTGGGTTTCCTCTGGGTATTCCAGTTTCCTCGCTCATTCCAAAGATGTGCATCTTGGGTTGAATTGTGTGTGTGTGTGTGTGTGTGTGTGTGTGTGTGTGTGTGTAGGTGTGTCTGTGTGTGTGTATGTGTATACGTGCATGTGTGTGTGTGTGTGTGTACGCCCTGCAATGGACTGGGACCCTGTCCAGTTCTGGTTCCTTCCTTGTGGCCTGTGACCCTGCATTGTGCAGGAGGCAGGCCGTGCGTTTCTTCACACCCATTACAATGAAGTGTAGTGGTTCTATGAGAAGGGTACCCACATCTCCACTCCCTTGCTCCAATCTATACATTCAGGACTGTGCCAAACTCATAGAGATAGTTGCTCTAGATTATAATGTATATAATGTTGTTAGATTTGGAGGGAACCAGAAAAAAACAACAGGACAGTTTTCACATGCTAGAACTCATACTAGAGATGAACATATGCACACAGGATTGTTGGACTGCCTTAAAAATATTGCTGCTGACCTGATGCTGAACTCAACACACGTTCAATGGAAAATGCCAATTTTTATGCTCCTACACTTTTTTTCATGGTTTTACACAATTTTGTAACACCTTTAAAAAAAACTCACCTACTGCTTTACTGTCAGATTTTGAGAGGCTGGAAGATTACTGAGGGAATACTGAATACTGAAAAACTGAATCCTCTCCAGCTAAGACATCTGTGTATAATGTAGACATGGGGTGGTAACCATTGTGACTGATAAACTGCCACATAAAACCCAGTGATGATCAAATGTTCCAGCCATGCCCTGCCCGCTGCACCACACCTCTCCTGAATACTAACACCTGGATTCTTGTTCCAGTTCTTGTTCCCGTTTTTCCATGTCAGTGTTTCAGAGTATGAACGTCACCTTCGATGTTGGCAATTCCCTTTCGTTCTTTGGTCTTGCTAATGCTTTTTTCTTATAGCTTTCTTGTTTTGTTTTTTTCTTACTCTGTGATGTTGGCTTCTGTGAAAGCGTTCACTGAGTACTAGCTTTATGTCACAGGCCTTCACTTTAGAACAACAGATTTACTGAACTTGAATGAAACATTTAAGAACAGATTAATTTTAAAAATCTATCAATATTCTTGTGGTGGCTTTTTTCTCTGTAAATTTTCCAATACCACAATAATATCAAAAATTGTAATACTTTTGGTCAATGATACAAATATTTTCATATTTCATCCTTTATTAGATGCTTGTTACTGCAAAATATAAAATAATTTCCATATTTGAAGTATCAGTATAAATTCACTTGTTCACTATAAATTCACTAAAAGTTCATTATAAAGAAGATTATATGTTATGATTTCAGACCACCACTGTGTGTCTCAGCAGTTGCACTGGATGAAGTGCCTGGGTTTAGGGCTTTTACCTGTTCAGGAACTACCTAACATGCTGTCTCCTATTTCTATAGGCCTGTTCCTTACCCAGGAGGCAAGAGTGAAGCTAAAATTAGCATTACTTTTTCAGCACAACAATATAGTTAATAAAAAGCACTGCAGGCTATAGGACCTAAAGGGAACCAAGTCCCTTTTTGCAGCCATGTTCAGGGATGTTTCATTTCATTAGAGGAAACCCAGTGGTGTAGCACACTTCTGAAAGCTGACAATGACTTTCTATATCTGTGTTAAAATTAAATGACAACCAATATGTTTTCCCCCCTGAAGATTAATCAGAAATATGCTCACATTCTGCTTATTGGTGCTAAATTTGACTTTTTGTCCTGTTTAGATTCCAAAGTAGTCACCCAAGCCGCCAAGTGTCAGACACTTCTCTTAAAAGTCCTGCCCTTGAGCTGCTCAGCATCACAGCATGCTAAAGCACTGCATACCAGAACTTTGCTGGAGGAAAACCAGGAATGTGGAGGTTATCTATTTCTGCTCTCCACCCCTGAGATGGTGTCAGTTTAAGAAAAGGATAACACCACGCCATCTGGCCCTCCGTGTCCCAGTCCCAGAGGACTTTAGTGGCACTGCGAAGGAGCCTTGAGACATGCACCTACAACCCCCCCGCCCCACCCCACACCCCCACCCACCACCCCCATCCAGATGAGGAAACAAAGACAGGGCAATGAGGCCCGTTGCCATTAAATAAGGCTGCGAACGAGCAGTTTAATTCTGGCTGGGTAATGCACAGCACAGTGTGACTTACACTGAAATGTGGGAATGAATAAGTCTAAATTAATTTCGCTCTCCTTTGAGTAAATCAGAGTAGGCAACCATGAAGTGAAATTATCCCAACATCACTGTAGCTTTTCTCGGGCGTCTAGAGCAGGAAAGGAATTATCCAATTGGTAATGGGTCCTGTCCTGTAGGCGAGGGGACTATAATACTAGATTCTAAGCATGTGGAAGTTCAGACAAAGCTATTAAGGCCAAGAGTCGGACCTCAATTCCACTTAATACTGAGTTCAACTAAAATTCCATCAACATTACTTATTTGCGTTTTTTTTTTTTCAGTTGTGCTTTTTGTGCTTTCCAAAATTCTCTCCAGTGGATAAAAATCAAAGTTTCCACTGTTCAGCAGAAAGCACAAAGGAAATGACACTGAGGCAAACCTTCAGCTCCCAACTTCACATAGCCAGTGAAATAAAAGTTCCTGCTTGGGGTTCATGCAACACAGCCATGGTATGGTACAGTTAGGCACCGTCCAACTCTGAAGTTCCATTGAAGCAGGATTCGTGGTTCCTGAGAGGTACTATAATTAAAGTTATCATTGACAAAACATGATCTTAACCCAGTACGAATCTGCAATATTTACTATTTTTTAAATATTAAAAAAAAGCCAAAATCCTGGGGCAAATTGCCCTCTTTATTTCATCGACCTCAGCGAACCCTGTGTGAAAGCAGTCCTGTTCAAATGAAATCTCCCATAATAGCCAAATTCACCTTATTGCAGCAGCCAGAAGATCAGCTTCATTATGCTACTAAAATGTGTTAGTTGGCAGAGCTCATTTGATCCTGAAAATCTGCCTAGAACCACTACAAACTATATCAATTTAGGTCAAAGGTGCTCACAAAACCAGCACAAATTCTCTGTTGCTGGGAAGTATTTGTTAGGTTGACTGAACTAAAGTCTACATAATATAACACTGTTGCCAGCCTGTTCTGTTAATTACTGTGAAATTATTTCTTGTTTAGGTCAGTTTAATTGAAGGGCTTAAAAAAAAGTAAGACAGCAGCATTGGTGTTATCATTTGAGCTGTGGGGATTTTTGAAAACTACATCCTGTATGAATCAAATCACTTAAAATGACATTAACGAAACCTCCCCAAGTCAGCCTATCCAGCACAAAAAGGGTACACATAACTAAACCAACTAAACAAATATAAATGGGATGAAGTGGAACTAGGAAATCACTAAACTGTGCAGTGATTCACGAAGCTAAGCTCTCTAAACAGTGCATGGTCTTTTAGGAAATATGATTATACAAAATTTATTTATAATGACCTGGACCTTTGAAAAAACCACTTGACAAGTTCAGACAAGAGCCAAAAATTCATGTTTGCAAAGTAAAGTCTGATACACACACACACACACACACACACACACACACACACACACACACATATATATATATATATATATATATATATATATATATATATATATATATATATATGACAGGAACATAAAGGTATCTTTGAATCATGACTTTGATCTAGCATATGTATGCTGTTATGCTTACATACTTTTTTAAAGAGTTCTGTATTTACAGCATTAAATGTCTTTGCTCTTTGAGTGTGGTTTTGCATCCTTTTTGTTGTACACAGAAAGCACAGCCTCCTTTTTCACAGGCAAATAATAATAATAATAATAATAATAATAATAATAATAATAATAATAATAATAAAATGAATACTGAAACGGTCCATAAATAAATGGTATCACGGATTCCAGCGTGGGTTTGCACTGAATTTAATCAGGCCGAGAAAGACTTTCCATCAGGGGAGAGGCCTGGAGGAGCCGACTGTGCCCCATCATTAAGTCCCCCTTCACACAAGGGGATAAATCTTAGCAAGACCATTAGCTAATTTTAGAACAAATGTCTGGCTGCAGCAATCAAAGGACGACCAGCTTACAGAGCGCATGCCTGGCCATGGAGGTGGTGGGGAGCCCCGGTGAGCCGGCCTTCACGCCAACGTCTTGCTCCAACTGGCTTTAACCACCTCTCGAAATAGCTCATTTTTCATATTAATAATTTGGTTGGGTTTATGAGCTCAATGCTTTATCCGTGTACTAGAAACATTTGCTCCAGCCGTGCAGTGCAACAGCTGATTTGCTTGGCTAGCTATCGGCTCAAGGAGACTTACTAATTAGCAGCATCAGGTGGTGAAGTGATTGGCCAAGGCAAAAGCCATGCACCGAATGCGGAGTAGCTCCGTGGTACACGTTTTGTCAATTTCAGTTACCGTTTAAAAGCATGAACACAAGAAGTCAATTGTAGTGAATTAACTGGATACATCCAAAAAGGATGTTGTGGTTCTGGTTAATGGAAGGAATGTAAAGTGCTCTTTGTTCTAAAATGTCTGTCTAAAATGTAGAAATGTGAGTTATTGCAGTACAGAATAGGATATGAGGGTTGAACAACCAGTCATTAGATGAATGTGGTGTAAATTCAGGTCTTATTTGTGCTTTACATCGTTCTCCGCATGGACTGCTTATATGACTGATAAAAAGGTAAAGGATGGGTGAATGAATGAACACCTGTGAGGTACTTTCTAGAAGGGAAGACTGCTAAAATGGTTTCACATATTCAGTGACATAACGGATCCAGTTTGGTGCGATTTGCTGCACGTCCCCGTGCTTTCCGACAGTTCCTAAACAAACCGATTAATTGGCCACTTTCTAACTGATTAGTGTCGGAAGAAATCGTTGCTTGACCTGCATCCAGCCTGAGCAGGAAGTCCAGCAAAAGGCTACCGCAATCCGATCGTCACATCAAGAGTAACAAGCAGGTCTCAAGCAGGTAGCCTGATCGAGCCGAATGACTACGGTTGGTCTGCAGTATCACGTATCACAAAGATTACATCTCTCCCAGGGGTTCCAGTCGCTTCAGAGGACAATGGATTAAATGGATTAAACTTCCAATTTTGGTGCAGTCGGATGCCATTAAATTTGTGTGATCCTTCGATTCAATCCAGTTTTATTTGTATATCGCCTTTTAAAGCAGACACTGTGGCAAAGCAACCCGAACAGCAGAGGCCCAGACAGCTAACGAGTAAACGTATAGCGTCAGCGGCTAGATAAATCTCCCTGAGGTGGAAACTTGGAAAGAAGCCAAGACTCAGAAGTAGAAGTCAGTCCCCTGTGAGCAGGAACAGATAGAGAAATTATAGTGCACAGATGAAATGTACATAATATACATAAACAGGATTAAAAGAAACAGAGCTATCCAGATGACACAGCATACTTGGTAAACACCTCAACTCTTACATAATATGTCAAATGGTTTTTTAAAAATATTTTTTTCTTCTCACTGAAGTATTGCTACAGAGAAAATTACATAAACCACTTTTAGTTATATAAAATCATCGATGACGCATTTGATTATAAGCAATATCTGAAAAGGCAATGCATAAACGCCTGTGCCAAAAAAACTTAATTCAGGTGTTTCCAACAAAAGGTCAGTGTGGTACATTTTCACCGTGAACAACAAAAGCTACCCTTAAATGATATAGGGTAAAGGCACGGGTAATGCAAAGCAGGGATGCTGGAGCATTGCAGTGCCCTTCTGCAGCAGGGTCAGATGGAGTTTGTCAGATTAACATCCACTCCCTGGGTCAGCGATGTGAGGAGCAAGTGGAAAATGACAAGGTCATTAAAAGTAGTTCCACTGCCATTATAAGCTTTTAGGCACCATCACTCCTGTAATTTAATACACCGGTGAGAGGCGGATGACTCCAGAAATGTAGGCTCATGCATATTAATGCTTTTATGACTGTCTCACAGGTTCATCGCGAGTGATTTCCAAACAACGGCTCGGAAAGAGCCACGGGTCCGCTGGTTGGCTACATTTCCCTCAGATATCTAGATTCGGAATTTGTAATGACTTCTCAGCCACTTTGTGAGATTTAAAAAAAAAAAAGATTTTTTCAAATGTATGTGATCATAATTTTAATTTTAACTTGCACAGTATCATGTTATATGATCTGCTGAGTGAAAATGGAATTGAAATTGAAAAAGCTTTCACATACAGGTGCCCTTCTTTGGAATGCACATTGATTTCTAACCTGAGTGGCAAGCAGTGGGCCTTGAGCATCTAAACTTCACATCCAGGAAACCATATTAAACCCCTCTTCCCAAGACACAATAATAAATCAGACCTCAGTATCGCATATCGCAACTGTGCAATCAGAGTTATGTAAATGGTACCATCGTGAAAGCTGTTCTTTGAAGAGATTGAGTTCTCGCAAGACATCCACAGATAATTTATAAACCACTGGCATTTCAAAAGTAACATATCTGGGAAGTTCTTGGGCTTCCAGGAAAAAGCTAATTGTATTAAAAGGCTTTAAAGATTTATTTTCCATATGTAACTGGTATAAGACTCGGTATAAGGGAATTTCCCAAAGAACAGCCGATATTGAAACAATGAATATTAATGACTGACCAAAGACACTTCAAAGCTGTTGTGCCATTTTTGATCAGTGTGAATATCACACATTTGTGCACTTTCTGAAATATAATTAAAACTGTTTTATTGTTGAGACAAATCATTCAAGAAAATGTGTCACATGCAAAAATTAATACAGTGGCCTTTTTTGATAATCACATGATCATATGTTAAGTTACTGTAAATATGTTAACTCAGCTTTTAAGTTGCAGGTCTCACTTGCTTTTCCTGTCATAATCCGAATTGCTGGATATTGATTAGAATTCTCTAAAATGGCTAAATACCAATCACATTTCACAAATATTTTGTGACTTGTGTCTTGGGTGATCAAAATCAGGTTGCCAGGTAGTTGAATTATGGTTTTTCCCTGTTCCATGTCATATGTGAATGCCAAAGTAACTTCTGATTTTATGACATTTACAACTAAACTGAAACCCATGACACTTATTTTTTAAAATTCATGTTGATCAATACTGATCAGTTTTCTCAGTACTCATTGTCTTTTATCTATTATGTTATTGTCACAATTTAACCATCTAAATCACCAAAAATGTCAATTCTAGTGACATTTACAACACTGACAGTAAACCCACAGGACAGGGATAAGTGAGTTGAAAACATTAGATAAAAATTATGTACTGTGTGTTCATTATTCAGAGCAACTTGCATTTTTGAAACCACAACCTAATACAGAAAATCATACCACTTACTGCCCATTGTTAGTGTTATTACTATTACTAGTATTATTATTATTATTATTATTATATGAGGTTCTTGAATTATTTATTATATGAGGGTCTTGAATCTTGTGGAATATTTCTTTGAAATATTACACAATAAATATTTCTTTGAAATAATAATGTAAGGTGGTGGTAGGTCATATATACGATGCTTGAAGCAACACAAATCTTAAATGCTCAGGTTATAGTGGGTTATAGTGGGTCTGTTTCTTCAAATCATTTTCAAGTCCATAACTGGGGAGGTATTAAGAAGTAAATGTTATTTTTGTATGTGTAGCGACTCTCTACAAAAGAAACAGTTCAATTGTGTTTAGAAATATCTGTACATTCCACCTTCACTTTATCACTTCTGTGGCACAACTTCCATGTACTGTTCCATGAATGAAATTCAAACTAATCTGCTTCTGTCAGCATTTTAGGTTGGGTTTTTAGATTGGAGTGACATGGAGAGACTATGAGAAACTGAGCTCGGCAAAAGGCAAGGGGCACCCCAGCCGAAACTTCAGCTAACCTCGCTTCAAAATGCAGCAGCAATGCTTTCATTTCCGCAAACGCATTCTACACTCGACACTCCTCACCAGAGACCAGTGGGTGGCTGGGGAATAAGTGCCTTTTGTGGCAGAAGACAGTAAGTATGTTTTATGAGTGACGCAGATGTACGTCATATAACGAAATAGCTTTAAGATGCATACACATGCTCCTGGGCTTTATAACTAAATACGGCATAAACAGAGAGTGAGAGCCACTTTACACCTCTTATGGATCGTTTCGTGGAGCACCTTTTCATTTGGTTAAAGGTCATATAGGGTAGCTTGAGCCCCAGGACTCTTTGGCCTACAGGACCGCTTGAGTTATGGACTTGATCATGCTTTTATGTTGTGTAATTTCATTGTTACTGACTTCCGCAGAATGTAGTTACATAGTCCTACTTTAGCAGACTTTTGTCAGTGTTACAGAAAATTCATAGGTTCAAATGTTAAGATATACTATTAAGTGCGGTGAGGCAATGAGAGCAATCTAGATATTCATTTCTAAAATCCTGCCAGTTTTTGCATGATTCCAAATCTTGCCTAAAGACATATGTGCCTGTTTTAAAGGTAACGTACCTCTATCTGGAAACTCACATTATTTTCAGTCAGCCATTCATTCATTTGTTCATTCATTCATCTATCCATCTACCTATTCTAATTCAGGGTCACGGAAGGGTGGAGCAGCACAGGGCACAAGGCAGGAAGCAATCCTGGATGTGGCTCTGGCCTGTCCCACAGCCCAACATTGCACTACCACTCTACCGTTCCGTCAAAGCAGCCAAGAAAAAATTAAACTGAGTAACACCTTATAATAATAACAGTAGATTAGAAAACATTCCTATTATTTATTGTATTTCTTCACAATTACCTAGTCCCGCTTAATTACCGCGAGGTAATTAAGTTCATCCAGAGCTTCGTCCTCATCTTAACTATGTCCTCTGTTCATCATGGAGCAGTACCATACTGCTGATCAGTGGAGTGAAAATGGAAGATGCAGAAACCTCAGAAACAGGTCAAAAGTTGCGGTTGCTCCTCGTACCACCTAACACCAAAAATACTTTCATCACCCCACCAGCTGCACGAGCCGCATTCCTTGAATCGGTAAGGGGTCGGGGGGTGATATTACATTCTGTTACCCAGCTGTTCCGCTCGTTGTCTCGGCATGCAATCAGGAAGCCTGAGCTAGAGGAAATGGCAATTAGCAACCTACCGGGCAATTAGCAGCCTCCCGTTAACACCGGCTAGGCGGGCGTGCTTGGAGAACGGCAGCAGTGTCAGCAGCTTCTGCCCGCCTTGCTAGAGAGAAGAGCAGAGTGAAAACGGATGGCAGGCGTGTGAGCGTAACGAATGGCCAAGTTGCTTGCATCAAACAAGGAGGGGAAAAAGAGGGAAGAAGTTGGCACTAAGCAGTGAGGAGGTGCTGAAGTGCCCTCAGGTGAATGCTCAGGGTGAATGCAGTGGGCTACACGGGGCCAGAGGTGGCATCCAGAAGCCCCCCACCCTGCTCTAACTGGCTGGGAAATTGAATTGAGTGCTCTCTGTATAGCAAGGACAGTCATGTGACACTAACGTATGTCCAGTAGCTCAAAAAGACACAGTCATGGGGCACACACGCAGGTGTTCACCAGAATCGGAGGTGCTGTGGTATAGACAGATTCATGGAGAACTATCTTTGAGTAAATTACCCCTCAGAAAGAGAAAGAAACATAAAATCTAATAAAGACACTATCCAGAGTGTTGGATACATGGCCTGATAATGTCAGCTTACTTTTTTGCTAGGGTCAACATGAGTGAAGTGTTTTTAAAGAGCTGCTCTCTGAATAAAAACATGATGCTTTTAAAATGAGTATTTTTGTGTAGAGAGTTAATAAAACAAGAAAAAAAAAGTTTCCAAGGAAATAGAACATTTCAGACAGGGAGCCTTCATCAGCTGTACAAACTACGATTTTAAATATCTTTATATCTCTTATTCACCTACAATCTTCTTCTGATTTATATATGAGTATCCTTGTGTGGAGTGTTAATAAAACAAGACACAATAAGAACCCCATTGTAGCAAAAATGTTTGGTATAGACACTAAAACTATGAACAGTAGTACTGTTGTGTGTATACATTGTGAGTGTGTGAGTGTGTGTGTGTGTGTGTGTGTGTGTTGGTTTGCTCATCATGAACATAGAGCAACATTAAAAACACACACACACACACACACACACACACACACACACACACACACACACACACACACACCTGTATACCAATAGACCAATAACCAAGGGAAATTCAGACAGGAATAAAACTAGTTCAGTATGTGTGCCAACAGCTGAAACCCAGATAGAATAGAATATGGGGTCCCAAAAAGTGGTCTTGTGGCTCATCTTGTGCCATGTTAGGTATGAGAGAATCCAGTTGACAGGGTAATTTGAGTAACTATTGTACTAACCAGATTTTAAAGTAATATTCTATATGTTGTGATTAATAACTAAATTCCCCACTGAAAAGATTTTTATTGGTGTTCATGAAATAAATATAAACTACTAATCTGTCAACAGTTATTAAACCTGAATATGGTTTGCCAGGTCCCTAGGATCAGGCATAGCAGTCTTAAAGCGGTGACAGTGGTGGTGGGATTTGTTGGGAAACTGGTGGACAACATAATGCCAACAATCAAAATCAAGGCATGTCCCAACCAGAAGCTGTAGGTGGATAAAACCATCTGTGATGCTCTGAACTCTCACACTGCCTACAATGCGGGGCTCATGAACGAGTACAAGGCCGCAGCATTGCGCATGGGGGTGAGGGAGGCGAAGCGGTGTTACAGGAGGAAACTAGCGTCTAGTTACAGCAGAGCAGCTCTAAAATCCTGTGGCAGGAGCTACGAACGACGACAGATTACAAAAGCCCACCCTCCGGAACGGTAAGTGCGAACGAGTCTTTTGCGAACTATGCTCACTTCCAGGCTGCAGCCAGCGGCGCTAACAGGGCTAATGGCACTATCGATGCTAACATCGCTAACTATATTAAGAACGCTAAAAGTGCGGACAACGGCGACTGCACAAAGCTCGTCTGAGGAAAGCTCGTCTGTGAGAAAAGCGTTCAAGGGAGTGAAAACCAGGAAGGCGGCGGGACCAGATGGGATCTGCGGTAGAGTTCTCAAAGCCTTCGCTGCCCAGCTGGCTCTAGTATTTTCAACCTCTCCGTGATGCATGGTATCGTTCCAGTATGCTTCAAACAATCTCTCATCGTTCCTGTCCCAAAAATACTCCGGCCAGCAAACATACCCCAGCCAGCCTGCCTCAGTGACTATCACCCAGTAACCCTCACATCAGTTGTAATTATCGGCTTTGAAAAGCTGGTCAGAGACTTCATCATCTCCTCACTGCTGGACTCCATAGATCCTCTACAGTTTGCATACCACCACAACCGTTCCCTTCACACATCTGCTCTACACTAGCTCTAGCTCTAGCACTGACTCAACTGAACACTAGGAGGGGTATTTATGTTAAAATGTTGTTTGTTGATTTCATCTTAGCATTTAACACTGTTATCCCCTCCAAACTCATCACCAAGCTGGAAGATCTGGGACTTTATCCATCTTTGTGGATCCCACTGGATCTCCAACTTCCTCACAGACAGATCACAAGCAGTGCAGGTGGTGCCCTGAGCCCCATGCTGTATTCACTGTATACTTATTACTGCGTGGCCACTCCCAGCACTACCATCATTGTCAAGTTTGCTAATGACACTGTTGTGGTGGGTCTGATCTCATGATGATGAGAGGGCCTACCAGGAGGAGATTAAATAGCTGGAAAACTGGTGCTAGGGCAACGATCTTAACGCCAGCAAGACATTAGAGCTGATAGTGGATGGCAGTGAGAAGCAGGAAGGAAGCTAGCATTGTGTCTGGATCAATGGAACTGCTGTGGATTGAGTAGACAACTTCAGTGTCCATGGAGTTCATATATTGCAGGACCTCTCAAGGTCTTGCCACATCAACTTCTCGGCTAAGACACTTGTTGGCGTCTCTTCCACCTCAGACATATAAAGGACATAAGACTGCGCTCCAAGGTCCTCACAGGGAATATCACAGCCTGGTTTGGGAACAGCACCAAGCAGGACACACGGGCCGTCCAGAGGGTGGTGAGTTCAGCTGAGTCTATTATTCAGACCAAGCTTCCTAACCTGCAGACCATCTACTACAGTGGTGCTGGACAGTGGTGCTGGACCAGGAAGATTGTGAAGGACCCCAGGTCAGGGACCCCAGGTCATGGTGCTTTCGCTCCTTGAAGGCAAACGCAGAGAGCTTGAGGAGGATCATTCCTCCACTGCACAACTGTACTTTTCTGCATTTCTATGTTTATATATATTGTAATTACACTGTATGACACTACACTGCACTACTGTAAATTTCTGCATTTCTATGTTTATATATATTGTAATTACACTGTATGACACTACACTGCACTACTGTAAATTTCTATATTGTCTATATTTAGTGTACATATTGTAATTACACTCCATTCATGATTTTTAAAATATTATTATTCATCTTTTATATATTTTAGATATTCTATCCTTATCTTATTGTTTCTTGTGAGCAGTGAAACGGCGATCGGTAAGGAGGTGGACGCAAGTGCAGGGAAGAGTGAGATTTATTAGGGGCAAATCCAGATTCAAAGTCGTTATAACGGTCCAGAGTCATTGAGCCAATATGTAGCGTACAAACACGAAGGCAAAGAAGGGAAGCAGGCTATAACAGAGGCTAGGAAACACAAAGGCTAGGTCAAAAACAATGGATATGGGCTTTCAAATACATCAATACAGTCACTCAAACATCCAATGAACAGCCAAGATAAAGGCAACCAGACAGGGCTTAAATACAAGAACTTAACAAGTCTAGAAACAAGAGACAAGAAAGTAATGACAGGTGTGGAAAAGCAAACGAGGGGTGGAGAAAACAAAACTAAGGAATGGATCCAAAATATATATGACTGGGAAACCACGAAACATGGAAGCTGAGAGGGACTAACCGTGACAAGCAGGCACTTGTCTGGGCATTTCACTGCTAGCTGTACCATGTATGACTATGTATGTGACAAATAAATTTTGATTTGATTTGATTTAAATTGAATGAAACTTTGCCTTCTAAGGACCTTCCACAGATTATTTGTTATTAACTTTCAGTATAAACTCCCAACGGTATCTCTGATATAATGGCAAACCTTTTAGCCTAATTTTTTAAACGAAAATTAGGCCTACTTGGTTATGACAGCAATCAGTCAGAGAAAATTATAGAAAATTATTCAAGACTCTGTGCATGTGGGTTACAGTCAAATATGAAGAAGGGATATGGAACCCCTGTCTGTTTTGTTAGGATTAAGAAATATTTGACTAAATATTTAGTCAAATATTTGACTAAACTTCATGTGAACATGAGGAGATCAAATGATCCAGCGGTTGAACTTTCCCAAAGACTCGTGTTGCTTTGTGTAGCAACCCAGAGCTACGCTTCTGATAATTGAATCATGTTTTTACCCATTGGCAGTTCATCAACATAGCTGATATGGCTTTTTAAACTGGGATAAATTTCTTTTGCTGTGAGACTGATTATACCTGATATGCAAAAAAAGGCTAAATTAATATATCTGCAAGGTCCTTCCATCCAAAAAAGATGAAAATAGAGAATACAATCTAAATTTAAATCTAAATCAAAATTGTCTATGGTTGGCCAGATGCAGGTGGTGGATCAATTTTCACACTGGTTCATCTTACCCCATTCTCCCCCTACACTCCTGGAACCTAATAATTTTCTGCCTATTTCTGGTAAGTTAAATTCTCTAAAAATGAATCCAATTGTGAATGACACACTACTGAAGTTGTGGCATATGTCCCAAATAAACTCCTTTCAACATGTGGCATGAAATCCCACCAGTACTCTCAGAGGAGAACATTTGTAAGCTGGTGACACTAGGGTCATGGGAGAAAAGACTGAGCAGCTGAAAGAAATGAATGCAATTTATCTCCATTCTAGCTAATTGTACACTCGTTTACCTATTCACTGATCTATACCTCTAATCTGCTCCCCCCTCTATATGTCCCCTCAAAAATTGATTTATTCATGTTTCCTTGCTCACTTGTTTGACTGAAAGACATATTGGTTACAAGTCCTTCTTAAACCCCTCATTCCCCCCCCCCCCCCCAAAAAAAAACAAAACCTTGCTCTCTTCAAGATGCTGGAGAGCTAGGATTGCATTAAGGGCTTGATGTGACAGTCAGTGGCAGATTTTGGGTGCCACTGTAGCTGACCTAATTCAAATGAGCTCCCTCTGGACCCAAGGAAAGAGCTTCTTACAGGTTTCATTTAACAGCCTTCTGCTTCACTACCCAGAAATAAGGAACATTCAGTTAGTTCCCTTTCTCATCGATCAAAGATTTGACCATTTAGAATAGGTACTTAGGTTACCTATATGTATGCATCATAATTAGAGCACCAATGATAATACTGGTCTGAACATAACCAACAATGCATGATGGTTTAATGAGCAGTCTTATTTTAAAGAATTTAAAGACTTGCATTCTTTGCTTTTAGAAAGTTCAGTGTCCAGTTTCCCACAAGTGCCAAAAGTACTGAGATTACCTTAATGACCAGAATGTGATACAGGTTGTATGAACATACATTGGGACAGTATTTGTGCTAGGCACGTTAAACTCACCCCTGCTTGTACAGTTGAGACAGCAGTGTAATTCAAGTCATATGACTGTTTCAAGTTTAGTTATGGTTCAGGCACAGATGTGTGATAAATAGTTTCTTGAGGACACTGATGCTTATGGATCCTACAGTAAACCCGAGCTGAAAGTTTGAAAATAAATCATTAAACCCTCGGTTTTTAAAAATGAATCTTTACAGAGCTCAGTTTACCTTGCAAGCTAATAAAAAGAACAGCAATAAAAATTCTGTTTTATAGGTCTGTAATTGGCTGCAGTAGCACTACAAACAAAAGGCCATACCTCTGAAACAAAAATGTGACCTGTAAGCAATCCTTAAAACCTTAAGTTTCATTCTGTCATTACTGCTACTTTATTCCATATTTCTCATAGTGTTTCTATAATTACTGTTACTTACTTTTATATATCTCATGGTGTTTATAACCATCCCTCCTACATGGAAGAACGGTGCCTTGAACAAAAAGCCTAATGACTAAACTCAGTTATTCCTTGTAAGTGTGGGGCTGGCATTTATTATTTTAAGTCAAGGGCAAGGCTGATATTGCTCATTCTAAGATAAGGGTGGTGCTGACATTCATTATTCTAAGTTAAGGATGTGGCTGCTATTCATTATTCTAAGACAGGGTGGTACTGACGTTCATTCTCCTGCAGTAAAGACTGTACCGGTGTTCATTATTCTTCAAATGATCTTTCTTTGAGTCAAATTTCTCAAAATGTCTCATATTTCATATTGATGTTACGCACATATGTTCTGGGAATTCCTCAGTATTATGAACCTTTACCATGGTTGCCAGAGTTTGACCATAATGCTCAGTCATGGCATTGTACAAAGCAATTGTACAGAACCAAAAGGAATGATACCTACATTTGGTGGATTACAGTTTCTTACAGTATGAACAATATAAGAATATTTCATCATTTTGACTAGGCCTTTCCCATGGGTGCCTATTAAATCAGCTGATGCCCTTTTCTTTAAATGTTCAAGCCTGGCTATGATTATAATTAAACTGATGTATTGATTCCACTGAGCTCTATTATTCAATGCTGAGGGGGATATTACAACATATGGTGCTTTTCATGATTGAAACCAGCCAGTATGACCACTCCTGTCATAGGTGTATTCTGGCACTTGCATAAAACTGGAAACATTTTAGCAAGCTTTACGTGCTGGATGTTTATACTTTGAGATGCTTGTTTAAATTCCCATCTCCTCTGAAGCTTTAACCTTCACAACAACTGCCTGGAAGAATCTCTTTTAGCATAATGCGGTACATACTAGTGCACAAGAAAGCACTGTCTGGAACACTGAGTCATTGCCTGTTTTCATACACAGTGAATGGGACACATTACAAGTGATAGCAACATCATGGGAAGAGAAGTGTCACTTCAGAAATGCCTACAGGTCTTTGATTCAGTCTTTCATTCAGTGCCTTTAAGAGCACTGTTACTGTGTTACTCTTTCCAGCGATCTTGTATGAGAACTGTACTGTATGTTCAGCACATCAGTAAATCATGTGTGCACTCATATGGTCTAACACACCTGAGCACTCACATAGTCTAACGCACGTGCACTCTTCTTGTAATGTACGTCAGCCAATAGTTAATAAGATGTGTACTGCAGAGAAAATCTCAAAAATTTCAAATGCATAATTTATTGTACAGCACAAGAATTAATATATATCTTAGTCAATTACAGCTATAATATCTATGCATAATTGACAAAAATTGATAATGCCCCCCCAGAAACAAATATAGCAGCCCTAAACGAAACTGTCCTGTTTTCACTGAGCACAGAAACTTTTCTAAAAGTTATTTCCTTTTGGGTATTACAGGTTAATTTCCTAGCAGGTCATTCATCATTTTCAGAGTATCAAGCTGCCTAGCCACCTGGAGTTTCCATATTAATCTTTTGGATATAATTAATTCATTACTACTTGACAACCCATTTCTTTGCATTGTAAAGATCAACAATGAACTTGGCACCTTGTAAAACAAAGGAAAATTCAGTGCAAACATACATTTGAGGACATTCCAGTCCAATTCCTGAAGATTTTTTTCATCGCTGAAAACAGATTTAAAGTCAACATGAAAGAGAAATCATAGTGATAGCAGATATTATGGCAGGAGATGATGTGTGGCAGAAAGTTTAATGAGGAATTTGATTGAATTGTAAAAACATGACATGATATTATTGGTTTATATGTTTTCCCCATCCACTAGACCTTGGTGACATGGACAAAAATCAGAAGATCAGTTGGAGGTAGACAAACATCATTGTTTTTGATGGAAGATTAGAGAAAGTCAAGAATTCTCTCTGTCACGTAATGGATACTGTTGAATCATATGCAGTAGGACCAGGGACTTAAACTAAGAAGGTAAAAAGTTCTAGATTGACTTCAAGGTGACCGTAACACACTATTTGCATTAAACATGTGAAATACTAGTTAACATTTCCACATCACTATAACAAGGCAATTGACATTTATAGTACTTACCTGAAATAGTTTAGAAAAATTGATTACCTTTTCTCATTTGTCCTGTTCTCATCTAATTCAAAAAATGATTTTCAAATTTTTAATTGCAAAATGATGTTCTAGATTTTTTCATTAACTATTCATTTATGCATTCAATTTACTCATTTTGTCAACACATTAAATTAAAGGCGCATAAGGCTTATTCTGTTCAGAATGTTCAAACAGTCAAGTGAAATTTCCAAGATTGATAAGGAATATATAAAGACGTTTAGATTGAGATTAGTCTGAAACCAGGGTTGTCCACTGCAGCGTTAGGGACTATAGATTACTGAGTCCACTGTGGTTGGTTGGGAGATCTAACATATTCACAGTGGCTTGTATAACATCCCTCCCACTCAATAATGTAGCCTGTGAGATTCTCTACTCTGTGCAGCAAGACCATTCTGTAATCAGTGTGAGCTCAATTCTGGGTGAGCATTAATGAGTAGACTAACAAACTAACAAACATGGTTAAAAACACACACTCCCTTAGTTTATCTAATCGATCAGTGCATGGCTGCCCAGGTTATCTGGAGACACTGGACTCACCCCTACAATACATCACATTCACATACTACAGGCCTCATCCTTACTTGAGCCTGGATTTCATTCAGTGGAGTGGTCAGTTTCCATCCAGCTCTTGTCAATAAAGATACAATATATCGACTGATGCAAGCGTTTCAGTGCACTATACTTGAAGTGAAGTGGGATCACACCTCATCTGTGTCTTTCTCTTACCTGGTTGTATTTTTGGCTCTGCAGAATGGCCACTTGTTTCCTAAAGAATGGTACAGTTTGATATACAGAATGCATACATAGGCATATGTTCATATAGCTTAAGATTTTTCTACGTCTTCGTTATTAAGGAGGGAGCTAATAACTTGCATAACAGTGGATCTGTTTCAAATCCGGCTTGGACCTATCTGGCACATCCCGATTCTCAATAATAAACCTTACATTGCACAGACCAATTCTGCTAGCAAGTGACAGGATGAGCCAGGATTTTCCTCTGTGCTTGTGTGTGTGTGTGTGTGTGTGTATGTGTGTGTGTGTGTGTGTGTGTTATAAAGTAAACCAAACTGACGAAATATGAAGATTGGCAAGATTGGCATTGAAAGTGGCACAGACTTGTTTTTTTTCCACAGACCAATCCAACCCTGGCAGCCAGTTTGATTGCCTTCACCCAGGCTGGTGCAGAGCAGAGTGACAATCAGAAAAGACAAAGAGAGAATGATGCACAAAGCCAGGATAGGCACATCCCTCCTCTCCATTCAGTTCTGAAATAGAATAATCTTGTCTGTTCAGTCCATTTTCATATCCTGTTTCTCAGTTCTAACTTCCTTTAAGCCCTACATGCTTTGACGTTCAAGGTTTCTTCTGATATTATTAGGCCTAGTTGTGGCTGAAATGACATAATATAACCTGTTTATTAGATTATCTGTTCCTCACTAATCTGTGAAGTATATGTGATTTCAGAATGACTCTATGAAGTATGTGGTTGAATTCCATACTATTGAGACATACTTGCAGGATTTCATGCAGTCCTGACTGCTAACCTGCTGAGCAGCTGTTCTATCCCAGTATCTGTTGTCATCCCAGTGCCTGTGTCATTCCAACACACACAAATCGCATCTTACTTAATTAGATGGTCACCTGAACCAAATCGTATTTAGTGAGCAGTGTGAAAGATTGAAGATCCAGGCCAAGTCACATGAAAGCTGGGATTGAAAATCAGGGTTATTCCACCAAATAATGTCTGTAAACCCTTCCCAAGTTAAAATATCAGTATTGTGCTTTTTAAAAATAAATATGAACTTGTTTTCTTTGCTGGTCTGAAAACACTGCATATTTTGATCATTTGTCATTTTAAATGCTCTAGGTGACAATATTTTTATTTGGACGTTGGGAGAAATGTTGTTTACTCAAACACAGCCATATAAATGAGAAAAAAACAAAACAAAACAGAAACTGATCTTTTCTGTGCTATCAATTTTTCCAGGATTGATAATTTATTAAAAATCAAAAACTGAAATCTCATAATACAGGAGTATTCAGACCCTTTGCTATGGCCCTCCAGATTGTGGTCAGGTGCATCCTGTTTGCTTTAATTACCCTTGAGTGACTAGAACTCAGTTGGAGTCCACCTGTTGTAATTTGAATTGATTGGACATAGTTTGGAAAGGCACACACCTGCGTCTATAAGGGCCCACAATTTAGTCTGCAATGTCTGGACAAAAATATAAGACATGACATCCAAGTAACTGTCTGTGGATCTCTAAAAATCAAATTGTGGCATTGTATAGCTCTGGTCAAAGATATAAAACAATATCTAAGGCTTTGAGAGTTCCCACAACCAATGTGGCCTTGATCATTTTGAAATGGAAAAAGCTTGGCACAACCTTGAACCTTCCTAGAGTCCGGACAAATCGGGCATTAACCTATTGGATGGACAACCTCTCTGGAGTACTCCATAAATAACACCTTTACGGCTGAGTGACAAGACAGAAGCTAACATTGAGTAGAAGGCAAATTATATTTGCTCAGTGGCATGTAAAGGACTAGCAACACATAGAAAAAGATTTTCTGGTCTGATGAGATGAAAATCTAATTCTTCGGGTGGAACAGCAAGCACCATGTCTGGTGAAAAACAGACGCTGCACATCACCTGGCTAATACCGTTCCTACAATGAAACATGAGAGAATTATGCTGGGGTATTTCTCAGAGGCAGGGACAGGAAGACTGGGAACAACTGAAGGATGGATGAAAGCAACCAAATACAGGAAGATCCTTAAAGAACATATTTAAATCCTCCTTCAGAGCACATGCAAATTCAGACTTGGGTGACAGTTCGTCTTTCAACACGACAATGACTCAAGAGTCCAGCCAAAACAACACTAGATTGACTTCAGAGCAAACGTTTCTGAATGTTTTTGAGTTGCCTAGCCAAAGCCCATAGCCCACTGAACATCTGTGGAGAGACCTGAAGATGGCAGTTCACAGATTCTTGTCATCTGGTCTGACAGAGCTTGTGAGGATCTGCCATAAAGAATGGGATAAACTCCCTAAATCCATAGCTTGTAGAGATGAATCCAAGAAGATTTGCAGCTGTACTTGTTGTCAATGGGGCTTCTACAAAGTACTAAATTAAGGGTCTGAATACTTTTATGAATAAGAGATTTCAGTTTTGATTTTTAAGTTATTTAAAAGCATTTTATTTTGATTTGTGATAATGTGCATATATAGTGTGATGGGACGGTGTTTCCCTTACTAGACTCACTCACACTGACTTGAGATATGCGAGTGGCCACAATCAACATATATTGGACCAAAGAGGCATTACAGCTGGGACTGGGAAAGGAATAAAATAATGAAATAAAATTATTCTGATGATGGGCAATATGAACAAAAGGAATAAAAAATAAACACTGTCCCAACTAGAGGGGGCTCAGAGGCTTGGTCTGGGTTTGGGTATCCTTAGCTCTGGCTCAGTGTCTGTCCATGTGCTGTTGAAACAGAGAGAGAGGGAGATTAGTGTGGCATCTTGTGAGTCATCTCCTCTTGATTGAGGTGGAATTGCCCTTTTATGGCTGCTTTTGTGCAGCGTGCTCTCTGTCCTCCTCAGGGGTTCCCAGCTGGGGGGATTCAGGAGGTTCTGCCCTTTCTCCACATGTGCTTGTATTGCTGTCCACAACTGTGGTGCTGAATCGTCTATGCAATTGTGGATTCAGCATTCTGTGTGTGTGTGTGTGTGTGTGTGTGTGTGTGTGTGTGTATGAGTATGCCAAGAAGATGGCTCCAAGTGATGAAGTGCTCAGTGAGTACATCAGACATCAGAAAACCATGGAGGAGAATGGGAATGAGGAGGAGCAGGGACCATCATGGCAGG
This sequence comes from Electrophorus electricus, assembly GCF_041902795.1. Lineage (NCBI taxonomy): Eukaryota > Metazoa > Chordata > Actinopteri > Gymnotiformes > Gymnotidae > Electrophorus > Electrophorus electricus. The sequence goes on from NC_137504.1 coordinate 13,874,468, forward strand.
ATAAACCCTTGCATGGTATGTACCACCGGCAGATAGTGGAAATGGCTGATATGGAAAAGTTCGACCCATGGCTAGAAAAGGCCAGATTGAAAGGCAGCAGAGGCGCTAATCATGGCAGCCCAGGAACAAGCACCGAATACAAGATCAGTAGAGGTTGGGATCTACCACACCAGTCAGGACCCCAGATGCAGGCTGTGCAAAAATGCCCCTGTGACAATCCAGCACATTACATAAGAATGCTAGATGCTAATGGGATACAAAGTGGCATACACACCCAAAGGTGGTGAAGATCCTGTAGAACTTCCAGATCCAGACTGACAAAATGGTATTGGCTAACCAGCTGGACAGAGTAGGGTTAGACAAACAGCAGAAGAGGGGCGTAGTAATAGATGTGATACATAAGGCAAGCCCATGTGATTGCGACATCAGGAACAAGGAACACACAAAGCTTAAGGAATACCAAGGACTGGGAGAAGAGCTGGAAAAGATGTGGAAGGTGAAGGAAACAGTAGTTCCAGTAGTAATCGGAGCAACAGGAAAAAAAGAAGAAAAGGACCAAAAAGCAAAAAACAGAGACTGCCCGGAGGAGGGCGACTGAATATAAATATATGTCCCACAAACCAAAATATGTGGTCCTCATAGTTTTTTTAATGCTGAATTCAAATCTATTTGAAATCTATTCTCCCAGGCATGGTTTTTAAGTGAAATTTACAATATGTATTTACTACTTTTTATAAATAAGGCTGTTATTATGCATAAAATATATATATATATATACCTTCTATATATAAAATCACTTCAGTTCAATACAAATTACAAAATTCTCAAAATATGAATAAAACCTGTTATTTTGGATAATTATCATTTAAAAACCTGCCCTTATGCACAACCCATATGTTTGCATTTAAAGGTACTTTTATATCAAAGTCCTCAGGAACTCCCAGCCTCTGTAATGTTTCAGTATTTCTAACATCACATCTCCATCTGAAGATCTGTCAATACCCGTGATCTTACATCACCAGCTATGTTGAGTGTCCTCAACATTGCTCCAATATGTAAAATTAATTTTCATCTGCTTGGCAATTGTTCAAGTTTAAATAAATATATATAATCATCTTGTTTTAAACAAGGATATTAAATTAGCAGAACAAATTCACATTGCTTTTCAAATGCGTAGATATAGGCCTACTGGAAAACAACCGTATGCACAACTACTCTATTTTGGCACTCATACTGAGTACAAGCCAATCAGCCATTGGCACACATTCAATATGCATTTTGTCCTTCAGTAAATTACAGAATAATTAGGACTGCTCTTTCCCATGGTTTTATTAACCATGTTTGTGTCTCTAACATATGACATGCATTTTCCACAAGTATACTGTCTTTTACGTCAGTGCTTCCACCAGTGCAATATATGTGCTCAGTGCAATACAAAAGGACAATCTGTCCCTCTTCCTTCATCTTTGTACATAAGCTATGCATTTTTATTAAATTAACCCCAAGACAAGATTCAATCTGCTGCTGAAACCCTCTCTATCACTAGCCCAATTTTCTTATATGATCTCTTCATTTCAATTTCATTTCATTTATTTTAACTGGTCTTTCGTTTCTCCTGAATGCAAAGAGCCCCAAGGAACCATTCACAAGCTGAAACACTTCATCAGAACCTCAGACCCACAGAACCCCATGAAGAAGACTTTAAAAGCCTCTTTTTGGAGACTCAACTCGAACTTGATGAAGAGAAGCACTGTGTGGGCACTCCAGTCCACTTTGGCTCCTGTATTGATATTCCTGTTACGTAAGCTCCTCTAGTCAATAAATGATTCATAATAAGTGAGTGTGTCTGAATAATTCAGTTTCCTAAACTTTGCAACCATGGTTACATGTGGCAGTTATAATTATGTTTGTCATTGTTGTTTGGCCACTATTAGAAAAGGACAACAAAACAAATTCTTTACACGGACATTAAGGAAGCATAAACAGGAAATTAAAACATTGAAAATAAGCTCTCAGTCATTCGAGTAATACTTTTCTCTACCAGCCTTTCATGTCGATTAAGATGTGGTTACATTTGTTTTCTGTGATTATTCATGAATCCTTTGTATCGCAAAAGGCTTTTTTTATGAGGCTTTCGGGGAGTGAAGGTACAGCACTAAAGGATTGCCACGGCCAGCATAACTTCTGACTATGTAATCTGCACACTCCGAATTTGCAAAATCCAAATTACATGATGCTAATTCACAGTACACACTCACTTCCCACTTTATAAGCAACACCTACCATACACTTTCATTCACTGTACACTTTTGTACCCCTCTTCTAAAGTGTATTATATTCATGTATAATTACAGACTGTAAATCATCTATTTCCATGTAAAATGTGTCAGTGCCCCAGTAGCTTATCCATTACTGGTACATTTCTAATCACAGACAATTCCCAACACAGCAATGACACTGATGTGGCATTGTCATGGTAGTGGGTATTGTGCCGGTATGAATGCATTGGACTCAGAAGTGATGTAAACGTTTTTACGTGTTGGTGTTCACATTTAATGCAGCTTTATCACGTGCATGCAGCTGCATGAGTGTGGTGAAAAAAAATTATCAAAGAGTACGATCCAAGTATTTTTGCATTTTATACATCGCAAGATAGAGAGAAAGAGAATTCTCACCTAATTAATTTACCTTCCACAAAGATCCCTTTATGATAAATGAAAGGGCATCTGGGTCTGCTTGGGTTGCCATGTAGTAAAATGTAACACTGAGTTTCAAGTTATGTAACAATCCATACACTTCAATCAGAGTCAGTTATTCAGGAACAAATTTGTACAAAAACTAAAGAAATGAGAAAGACATGAAAATAAATTGCTTAGCAAAATTGAAAAAGGGCTAACAAAAGCCTAAATCTATAAAGAATAAACTACAAAGACCTCAGCGCAATTCATTCATTCATATTAGCACAGAAATGTACAAGGTTTAGTGCCACAGGTGAACAGTGGACTGCACTGTAATGAATGCACTGTATTGTGCTGGTTTTACTGGTTACCAGACTGCGCATAGATGGGACGGAGTGTTGGAAAGAATCATTGTGGGCATAACGGTATCCTGCCTCCTCAGACATGGCCCCAGCAACTGGGCGACATTGACTTGGTTGTCTACTCTCATGGAGAGGTGCCGTGAAAGACTATTCAGAGTGAATGATCCAGAAAGTGATAATGGCATCACTCAGTTTCCTAAACTGAGTTGGTCATTCACTCTGAATAGTCTTTCACGGCACCTCACCATGAGAGTAGACACCCAAGTCAATGTTACCCCCCCCCCCCCCCCGCAGCTTCAACCTCCTCCACAGCTGTGAGGGTCCAGCATTGTACATTCAGTGTTAACCACATCCATCGAGCCCTTTGATAATCAAAGTAAAACAACCCAATTGGACTGCTGATGCTGAAAAGATTTAAAGCCTAATACAACCCTCTGGGCATACATCCTTATCTTTGGGTTTGACCAGGGACAGAGAATAAATGTAGGTAGCCAATGGTCAAAGCCTCCTTAAGATGTTGGTAAGGTACTGGCTTAATGGGATTACTGGGCTTACTGGGCTGGTTTACTGGAATCACTAGGTATGGAGCTCCCTACCCAGGTGGAGGCATGTTCAAGTGACATACGTGTCTTAAAATACTGCATGCGCTAATTTAATATTTCACTGTCTCTTCATGAACTGCTGGGAAAGAATAAACTGGTCAACACATTATTCTAGAATTGCGTGCCCTGGTTTAGAAGTGCCACTTATGGTTAAAGGTTTAGCTGGAAACATCACTTAACAATGCTCTTCTTCCCCACATTCTAAGAAGAACCCATTATTTAGCCAACCTTAGCATTCAGCAGGGTTTGGGGAGTAGAATCAAGGAAAGTGGTTGAGACAGAGAAAGTGGTTGGTCTCACACAACTGGTTGGTCAAATGTGTGTTCAACTGCATCAGGCATCACAATCAAATCACAAGTCAAGGATCAGCAGTATATTTCTCCAGTATTGCAAGCCAGTCATCTAGCGAGAACACACAAGACCTGACAACACACAAAAACTGAACCGAGCTCTTTGGTGGGCGGCAACTGTGCAACTTCTCAACTGCGACTGACCTCTTGAAACAATGGATTCCAGGAATGTACAAGACTGTGCAAGCAATGTGGATGTTGGAAGTATCTGGTGTGGAACACAAAAACATATATGGTATTAGCTGCCTAGCAAAATCTTCTGGATGCAAGCATCAAAAGGAACGGAACATAAGATCAAATGTCACCAGTACTTGCTGTTGATCATACTTACCACAGTAAACAAACCAACTACTTGGTGCATTCAATTTATTAATGAGCTTTCTTCTTTATTATTATTTTGTCATTATTTGTAGTGCTGTAGAAAAATGCTTATTTTAAAGCTATGAAGTGATTAATCAGGCTTGTGGGTCAAAAGATTGAATGTCTAGTGTTTATAAAAGACACCAGGCTCCATATTATAAACAGTTCGGAAGTATCTTTATATTTTTTATCCCAGGTTATGGGAAATGAATAGAAGTTAAATTAATAGAAGTTAGGAACTTTTTCTAACTGGTCCTACAGTATCTGAGAAGTCACATCTGGTGGCTTGTGTTAGAACAGACATTCTAGAGGCTTGGTTGTGAAGCTCTTGGTGGATGGATTGCTAGGTGTCAATGAAGAACAAAGAGACTTGTGTCAACAAGAGCTTTTCCACAGAACATAATGAGCATGTGTTCAGGAACAGGTGTCAGTGGTTAATAGGCCAGCATCAATAAGCAAAGATGGGATGAAGAAGAGCAGGTGGCTCGACATGGCAAGAGAGGAATAGTGGAAATCCTCTATATTATAAAAGATTTAACTGGCAAGAAAATAAATAAGTAACATTTGAATTCTGGGGGGAAAAAAACACCTGTTGCAATTAGTGTTCTGGGTAATATGCTATGTAAAGTAGATGTGTAAGGTATTTGTGTGTGTGTACGTGTGTGTTTGTCCACAATGTATGTCCATCTCACCACACAAACTCATTGAGACAAAATTATTCTCTGTGAAATGATTTGAATTGAGGCATTTTTTAATTATTTCTTCTGCCAGAGTTGGCTTTAATTTGTGGCAGATGTGTTATGTGCCCTGGGTGTTGTCACAGAGCTAATCGTTAGTGTTTGTGACTTTTTTCAGAGTTGGTAATTTCCCTGTAGCATCATTGCATGTGACAACCCACTAAGTAATCTAAGTAATTAGATATAAACTGTAGCATAGAGGACTATCAAATTGCACTTTGCTGACATTAATATAGGTAGCTTAAAGAAGTCATAGACTGCAATTTTGATGCAAAGTACTGTTTTGATTAAAATAATTAGTTTATGCTAATTTAGTCCACATAGACAGAACAATAAACAGATGCTAATTAACATTTAATATTTTAACTTAGAGTATGTCACATACATTTTATTTGCATGAGCACTTGCAGTAATGAAATGAGGAATTCTGTGTAGTTAATATAGTTTCTAAATTTCATAAGTAAATGGCAATGTGTCATATGCTGCTGATTTCAAATGAAATACAAATATTTTGTATAATGTAATTCATTGGCAAGTGTTACAGAGCTGAATACTGTGTTCAAGTTCTTTAACAACTTACAGCAGCTCACCTTGGCTCTTTTACTCTCTTCACTTCAACATATGACCACATTTATGAAACCTCAACTGTGAAAATCAATACCAGTCACTGGCAGAGTAGATACTGAATCCAAAAGGATGGGTCAAGGTACTGTTTTATGGTTAGTGGGTTCTTTTAGGTAGCAAAACTCTATTTTTACTATTTTACAAAAGGACTACCCTTATACTTAGTTTCTAAATTAATTAATTTATTGCTAATTATTAGGTCATAAACACCTAAAAAATTATAACTAGAAGTTATATTACGCAAATGAAAAGGTTGAGTGACCTATTACTTGCCAAATATTGAACGCATATTCATCTGTACTGTTAAACCTCAGATCTTGCTGGTTACCTAGTTGATTATACCTATCAGCTTCATTAGAAATGTAATAAATTACAACCATATAACTACCAACAGGATGTCTTCTCAGTCAAAAATAAATATTTATTAACATTAAAAAACTAGTAAATTCACATGTGCCCTTTTTATTTCTGCTGTACCTGCTTAATAATCATTTAAGATGTTTATGACCTAATTAGTAACCATTCACAAACTGTTTATAAAGTTAATTTTATTGTAAAGTGGTATTGTAAAATCTGTGATGGCCATGATAAATGGACATGGAGGAGCACTAGTCCTGTCACATCTCAGCCTACACATTCCCCTGAGGCAGACTCTCACCGTTCAGCTACACTGGCTTCTCTGTTCACCCTCGCCTCCACCCACGAGCTGGCCCTCATCATCTACCACACCTGTTCACCATCGCCTCCACCCACAGGCTGGTCCTCATCATCTATCAGACCTGTTCACCCTCGCCTCCACCCACAGGCTGGTCCTCATCATCTATCACACCTGTTCACCCTCGCCTCCATCCATGGGCTGGTCCTCAACATCTACCACACCTGTTCACCCCCGCCTCCATCTACGGGCTGGCCCTCATCATCTATCACACCTGTTCACCCTCACCTCCACCCATAGTCTGGCCCTCATAATCTATCACACCTGTTCCTGCTTATGGAGTCATAAAATCTGTGCATATACTCGACATTTCCAGCTGCATTTTGTGAAGTTTTGCCTCCGTTTTCTCATTGAGATTCAAAGCTCTTTGTTAAATTGTTTTGATAGCTTCTTCTGTTCACTGATCTTTTCTCCTGTTGTTGTTGTTGTTGTTGTTTTGCCCTTTGTGACCTGGCTGCTTTGTTTTTGAATAGGCTGCTTTTGGATTTTGAAACTTATTAATAATTGTCCAGCAATCTAGCCTTATCTTTAACAAATTCACAATTTTACAAATCTCATCGTGTTAGTCTCTTTGTCTTGAAATTGCACTATATATGCATTGTGTCTTTTTAGGTTCTGTTTGTTCTTAAAATCAGAGAAGCATAATTGAGAATAAACATCTAGAATGGCCTATCTATCTAAAAAGGGGAAAAATGAGAAAGTAATAACGCAATACAACACAGATAAAATCCCCAAAAACACTAAAAGTACTCTCCTTTGCTACACACAGTGTTTTCCTGAAGCTCAAACTGGGCATAGGAACAAGCATTAGACTGCATTTAATGAATTCTGCAAGCACCATAATTACTTATAAATGACATTTACTTAGCTCACAGATGGCCCTTGACTCGAATCTGTAGGGACAAATTACAGTGATAACAGTGCACAGACCATCTTTAATAAAAAAAATAATAATAATACAGAGCTGTATAAAGCATTTTTAGGTTGGGGCTTGCATAACATAACAAGAAGTGATTCGGTGCTTTCAACAATCTGCTCCTAAGCTAAGTTTAAGATCAAATCATGGCCTCTTAAAACCTGCTCCTGCAAGGTCAATATTCAATTACCAAATGGATTATTTGTACAACCCAAGAGGTTCTATCACACTGGCACTGTCTGCGGATAAAGCTATGGAACCCGTCCTGCGTAATTAAAGATGACCTGATGAGCCGGTGCCATCCCTCCTTTTGCATAAGACACTGGCACATAACTGAGGCCAAGGAGGAGGTTGAGAGTTTTCTCCAATGTCATTTTCATTTGAATAGACTATTGATGTTTTCTTTCCACCAATCATCAATCTTAATTCAAACCTATTATCCACTTTAACAGGCAGTCATGGTTACCTCCTCCAGGCACTCTGTATTTACATAGCAGGAATTATTTCCAGGTTACAGCAGTAACTAGCTGGTGAACCTCATCTTTGCTGCATATTGCAATGCAAACTAGTAGCTCTCTTCCCAGAACACAGAAGTGGGGGATGTTCAACCATCGTTAGGCCCAACTCCCCACTGAGCAGTGCTGAAAGAAAAGATGTGAAAATGGAAGAAAAGGATGCTCAAAATAGAAAGGAAGAGAGAATGATAGAAAGGAAAAATAAAAAATGAATACATGAAAGAGAGAAAAAAACCAGAAAGAAATAATTTTGCAACAAAAGGTGATTTCAGAGGATGAAACAATGTGTTGCTCATTGCTTTTGCTGCTCCATAATTAAGAACAGATTACTATTGAGGCCTCCAGGCCCAAAATAGCATTGCGTTCTTTGATTTTGCTGACATGCTACATGAGCCTGCAGCAATGTAAAAAAAAATAAAATAAAATTTTTTAAAAAAATCTTTTTTTTTGATCCTCGGTTAACATGCTTTAGGATAGACATCGTGTTTAAATGGATATTATTAAACATATCATCATCAAATATTCTGTCTCAAATTTGCACTATGTAAGGTCAATTTGACACTAACAATCTGTAAACACAGTCACAACATTAGACAGCTATCAAACAGCTGCTGGAATTTATCACTTAGTTTCCAACATAATTAGAGACAAAAGGTTTGATTGAACTCTTTTCCAGTGCGAAGGAAAGCAAACTTACTGCTCAATCTGAGCACGTCAACGTATATTTACATTCTATGATTTGCACATTGTCGCTTGTGAATGTGCCATGTTGATGAGGCAAGACAATTTCTGTAGTTTCTCTAATGAGCAACAGACAGTCTCCCACTGCATCGTCTTTATCAGTCCCTGTCAGGCGAAAGTGAACAATGCCAGCCCATTTCCACCTGCGTCTCAAAACACATTTTATATTCGCCATCCAGCAGCGCTCTGCCGGAAGCCAGCGAGGTAACTCGGAACCATGTAGCAGAAAGGCCTTCGCCGTGCTAGGAGCGTTGCAGCTGGCCACACAAGCCCAGGAACGACCCAGCGGGAGCCGATGGAGAAGATACAGGCTACATATTTAGGAACAGCTCGCTGCGTTGGCTTCGCCCCGCTTTGACGGCCCCGCAGTCTAGGAAGCAACGTCTTGTCATTTTAGCGGAACTCCTTTCTTCGCATGAATATGCTAATGTGAATAGGCGCGCAGGAAAAGGGCCAGGGGGCGGAGGAGTTGGGTGCTCTGTACAGCTCCGAGGGGGCGGCGAAAGAGAAGCACCTCTAGTTCTCCTGATTTGATGGCGTTTATAGAGACGTTTATTACTTATCTGTTCTTACCGCTTGACTCGGAGAGAGGGAGGAGGGCCGGTTTAAATAGTAACGCTTATTGGTGCGCTTGTGTGAATGGTGCCCTCAGCAGTTTGGGAAAAAGAAAAGAAAAAACTCGATTTAGATATCTTATCGATTCATGGGATTCGTGTAATGATAATTTGATATAAAAACACTGTATTCTGTAAACCGTGTCACCTAAGTTAGACAGTAATGAATAATCATAGTCCTACTACACACATAGATCTGGATTCAAACTGTATTTTAAATATTCAGCTCAGCACATTTGGCACTCTTCCAAACCCCGCAGCAAAACCGCATTCTCATTCGACGTTCATTCAACACTGGTGATTTTTCTGTCCGGGGTGGCTATTGCTTGAACTGAAAAGTCTTTTCTAAAGTTTATTTTTATTTTTATTTTTATTTTTATCATCAAACATCTAGTTTTGGTCAGTGCCCCTGGGTCTTTATTAGCATAACAGCAATACAAATACAACTACAATGTTACATATAGAACTGTAAAAAGAACCGTAGAAAAAGTGTAAAAAATGTAGTGAAAAAAAAACTGTAGTGATATGCCTGTGATAATGTAACATGGTTTTGTCACAATATAATTGTAGATCACAGACATAAAAATTACAATAGCAGAAAGGTGAACATTTGTCTTAGTACATTTAGTACATTTTAGTATATTTAATTCAAAACACATCAAACATTTCCTAATAGAGAGAAAACAGAGTATATTAAACCATAAAATCAGAATTCCAGTATCCTGAATGATGTATTGTATAGAGATAAATGGATTGTAGCATAGCATGAAGTAGAAATACACACGTTTTATCACTTCATATTGTAAAATGTATTTACTCTTACCATCCAAGATACTGTCCACCTATAATCACTGGCCACTTTATTAGCTACACTTATAGGTTTATTTTATAGATGTACAATTACAGATTAGAGCCCATTTACACTGACATTTATGGCATTTGGCAACCACTTTTATGTATACCCACAGAGAAGTGCTTTGTGGTATCCTCTGAATCATTTATCTTTATCGCTTGTACATATAGACCTTAGACTGAAGATACCATCATGCTAAATCAGTGCTAGAGTTGGGAGTCAGTAAAGAAAAACTACATACATTAATGCATTTTTTAAAAAATGTATTTATGCATTGATTAGTGTCAGTAATGGCTAAGTCTTTAGTTGGCACTTCAAAATGGCACAGTGAAACAGCTATTCGGACAGCCAGGGGAAGTTCATTCCACCACCTGGGGCCCAGTACAGAGTAGAGACTTTTCCACTTGTCTTGCTTACTTAGGAAGGTTGGAGACAAGTCCTGCTGTCGCATTCTGCATCAGCTGTGAGGATGTAATAGCATGCCCAGGGAGACCTGCCTTGAGTGAGCTGCAGTAGACTCGAGGTGACAAGGGACTGAACAGGCACATGAGTGGCCTCACAAGAAAGACATAAGCCCTTCTGATATAGTGTAGTAGAAACCTGCAGGTGTGCCACACGCTGAGAGCCATAACTACTCATTCAAGAACTACACCCAGAACTTGTGCATTCATAGATGGAGTGATTAGGAGGCCCTCCGAGCAGACGGCAAGATCACGGAATGCATATGTTCCCTAGGATATATACCAACTCTGTCTGGCTGGGATTTAACTTTCTCGAGAAGGAGATGTCTTCTTCTGATATGTGCTGAGATCAGAGTTGAAACCTGAATATCTGAGGGGAGAAATGAACTAAAATGAAAAGAATGAGTTGTGTCACTGAAAGAGTGGGAAGAGAGAAAAGAGGAATGTAATGGTGAGCCCTGTGGGATGGCAGCAGAGAATCTGCGTGGGGCGGACATTCACCTTCTTTATTGCAGCTAACATGTCCCCTGCAGTTAGGAGACAACCCGCATCCATGTGGAGCCTGTGATTCCAGTGCTGGTGAAGATGGGCCAGAGGATCTGCTGTTTGGCTGTGGCTACCAAGTTCAAGAAAAATGAAGGCAAGTAAAAGTCGGCAGATCTAGTGGCTGGGAGCTTACCAGCAAATGCCACAATGATAGCAGAGTGTGCTAGTTTGGTGCCTGTTCTGTCTGACAAAAAAAAAGATAATTTGCTATAGGCAACAGGTTTAAGAGAAGGAGGAAATAAGAGTTACTTGTAGATAGCTGTTGAAGTAAGAGGTGTCTAGTGTGGGTTGTTTTTTTTAGTAAGTATAACCCTGGATGCCTTGAAAGCAATTTGTACAAAAGCCCATCTGTTATGTAAAATGTGTCAGCCATCATTACCCTATTCATCCGTTGTCAGTTTCTGAACTCAGAAACACAGCTGGGTAAAGATCAGTTGGATGGCAGACCAGTACTAACACAGCAGTGTCACTAACCTGGTAAGGATATGCTAGTGCATGATGAATGTGTGTATTGGCTGGAGGTACAGCAGAGTTTGCTGGAGTTTTTACATATATAAATATCACTGCTGGTTTGAGAGTTGTCTGACATCCAAAAATATCCAGCCAACAGCAGATGCTGACCAGAGACTGACCAGTGATAGGGAGCTGGAAGATGGTTATGGTCTGTTATGGTGGGTCAGTCAGTTCACTACAGTAAAACATCAGGTTAGAGAACAGGCTACAATAAATTGGTCTCAAGTATATGTTTAGTATATTGTTATTCCACTGAACAACATGTAATTCTTATAATGATGTGTGTAAAACCAAAAATGCTAGTGCTTGCTATATGGCATATTACTTTGTGCCTCTCAATATGCAATTGAGAGCATTTTTTGACCTTGGGTTAAAACTAATAGAGGTTGTTTTGCCTATTTTACAATCAAGTATATCAATCATAGGTTGGCAGTTAAAAGTCACCTACAGGTCAAAATCATTAATAAAAATAACACTTGCCTAAAAAAGTGCCACCAGAATAAACCCATCAAAACAGTGTGTGTTATAGTTGTGCTCTGTAGTGGTCAACCTGGGTTCGAACTAATGAACACTCTAATGGAGTCGATTAGAAGTGTAGCAATTATGTCCATATGACCCAGCAGTTTAAAAGGCCATAAGCAAAGGTACATTGATGCCTATCTCCATGACAACAGCTGAATGGCTGGGCAAAAAGACCGGCAGTCTGCACCAGCAACTGTAGAGCTTGAGTAGGCGATTGCAATTAACGCTGGCAACTGAGCACCCGTCGGACATCCTCATTAATGGGTTCAATGGGGGAACGAAGCTCTGATCTGCTCCGTGACCATGTTCTTTAGTCCTCGTTGTCAGCTGCAGAAAATGTTTGCAAGGACTCATATGAAGTCAATAAAACTTTGAACAATGTGCTTGTTGGCGCCACTTCAGAAAGCAAAGACCCACAGAAGGGTTTTAACAAAACAATGGAGAGTTCACCCAGGGGGACAGGGGAACTACGCCGCAGGCGAGTTAAGACGATTAAGGAAACTCTTAAACAGTCCTGAATACTGAATTAATGAATTTCCACAACAAAGCACGAACTCCTCAGAGCTCGTCAATGTTTGATTTTTTTTTCCAGTCCCCTATGCCTTCAGGCTGTCCTGGGATGCCACAACCTGACCAGTCTGAAAGCAGAGTAAACCAACCTGGTTCCCAAATGGCACAGCAAGCACCTCAATATATGCCACCGAATGCACCAAGGAGCATGTGGGTGTAGTGCTGCCTCAGCACGCTGAAGTGTGAGGGAGGGATGCTGGGCTTCCAGAGCAGGATTTAATTGTGGTGCCTCCACCCCCACACTCCCTTAATTGCCGTTTTCCATTGTGCTTGGCAACCAATCGGTTCTTCTCGCTGAGAACCCCTGCACTGATTTTCATAGCCTGCAGTTAATGAAAAAGGAATAAGAGGGTCAGATATGAAACTGCTACAACTGGGAATGTTGCGCTGTAATGAAGGTCAAATGGTTTTGTATCTGTTCTAATTTGATAAATTGGAATTCTAATGCAGAATCTGTTTATGCATGGAGACCATATATTTAATTTAGTTTTTAGTAACCTTTTTACCAATGTGAAACATCTTTGAAAAAAAGAACAGAAATTATTGATCCACTTCATCTATAACCATAATACATTGTAACTTTCTAACAATGTATAATGTCTAGTTCTGGACGAATGTAATACCTATTTGATAGTCTTGACAGAACTGGAATGCGGATAAGTGATCCTTGGCCTAAAGTGAAAGCAATTCAGATCAACTATATAACTTTTAAATACTAGGTAATGCTGGAGTCAGAGATTGTAGAGGTTACTTATGAAAGATAATAATGTGTATAATCACTTGATCTTAAAATTAGTAATTTTTTAAACCTCTTAAAATTAGATATTTTAAGCAAGGGGATATTTCATAGGAAAATATTTAACCCAAAAGTACCAAACGTTATTTCACTGCAACTGTAAAAACCAGTTAAATATTTTGTTTATGTAATACAATATTGATTTTTCATGGCCATGTAAGTCAGACTGTTTTTGTCTACAGACATGTATTTTTGTGATCAGAAAATTTTGTTTTCTGTGGTGGAAAAAAATACATATGTGCCATCCGTACAGGTTAAACGCCAAGTACATTCTGGTATCTCTTTGTGACTGGGAAAAGAAAATCCACAAACACGAGCGTGTCCACTCCGTAAAGCTCAAACAATTAACCAGGGAGCCAAGTCGGCTCTCTGATCTCTTGCGCAGCAGAGCTGTCTGACATAGCCGTCAGAAATGTTAGCTACAGCTTAGCTCTCCCCAGTGTCTCACTGCTGACATTTCGCACAACCCGTCGCCGCCTAACTAGACAAAGTTTGGCTGTTTGGAAAAATTCTTCAAAGGAAAGCACAGTCTGGCAGTGTTGTGTTTTCTCTACGCTCTATTTTTTTAATGGAAGTGTGTGGGGTGGGGGTAAGGGGCTTGTTGGGTTTTCACTTTGTATGTGCATGGCGAACTTGGCCATCATTTTACAGTCTGTGTTTGATCTCTAAGGTTTCGCATTTGAGTGACTGGCTTGTGTTAGAGTGTGTGTGTGTGTGTGTGTGTGTGTGTGTGTGTGTGTGTGTGTGTGTGTGTGTGGTGTAGAAGATATCATGCAAAATGATGCATGTTGGAAAGAACTGGGTCAAAGACATGGCATTCCACAGTACAGCAGACCCCAACTACAGCAGCGATGTTCCAGCGCATAATCTGAAAGGTTTTGCAGCAAGATGTCTGACATGTGATGTTAACTTCTCTAACAGTGAAGGCTGACGGTAGCGAACATTCCAGTCTTTCGGCTCTGATTATCTCATTATAAATGTCAATGCCAAGCAGTTAGACAAAGCATGACACAAAGAGATGCAGAAAGACAGATGGAAAGGCAAAGATAAGGTGTACTGTTGCATTTCACCACGCAAGTTAGGAAGGTGTGAGACAAAATAAAAGCAATACCTCTGGAGATGTAAAGCTGAGATGTCAGAATACAGCCATCTGCAGAATTAGTCCATCATTTAAATCTGTTAAAACTAGCATATGCCGATATTCTGTAGGCCAAAACAAAGGGTCAAGTTTCCCTACAACTGAGAGACAATTCCTAAGATGTGTTCAGTACTATTTGTTGTCTGAGGCCACAAAAAATACTCTGCCCATGTGTCCAAAAAAGAGGACAGCAAGCTTGTCACATTCTGAATTTTGTATTACTTGCTCAGAGAGTAAATCGTTGCAGTACTCCAAACATGCTTCCCTTCAATCAAGTTAAATAAAAAGACTTGTTTCTTATTTCTGAATATGCATGATTTTCCGAATCACCCACATTTTATTCACTAGCACAGAAGAAACTTGATCAGTCCATATGACACTAGGATAGCTGCAACTGGGTTGATTTATTCTTATTGGAGATAAAGCTGTTAAAGGCCAGAATCTATGTGGATAACCATGCTTTGTGGTGCAGAATATATATGTATATGTGTGTGTGTGTGTGTGTGTGTGTGTGTGTGTGTGTGTGTGTGTGTGTGTGTGTGTGTGAGAAGTGATAGATAGACAGACAGCCAGACAGACAGATAGATAGACAGATAGATAGATAATGTATCTCCGAGTTGCTGGCCAGTACAGATAAGATAAACTTAATCTGCAATGAAATCTTCCCCTGCCAGTGGGGCTTTCCTGTGAAATAATTTGTTTGGATTGTTACATGCAACAGCTGGTCTTTAAATATAGGTGGAAAAAATAATATTTATTCCAAAAGATTGCTTTGCATGTCAGAAATTCTAGAATGTGCTCAACTTTATGGCACCTGTACTTGGCCACAGATTTTGCCAGTGAATCTGCTTATAAAGTGCTGCATTGGAAGAAGCCAAAAGAATATAAATCCCACATGAAGCATTATTTAAAGAGATTTCTTACCAGGGCCTGTGCTAATAGAAATAAATGTATTTTTCAAAAACTAATATTTTTAAACAACACATACATTTTTGAGTTTTGGAAGCCATATTACATGTATTACCTTTTGAAAAAGGTACTGTCCAAATAACAGCTGTTACATGCACAGAAAAAAAGGAATGAATTGAGATACAATGTCCAAAACATAGATAATGTTAAGCACAAAGAGCTTCCAAGCGAAGGATAATGATTACCATAGAACTAAAGAACCTTAGTTTGTTTCTGAACCAAAATGAACCAAACCTACATATCACCAGATTCCCATTAAAAACAGCAGTCTGAAACAAGTTAAATAACCTTGCATAACATACAAAAGACCACTGATTCTGTTTTTCTGTCATCCTGCTTCTAACACACTGTACATGACTCTGACACACTGCAGTTGGTAATTAGCGTAAGCAGAGGAAAAACATAAAAGTCTTGGGTCACCAGGCCTGGAACTGTACGCAACTCATTTCTTACAGTACACTCTGATGACTTGTCCTCCACTCTCTTGTACAGACCTGCATGGGTGTTTGCTTTTGACATGGATATATAAAGCCTTCAGCCCACAGCACTCCTCCCTGTGTGACATTTCAACCCACATTACTCCTCACTTCAGGACAGGAGGTCTGCACTGTACTCCATCTAGACATTCCGACTAGAAAATGTTCAAAGCGCACATATCAGAAAAGTCTATAACTATTCTGCATGCTAGAGGCAGTCAGTGTCTTACACTAGATATTTTCCCATACATGGAGATATATACATATACATATATACACACACACACACACACACACACACACACATACACACACACACACACACACACACACACACACACATAAAATGCACTGTCTCTAAAGATAGATATAGATATTCAAAATTGTAGTACATAAAGTTTCCAGAGAAACAGGATGTTTCAGATGGTGATCCTTCATCAGCTGGGCAAGCAAAGTGCTTCACGTGCTTTAAAGAGAAGCTCTTTGCTTGCACAGCCGATGAAGCACTGAAGCTGTTTCACGGTGAACCTGTTGATTCCCAGATGTGCTCCACTGAGACTGGCCAAGTTAACATACCAGGAATGGCCACCAAAGTCACTGTCGTGCTCCTGATACCACTCATGCACCACCCTGGCACAGTGAGGTGGGTCATTATCCGGTTGATAGGTACCATTACCACCAGGGAAGAACATTAACATGTACAGGTGCACATGGTCTGCTAGGATTGCCAGGTACCCATTGGCATTCAGACACTCATACAGTGGTAATAGAGGTCCAAGATCATGCCAAGAAAACATCCCTGCCACACTGCCACCAACAGCCTGCATTTGGCCCAAAGTTGTTTCTTTGGGGGTAGCTCTCAGGCTTATACGCCACTGTCCGTCCACTTTATGTAGCACGTACTGGGATCTGTCCGAGAAGGCAATGTTTTCCTATCCCCCAGTGTGCAATTACAGTACTCCTCTGCAAGCTGGAGGTGATGTTGAAAATGAACCTTGGTTAGCATTGGCACCTTAACCATGCGTCAGATTCGCAGGCCCAGACATAACAGTGTTTGCTCAGTGGTGATCCCTGACACTCTCCTACTTGCTCCTGTGTTCAGTACAGAGGTTAACTGCCCACTGTGGTGCATCGATTGCTCTGTACCACTTGCCAGAGTCGTCGTTCCCCTCTGGCATCAGTGGCACATGAGGCACCACTGTTATTCCATTGGGAGGCACTCAATGTGATGGCACTAGAACATCCCAAAAAGTTAGCAGTTCTCATACACACACACACACACACACACACACACACACACACACACACACAGGTTAGCATAGGATGGTCCTATTTTAGTACCTGCACTAACGCTTCTTATTTGTGAATAAGACTTGGAGTCAAATATGAATTAGTTCAGAGTTAACACAAGTTACAGCAGTTTTAAGAAAATGTGGGAGGATTCACATATTATATATACAGCAAATTGGAAGGGATCATGCATAAGAATATATGTGAGGCCACCCCCGTGTCCAAAAGGGAGGAACCACATAGAGTGGTGAACAAAAAGCATAAGATCCTGTGGGACCTCCAGATTCAGACAGATAAACAAGTAGTGGGGAACCAACCAGACATTCTGATAGTATAAGATGCAGAAAACAGTGCTGGAAATAGATGTGGCAGTCCCAGGGACTGAAAGAAGAAATAGAGAGAATGTAGAAAGTTAACAGTAATGGTGACAGGGACACTTGGGGCTGTGAGAAGCTGGAGAAGTGGCTGTAACAGATCCTAGGAATGACAACATCAATCTCGGTTGAGAAGCGCACAAGCCTGGGAAAATACTGCACCACACCCTCACAGTCCCAAGCTTCTGGTAGAATGCAAAAATGTGAGCAAAAATGGCCACCAACTGGATATATATACATATACATGCATACATATATTCAGATTCAGAATGACTTTTTGTGCCACAATATTATTTCGTCATGGATTTCATTTTGAATGGATTTATGCAATGTCCATCTACCTACATTTAATCTATGTAGGTAATAATATGAATTTTATGTATATATATTTTTTACTTTAGTTCCTCCCGCACTCCTTGGTGCATTGGGCAACAAGCGCTCTCCAATGGGTCCTATCGACTGCAGCGTCTCTGGCTTCGTCCAACGAGCGTATGTCAATAGTTTTTAGGTCGGCGATGAAGGTTGATCTCCAGGTGGTTTTGGGTCGGCCTTGCTTTCGCTTTCCTCCTGTCGGTGTCCAGTGTACAGCTGCCTTTTTGTATGCGTTTGTCTGGAAGACGTAGGAGATGACCAGCGAGACGCATTCTGCATTCGGTGACGATTTCTTCCAGCTTCCGCAATCCACTCCATTGAAGAACTTCCTCATTGGTAATTCTGTCCTTATACGAGATGCCCAATATTCAGCGGAGGCACTGTTGATGGAAAACGTTTAGTTTCTGGGCGATCCTCTTTGTATTCCTCCAGGTTTCACTGGCGTAAATATATATATATATATATATATATATATATATATATATATATATATATATATATATATATATATATGTGTGTGTGTGTGTGTGTGTGTGTATCTAATAATATGTGTGTGTGTGTGTATATGTAGCGAGAGAGAGAGAGAGAGAGAGAGAGAAATCTGCAGTTTCTATTTGTATATCTATTTGTAAAGCCATTGCATTTTTTTATTTCTTGGTTTATTTGCTTGTGTTTTAATAAAGCAGCAGGTCCCAATGTAACTACAGATTGTACATTCATATATAAATGCCAGTGTCAGAAACACATTTCTGTGTCTAGCCAAATGTAATAACAGGGTCACTAATACAGCCCTTGCAATTTGATGGGCTACATCCTTCTGCCTTTCTCCTTTTGGAAAAACTAAAACATATCTTTATCACTAACAATCCCTGATAATCATTTCAGCTGTCATAAGTAATAACTTAAGATGCGCTAAAAACAGATGCCATTAGGTCCATACAGCTGTTTCATATGCCAAGACCTACTGTAGAAGGAAGACCCATAATTGATATAAGCATTTTAATTGTAGTGCACTTAGAAAACCACAAACACTTCTGCCATTTAAAACCTGTATAATGGCTACAATTACATACTTAAAATTTTATTCCATTTTCTACCAACATTGCATTACCGGAGTCACACTCAAAATCTTATTCCGTACACAAGCAGGGATGAATATTATTTAACATATGCTGCTTTGTCAGACTGAACACATTTCATTTTATATTCCATCTTCATTGTGTTTTGCTACAGAAATGCAAATCATGAAGTAAGTCCTCTGCGTTTTCACTTTCCATCATAAACTGGGCAACTGTGTATAACAAAATGCTTTCCTCAATAAGCCCTCAGTTTATCTCTCTATTATTAGTATTATCAGTATATTAACCCATTTCGCCACAGATTTGATACAAACTTCAAACCTCATCTACTGCCTGATATTTTCTGTTGGGTTCTCATACACCACATGCATACTCCCCTGCTTCGTTCCGTTCCCGTCGTCCCGTTCAAACGCTGTCGTCTGATGTCGGCGCCGCTGAGGACCTTCGCTGAAAGCAGCGGCAAGCGGGTTGAGTTAGCTACTTCCCGCACGACTGGCAGCGCTCCAGGCCGTGGGCGTCGCACGCTGGGCAGCGCAGCTCTCGGATGGACTCGTTGAAACGGTTGGCTAGCATGGACAGCTTGCTGCCGTGACACACGGAGCAGGGGGCGCTGCCTGATCCTCCACACTGCTCGCAGCCGCCCACCTCCTGCGGGGAATAAACGGGCAAACCTACAAGCACTGACAACCGCCCTCACTAAAGGAGCTCCAAACTGGGTCGAGGAGGAGAACTTGGTGCTCAAACGACTTTTCATGCTAATGCGCTTTGTGAAGGACCAAAAACGCCTGTCGGTGTCTTCTGCTAATGCCCACGATGGCGGGTAGATCAGCTGCACAAAGCAGGGAGAGAAACCCTTTCAACCCAGTGAGAGCAGTGCCATTTGTACTCTCAATGACGAATGGTACATCTGGGATTTGAATTAGCTTTTATAGTGTTGGAGCAGCACCTTAGCCAGAGAAACTACGTGGAATGATGTTAACAAAGTTGAAGCCAGTGCTTATTACATGGAAGGCGAGAGAATGAGGAACACAATGGACTTTACATGTAGCGTTTTGTGCATAATGCACGAGGACTGGTGGAAAGTTATTTTCAGTGAATGAAATGTTATTTTTCAAATCGGCTTGCATGCAGAAATAATTCATGCCTAATCCGTGCCTTATTCAACTGGAAATAATGTAGGTGTTATAAACGTGAGGTGCTGCAACCAATAGACAGTTCTGCTATTTGGATAAAAATCCGACACCAAATCAACAATTATTCAAGCCCAGGCCAGAGCTATGATACATATGTTTATGCATTACCTTTAAGCGAATTTGTTGCATCAAGTAATCTTTCTATGTTTCTATGTCTAAGATGGTTTTTGGTTCAGACCTTCATGGGAGCCTTTTGTTTAGTTGTAGGACTGTGTTCCTCGGTGCGGGCATTTCTTGCTCTGTGCCTCCCCTTGGCCCGGGACTCACGACCTGGCGAGGACTCGCCTCCCTCTCCCCGGGCACGATGGTGGCTTCTGCTAGTCTCGGCTTTCTTCTGTGGACCCCGGATGATCTTCAGGTTGTTCGTGTAGATGATGATCTTTCCAAAGTCTAAAACCGGCTCCTGAACAGAGCACGAAAACGCATGCACGCACGCACGCGCGCACGCACGCACACACGCACACACAGGGGCCAAAGTACACGTGGTTGCAGATTAGGTAGAATGTACACAAAAGCCAGGGATCAAAGCTCTCTGCCATTTACTCTGAATCTGTTTGATTCTGATGCTGTAAACAGCTAAGGCAGTGAGTAGGCAATTTCATCACAGAGACCCTTTGAGAGAAAGCTGGAAAAGAATATTGCCTGCCTTTCATGACGAGTTTGATTTGCTGCACTGCGGATCCACCGCAGAACTATGGCAGGCAAACTTTATGACTGACACTGTAATAATACGGAGCAGAATTATATAGACGCCTTTTTCTCTGCAGTTCTGACTATTTCCAGGCATCGATATTTGCCTTGTGTGCGAGGATGGGGGGGGGGGGGGGGGGAGCATGGATCCAATCTTGTTTCATATTCTGATAAGCCACTTTCAGCAGCTGCATACTAATAATACATTATGCTCGAGGATTCGGCCTAATTATTCACCCCAATTATCTGAGAGCGGCATTGTGCAAACACGCTAAATGGGAAAGAAGAAAACACGCAGCAAACAATTAAAATAAAGCTAACACTAATGTCCGGTGTCCTGAGGCTGAAACAGCTGAAAGCTTCAGTGAAGACTGCGTGTCTCTATAAATAGACAAATTCGAGGAAAAGTAAGAGACCACAAGCGAAGTATCAGTTATGTAACACTACAGTGAGGAACTGTAATGCGGGGGAAGGGGGAGTGCAAAGCTACAACAAAGCGCTCATACATCGCAGCGGCAGTGTTACGGCGACGGTGTGAAGGCGATGGTGCCTTATCCGAGCGCAAAAGTCATACCACGGCGTTACCCAGACTCACTTTGTCATCGCCGTCTTGAAGATCATCGTAGCACAGGGGCGCGTAGCCGCCCGTCCCCCGGTAAATGTTGATCCTCTTGGCGAGGAGTTCTTGCACCTCCTCGAAGCCACACAGCTGCTCGGCGTGCAGGTGTCGGGGGAGCTCGGCGTGGATGAAGCTGTGGGGGTACGTCTCACCAGGACTCTCCAGCTCCTGGCCATCCTCGTACACGTGCTTGAGCACACGGCCGCTGTAGGATGAGGCCAGCTTGAACCTCACCTTCCTGGGTTTGGCCTCGTGCATCGGCCCCTGGTTCCAGTGGGGCACCTCCATGGTCTCCTCAGTGGTGAGCGGCTCACTCGATGTTTCCTGCGAAGAAGCTGCACCTGGTACGCGCAGGGGCAGGGCAGTTTGGAGGAGCAAGGTGAAAGAGGGAGGCGAGGACAGGGCAGCTGCTCCGCGGTGTGCCGCTGAATTATTGAGAAGCCAGATCAGGTGCAGAACAGGAGAGGCATAAACCGCGGTGCTTTCATTAAATAATCATGCTCTAAGCAGGTGTGTCTCCACACTCTTACGGGAGGGAGCTGAACAACTCGAAAAGCTTCAGTTGTGACACACACTCAGAGTCCCCCTGTTCTTAACTGATACTATGCTTGAGAGCTTGGAAATGGCGTCTGAGTTTAGTTACCCTTAGCAACACTTTACTTATTATAAAGTGACCAAATGAATTTTTGGTGTTTATGAAAGGCCATTGAATTACACATTTAAAAATTGTGTTAAATATGGGTTTATTTAAGGCAATTTTAAAACATCCATCAAACTACACTGAAGCAGAAGAGCAAAGAGTTAAGTGGATTACAAGTGAATTTCTCTGCAGGAGAACAGTGCCTTCGGACTTCAAAGCCATTTGTTCAGCCTTATTCAGTCTCACTCTGCTGACAATTTCCTTCTTTTGAGCCATTTTATATCACTGGTCATTATGGATGATGGCCATTAATATCCATCATATTTTCACACAGTATCTTGCAGTGTATGTAAAACCCACCATGACATCAGCAGAATTTTCAAGATAAGACCATGGCCAGTGGGGAACCATCTAATCTAACAAATGGGGGACATAACCCTCATGTATTCTAACATTAGTCTGGCAATTATCTCCCCAGTTGACCGTTATTTCATTCTGACTGACTTCCAAGTTATTTTTTTCCCCTCTTTTTCACCCAGTTCGTATTTGCTGTGGAGTCATTTGTGAGACTTTGTCTTGCTCTCATTTCAGTGCAACAATCATTTAAAGTCTTTAGCTAAAAGATTTTTGCTACGTTTGGACTGTGTGATTCATCTTCCTTAATTTTTCTGACACCAGTGGTCAAAACCTTTTTGCCGTGAATGAGAATGAGACTTGATGCGGTTAAAAGTTCTCTGGATAAAACTAGAGGCATTTGACAACGTCTTTGTAAATGCATTTAATGCATTCACTCAAGAGACAAGTAATCGCTTCAAGTACGTCTATTCCCTCGGAACTTTCTTCCACTTGATTGCTAAAATAAATAGTTTTGTTTTTTTTAACAGATGACACCTTATCATTGGCATGATTTAGAACTTGTAAACTTAGATGATTTAGAACTTGTAAATTTGTTAACATCCATTTTGCTCTTTCAGAAGTCGTGTATTTAAACATCGATGGGTAATTAGTTTCAGGCCAGTATTAGTAAACTAATATCATCCAACTTGTTGTAGCCAATGCGTAACTCCTTATTCCTATGTTCCCATTGGTAATGAGAGAGAGAGAGAGAGAGAGAGAGAGAGAGAGAGAGAGAGAGAGAGAGAAGGATAAACAGCAGCTGGAGAGGGCTGTGAAATATTCATGTGTGTCTTAAATTATGTGTGAATTGAGACTGAACACAATGATAATCTGACTGATAATCATAGGGGTGGGATCGCGCAACGAAGAAACGAGGTTGTGTTGCCAAGGCCGAGGACCGAGCATTTCTTCTGCCATCGGAAAAAAATTGCCTATTATGCTGATTTGAACTGCGAAAGAGAGGCCACATCAAATGCTGATGTAGTTTATCAAAATGGTAATAAGGCCTTGAAAAGGCGAGTAGTTAAACACGGACCGCAATAGGCCTCTCAAAGAGGCTGTACTTACTTGGCACCATTTGTCAAAGAAATTCAGGAAAATTCTGCCTATCAACCTTCCACATATCAACATGGTGTTCATGTCAGCTTCAGTTTTAACTATCAGTGGTGTCATAATCAGACCTAAAGCAGCCATTGTATAGCTGCATCTGGCTCTTATAAAGCGAGGTGCCATTTTGCCAGTAACATTCAAACATGCCCTACTGTTTACCCACAAAATAGTGTAAAATTACAGTACTTAAGGGTAAACACTGCTTACTCTCTACTCTCTCTAGTATATGCTATTTTCTGCTCATTCATATTTTTTCATCTTAATACACCATGGACCTATTGTGCAGTACACCAGTGCTCAGTTGCTAGGGTTCTAAAGGCAGGCTTTTTAACACCGCAGGGAGCTGGATCGCAGAGAGCAGATAATGGCCCGGGAGTCAGCTGCCAGTATCAGGCTGGGCTTCGTCTGAACTACTGCCGGTGCTGAGGCCCAGCGAGCTCCTGCAAGGGAAAGGGCCCCTCCCTCTCCACCCCGCTGGCTCGTTAGGAGATGGTGGCTCTCCTGCTCACCCATTTGACTGGGCATCCCACCGTTCTCCCCTCTTAAGCTCACGCATGGGGTTTGATCTGCACTTACTGCATTCAGCAAGATCAAATATTTTAGTAGAAAAAATACTTAAGCAAGAGGAATTTTAAAGTAAAATATTGCACTTAAAACAGGAAATCTGTACAGAAAATAAAAAAATGAAAGACACAGTAAAGGCACAGTAAAGAATGGTTTACAATGTAGTAGAAACATATCTATAGATTAACCTTTTTTGTGGCATTGGGGGGCTATTTTTCTATGGTCAGACTTGTCTGTATTATAATGAAAATATATGGACAGGTTGAACCAGACATATGGGGAATGCTTTTTTTTCCCTCAGATGCTTCATAAGCATTTGACCTAACCTCCAGGTGAAGGATGAAGCAGGAATTGCTATTTGGCTTGAGGAGAACCCCTACAGGAAGGAACGTCCATCTTTATCACTACACCTCTCACAGCTCACAAATGTGCACATGCCGACAGCTGGTATGGACCACCACCCCCGGATCGTGCAAGGAAGGCTGTGCTTGGATCGGCGTTGCCGCGAGCTCCAGCAGAGCCCAATCCAGGAGCACTAAAGATGGAAGAAGGTGGAGGAGAGAGGTTCTCTGGGTATCAGGAGGAAAAAGCCCATTTCTTAGCTGGCAAGCACTATGGCATCACGCTCTGAATAATTTAGAAGGTGTCAGCTCATAAAAAAAAGGGGAAGTCACAGAGAGCAAAGCAGATGAATTGTGGAGGTAGTAGGCCCAGGTCAGTCGTAGCAGGCCCTCTGGTGCGTGGGTCGGTCAAGGGAAATGTACGGACGTACCGTTTCGAGGTCAGGGTCAGTGAACGATCCGGGAGTCAGCAAATATGTGTAGACAGGTGTTCTTGCAACATGACTTTTCCTTCTAAGTAATTCTAACTGGGAAATCCCAGAGAGCTCTTGCTTTACACTGACTGCAAAGAACAGCATATTTTGTTCCTCCCACTGTACTAAATTTGGCTTGGCCTCAACAAAGGCTGCACGCTTTGCATTCTAGAATTCTAACCGGCTTGTACCCATAGTACAATCAGCCATGCTGGCCGGCTAACAGAACAAATAGAATGAATCCACATATTAATGGCTAAATTAATGGAGAAGAAAGCATTCTAGCTGACAAACCCTAATAGTATCCCTTTGAAGAAGCCCAGCTAGGGCTCTCTAAATATAGACTGAAATCTCAGCAGCTGATCTGTAACTGCTCACACTGACTCACACTGTACTCTTATGTAATGGCCAGACACACCGTACCCACTGACGCTCATACCAACCGGCCGAGTCTCTCGATCACCCACTCTGCTCCTCTGAGGTAACTTCTGTCACAGGTGTCGATCTCATTTCTGCATGCACTTGACACAAGTCACTCAAATGCCTTTGGAAAGAGCCTAACTCATTCGACAGTCAGCAAGCCTTAGAGGGGAACCGCAGGGCTTCTTTTGCTATTCTGTATTCGGACCTCACCTTAGCTCCATTTTTGGCAGTATTAAGGCTGGAAACAATGTGAAGGTTGTGAAGGTTATTAGGTGACCTGGAGGATGGAGAGCCACACTGCATAACTGCATTGTGCAAAGACCAGTGCTATTTGTGTTCTGCTTTTATTAAGTACCTGGGCACTGATGCACTGTAGTTACAGCATTTCTCTTTGAGCATAGGCATGCCTTGTATAAGCCGTTGCCTGACAGGGTCTTTCCAGGGATCTATGGACTTATCGGCATATCTGACCTCAGAATGGCAGAGATAGCGTTTCAAAACAGCGGCAAACACAGCTTGGCTATGGCTTGGTTTGGTGCTAATTCCTTATACGGCTGGCTAGGAAACAAATAGACCTTACAGAGCCAAAGAATGATTATGTAATATAATACCCAGTAGCATCTGAGGGAAAGCTGTTGTTTTCCTCTCTGCTGTCTCAAAATAGTAGCCAGGTGGTGAGGTCCGTAGAGCGCCTCTTTAACATCGTGATGTGTTCATTTCTTCGTGCTGTGCCAAGCTACCATGTCGTTTTACTGTAGCCCTGAGAGAATGCATTGCACTGTGTTTCTCATTCCCAAAGCTCAGCTTTATGGCCACCGGTGACCAGGCACAGACAGTCCACCATGAGTCCAACACAGTCAGAGGAGGACAGAGTGTCTCTGTAATGCCGGCCTTTTTTGAAGGGAATCTAGATGGATCCATCATCACTCCTTCCCTTTGATCTAGCCCTTACATTAGCCCCAACCTTAGATATCACCTGCAAACGTCAGGACAAGCTGCACTTCAAAAACTGCACCAGCCAGCCCCCTTTTCTGCTGGTGTAATTCACAAGTCTGGCCTTGTTGTCAGTGATCTGATCTCTGTTTCATCTTCCCTCCAGACTGCTTTGAAGATGAATGTTTTTTTTCAGTCATGCACACTGTAGCCCAAATTCATATTCGTTCTCACAGGATGGATTACTCATAGGATGATTACACCATGTTTCGTTTTTTTTCCTAATTAAGGCTTCCCAAATCTACAAAAGGTGGAGTATCCGTATGCAGAGAAAGATGCACTTTATTTGAAGCTTGAGACCTCCTTTGAAGCCGTTCATTATTTTCCGCTGGCTCATGAGTGCTGGTCCTCAGCGGTTCTTGTCACAGGATAAAACATCCATCATCATCCACAAAGATTTGGCAAGTTCGTGCTTTGGTCTGTACAAGTGCTCACCACAGTAACTTTTCAAGTGGAATCTTTGGAGAGGCAAAGTGACAAAGCAATGGGAGAGCTTCAAGAGGCAAGACGATTTCACAGCCTTCTGCCTTCAGTCCATGTTTCTCAGCGCAACATTCATAAGAGAACAGGATCCTTAAAGGGTCAGTCAAGGCATCAATTTAAGACCAACCAAAGGTGAGAAGTCTTGTTTTTCAACACAAGGATTGACCCTTGATGTGAATAATGCATGAATATTTCTATCATAATGCATGCCATGTTCTAAATGTTATTTGACCATTTGTATGGCATAATCTCTTATAAACACCATCTGATGTTTCAAAAGATTCAAGGAAACCAGGCAGAGTGTTACTTCTAGTCCATGTCAGGGTAGTTTTTTGTCAAGGATGCCTTGTTTATTTCTCTCCCCTTCAGCTAGCGTCATGCCTACAGCTTGCTTGAGCTCTCACAGTGTGTGTGTGTGTGTGTGTGTGTGTGTGTGTGTGTGTGTGTGTGTCACAGGAGTACAGAAATGCATGTGTGAAGTTCTTTCCTCAAAGTCTGGACAATGTATTCTGTGACATGGTAGTGCAGGCCACAAATATGCCATAATTGAATCCCTCATGCCTTCCTCACTTCAAGTTCCTCCCCAATTTCCCTCTGAAGTGTCCACGCTTGCTTGCTTTTTATGCTTTTGCCAATTTCCTCACTGGTCTTGCTCTACCTCCATAGACCATCATGTGTTCACCCACATTCCTGCTCCGTCGCTTTGATCTGAAGCCCACAGGTTCTTTCCATGCCTCACTTTCTCCTCTTTCCCCCTGCCTCTTGGGTTCACACTCTTCACTTCCCATGTCTCTCCTATCTTTCTGCTCTTGTTCTTACCATGCTTCTTACTTCTCGCTTTCCCTGTCATTCTTCTGAAGTTCCTTCCATCGTAGCCACATTGCTCAGCCATTCTTCTTGTAATACTAATTTTTTTTTTATATTTAATCTTAGTGACATGCCTGGCCTTTCTCCTGTCTGTCTCTCACACACAGCCCGTCTCATTCTCTCATTCTCTCTCTTTCTCATTCTTTCTCTCTCTCATTCTCTCTCTCATTCTCTCTCATTCTCTTTCTCTCTCACTCTCTCATTCTCTCTTTCATTCTCTCATTCTCTCTCTCTCATTCTCTCTTTCTCTCATTCTCTAATTCTTTCTCTCATTCTCTCTCACATTCTCTCTTTCATTCTCTCTCTTTCTTTCTCTCTCTCATTCTCTCTTATTCTTTCTCTCATTCTCTCTTTCATTCTCTCATTCTCTCTCATTCTCTCACATTCTCTCTCTCTCTCATTCTCTCTCCCATTCTCCCTCTCATTCTCCCCCTCTCTCTCCCTCATTCTCCCTCTCTTTCTCCCTCTTTCTCCCTCTCCCTCATTCTCTCTCCCTCTTTCTCCCTATCTCCCTTTCATTCTCCCTCTCATTCTCTCTCTCCCTCTCTCATTCTCCCTCTCTCTCGCTCATTCTCCCTCTCCCTCATTCTCCCGCTCTTTCTCTCTCCCTCTCTCATTCTCCCTTTCTCATTCTCCCTTTCTCATTCTCTTTCTCTCCCTCTCTCCCATTCTCCCCCTCTCTCTCCCTCATTCTCCCTCTCCCATTCTCCCTCTCTCTCCCTCATACTCCCTCATTCTCCCTCTCTCTCTCATTCTCCCTCTCTCCCTCATTCTCCCTCATTCTCCCTCTATTCTCTTTCTCTCCCTCCCTCTCTCCCTCTCTCTCCCTCATTCTCCCGCTCTCTCATTCTCTCTCCCTCTCATTCTCTTTCTCTCCCTCCCTCTCTCCATCATTCTCCCTCTTTCTCCCTCTCTCCCTCATTCTCACTTCATTCTCCCGCTCTCTCATCTCTCTCCTCTCATTCTCTTCTCTCCCCTCTCCTCTCTCCATCATTCTCCTCTCTCCCCTCATTCTCACTCTCATTCTCCCCCACTCTCTCTCCCTCATTCTCCCTCATCCCTCATTCTCTCTCCCTCTCTCATTCTCCCTTTCTCATTCTCTTTCTCTCTCTCCATCTCCCTTCTCATTCTCCCCTCTCTCTCCTCATCTCCTCTTCCTCTCCTCTCCCTCCATTCTCCCTCTCCCCTCATTCTCCCTCTCTCATTCTCTTTCTCTCCCTCCCTCTCCTCCCATTCTCCTTCTCATTCTCCCCCTCTCTCCCTCTCATTCTCCCTTTCTCATTCTCTTTCTCTCTCTCTCCATTCTCCCTCATTCTCCTTCTCTCTCTCCCTCATTCTCCCTCATTCTCCCTCTCCCTCATTCTCCCTCTCTCTCCCTCATTCTCTCTCCCCCTCATTCCCCCTCTCTCATTCTCTTTCTCTCCCTCCCTCTCTCCCTCTCTCCCTCTCCCTCATTCTCCCGCTCTCTCATTCTCCCTCTCTTTCTCCCTTTCTCATTCTCTCTCCCTCCCTCTCTCCATCATTCTCCCTCTCTCATTCTCCCTCATTCTCCCCCTCTCTCTCCCTCATTCTCCCTCTCCCATTCTCCCTCTCTCCCTCATTCTCCCTCTCCCTCATTCTCTCTCCCTCTCTCATTCTCCCTTTCTCATTCTTTCTCTCCCTCTCTCCCATTCTCCTTCTCATTCTCCCTCTCCCATTCTCCCTCTCTCCCTCATTCTCCCTCTCTCTCCCTCATTCTCCCTCTCTCATTCTCTCTCTCTCTCCCTCATTCTCCCTCTCATTCTCCCTCTCCCTCATTCTCCCTCTCTCCCTCATTTTCCCTCTCCCTCTCTCTCATTCTCTCCCATTCTCCCTCATTCTCCCCCTCTCTCCCTCTCCCATTCTCCCTCTCTCTCCCTCATTCTCCCTCTCCCTCATTCTCCCTCTCATTCTCTTTCTCTCCCTCCCTCTTTCCCTCTCTCCCTCTCCCTCATTCTCCCGCTCTCTCATTCTCTCTCCTTCTCCCTTTCTCATTCTTTCTCTCCCTCCCTCTCTCTCCATCATTCTCCCTCTCTCATTCTCCCTCTCATTCTCCCTCTCATTCTATTTCTCTCCCTCCCTCTCATTCTCTCCCTCATTCTCCCTCTCTCATTCTCTCCCATTCTCCCTCTTTCTCATTCTCCCTCTCATTCTCTCTCCCTCATTCTCTCCCTCTCCCTCATTCTCCCTCTCATTCTCCCTCCCTCTCTTTCTCCCTCATTCTCCCCCTCATTCTCTTTCTCTCCCTCCCTCTCATTCTCTCCCTCATTCTCCCTCTCTCATTCTCTCCCATTCTCCCTTTCTCTCATTCTCCCTTTCTCCCTACCTCTCATTCTCGCTCTCATTCTCTCTCCCTCATTCTCTCCCTCATTCTCCCTCATTCTCTCTCCCTCATTCTCCCCCTTTCTCCCTCCCTCTCTCATTCTCCCTCTCTCTCATTCTCCCTCTCATTCTTCCTCTCTCATTCTCTCTCTCTCTCTAAGAGCAACAAGACCAACCATGGTGACTGATGAGGGATCCAAGGGCAGCTCGTGGCGTCAGCCGAGCCTCGTGGCCCTCTGTCATGATCTGTTCGTTTGATTGACATGTCATCCAGAGCAGACGTTTGTTTCTTTTTCACAGGAGCCTGAGCTGGCCACACTCCACACAGTACAGGGACCTGGCAAGACAGGGCCGGCCTATTTTTAGAGCCTTCTAACGTGTTCACGTTCAGCCGGCCCACAACTTTTCGAAAGGGGATTTTTCACCATGTGCCGACAAGCACTGCAAGTACCCTGACACCTGCTCTTGATAAGATGAATTGATACCAACCCTGTCTGTGTTGTCTTTCCCCGCAAAAGGAAAACGATAAGACAGGTTATAAGCTCCATCCTCATACGGGTTCAGTGATGGCATTAAGCATTCTAAATTCTGTAAAAATACTACATTCTAAATACTGTAAAATACTCTACTCCCTTATTCTAAAAATGCCTGTTGGATGGTGATCTTACAGGACAGGAAGGAAGACCTGAAAAAAAATGACCTGCAATATTAAAATAACACCCACAGCAGTTGAGCTCTAGTCCACCGTGGTGTGTACCAAACCGGTAGTTGCATTGTAAACTTTACAAATGGCAATAAGGTGGCTGTGGACTTCAAAGGAACCCCAACTCTGCAAGCAAAATCATAGCTCCATGGCTATCAGTGCTGTCAGGTGAATAAGCCAACCTGGTTGGTGAAATCATTCACACAGTAGAACAGAGAAGATTCAGGTATGAGTGGCAAAGACACACAAAAAGGTATCGGTGCTGATCGGTGTTGCTTTGGAAATGTGCTGTACAGGCCTGTTGTGGAAGAAAAAGTCAATTTATTTTACAAATGAACTTTGCTGCTGGGACGCAGTCCAGTGACAATGCTTTAAGTTTAAAGATAAACAAGAAATTTATGTTTCACATTGCTTTTGAAATAACCACCAAACTATGCTTTTTAGCAAAATAAAATTGATTTTGGTATGTGGAGGCCCACAACGAAGGGGAAGAAAAAAAAAAAAAGACATGATCTCTTTCTGTTGGAGTACATAGAGAAGAGCAGAAAGTAAGGCTTTTGTATAGTATTCTATATGTAGTATTCTGCCTTTAGTATAGTAGAAGATACTATACTGAATGTGTATGTGCTGAGAATGTGAATATTTAAACGTGTTTATATTATAAAGTATGTTCGCATATGTTTCTGACTACTGCCAATCTGCAAAAGCACAGGTATGCTGTGTGGGTGGCTCAGACCTCAGGTTTCTGATATGCTTTACTCTGGTTTAAACAGTATTGACCTTTTACCCATATGGCCTTGGGGGAAAAAAACAGTCGCACCACTTCTTCAGTCACTCAGATGCAACTCAGGAGCACTTCTGAAATATAAATAGGGATACATAAAACACGGTATCGATGTTATTAAAAAGTGGCATAGTATATGTATGGGCTGTAGTCAGTGTGGGCCATATTTGGATGTTTGTGACATCAAACATCTCTGTGATGAACTGTATCCAGTACAATAACATCAACTAACAGCTGTCAGAGGTGGCACAAACATCAGCCCTACCAAAAATCAACATGTCTCAACTTGTCCCTAATTCTAAAGGCCACAACATGAACTTAAGGTGGTTGTCTTTATTCTCAATATTAAGACCTAGCTCATATAAGTACCTTGACATCAAAGACTTCTATTATATAATAAGAACAATGTTGAAATAACAGTAAGAGGTAATAAAATCATGAATCACTATGCAAAGATGAGTATCTTGAGTCCTTATGTCAGGTCTTGGTCAGTAAAATAGCTTTAACAACTTCACATGCCTTTACACTGAGTGGTTCTACATCAGTCCATCTGGAATATCTTGGCTTTCTATTCTTTTAGAATGTCAAATGGATGGTAGTACATGGAAAGCATATTTCTGAGGATTCATGCAATATTCGAGAAAACCCTTTTCTCTCTGTCTCAAGGATGAAAAGAACTTCCCTGAAATCACAGTACTGAGCTCAAGTCCTGTGATTGCTGATGGATAGTTAATGGGAAACCTGGGCCCAGGTCCACACAAGTGTGCGTGCCTTTGGGGTTGCTCCTGATCCACCACTTATCATTACTGCTGCATTACTAACCCCCTTGGGCGGTATGCTGTCCATGCTCTGTTTTTGAGGACTTTGTAACCTACACATAACCCAACAAGGAAAGTTAGCAAGGAATTGCACATGCTGCCGTTATCAGCAGCATGGCTGAAGGTGATCATTATCACCGTTTCCTCACTGTGAGTTATGCCTGGCCCCAGTAACAAATTAAGACATCCATTATCAATGAAGTGTTCATTGTCATTTATTACCCAATATCTATCAAAAATATCAATAAGTCAGAAATCATGATGGCCAATGAAAGTTGCACAGTTTTTCACACAAGGAGCAAAGTGTCTAATAATTTGGAGCCATTTTGTCCAACTCCTTGGGGCTCCATCTGTGTATGAAGTGGTGACCATTTTGTTGGGACAGTTCCTCTGAAAGAATCCTAATGGGGAAATGTCCAGACTTTACTATGATCCACAGCGACTTTATCATGGATTAATGAGAAGTTGGAGCAGAGCTTCTCCTGAGCAAATTGCTCCAAGGCTACAGTTCGGCTTAGTTATCCTTCTGACCTAGCCACATGAATTACACTGGACTCCTCATAATGACAAACCAATAAGCAGCATTTGATCGCCGCTAGACTCCAGGAAGCAGCTGGCGGGTCTCCTGTGACCTATTCTTCACTTTACAGCCAGAGTCGCCCAGATAACAGCCAACATCCTCCCATGAATCAACTGTGGGAGATGAAAGAATAAGAGCCTCAATCAG
This sequence comes from Electrophorus electricus, assembly GCF_041902795.1. Taxonomy (NCBI): domain Eukaryota; kingdom Metazoa; phylum Chordata; class Actinopteri; order Gymnotiformes; family Gymnotidae; genus Electrophorus; species Electrophorus electricus. Next base: position 13,907,805 of record NC_137504.1, read on the forward strand.
TGCAAGACCTTGGAACTTCGTGAAGAAAAATAAAAGACCCAACATGTGACTAAGTGGCACCCAGTGCTATCAAAAATGCTGCAGTGCATAGCCTGAAAAACAGCTATTTTTGAGCTTGGACTCCATTCATCATAAGTCGCAAGCCTCGATATTTGCCTCCATACCAACCTTGATGCCCTCTTCACCACATGACCCATGCACACGGCCTGAAAACCACTCCTCTGACCAACTATCACTGATTGGTTTCTGGTTAAAGGCATCATCAGCCTTGGGCACAATCAAAGCAAAGCAACACTCCTTTTTGTATCCATTTGCCTCCAGTTAGTCAGGTGAAGAAATAACTCAGCCCATGACTTGGTTCCATTCACCAAGTCCAATCCAAACAAGGGTTTGTCTGCAGAAGGCTCCAGCCCTTCCTGCGGTCATAAAACTGGGTGTTTATTCATGGAGCGAGAACTGAACTCCAGGCCCATGAACACCTGAGTGTGCCCCCTGTGCAGTGATGAGCCAGCCTGATGGAGCATTGCCGTAAGGAGGACAGCCCCAGGTGGCCTCGCTGTTGCCATGGATAGGGCCATCAGAGAGGACGCTGCTCTGCGAAACACTCCCTCTTGTACATGCAAAAATGCGCGTCATGCCCATGAAAAGTCCCCAACAGGGGCATGGAAAGGAAAATGAAGAGTCACGGGGTGGAGGGTAATTGCAAAAACATCGCATCTCTTCTTGCTCCGCTTCGGGCTCCTGCCTGAAACGCTGAAACTAAGCCTGCCGTTTTAAGCCTGCTGTCCCCGTTGTCATTCTTCTCCATCTGTTTGTAGGTTTGGATCGACAGGGCTGGAGGCTCCAGTGGTCTCACTGCCCGGGGGGCACAGAGAAAGCCCCTAACAGGCCTCTTCAACTGGCACCTCCACCAGCAAAAGCACTTTACTGTGGTCCGTGGCACAGTTGTGTGGAGAGGGAGGTGTGTGTGTGTGTGTGTGTGTGTGTGTGTGTGTGTGTGTATGCACGTGCACGCGTGGCAACAGTGCCCTCCACTGGAACATGCAAAAATAAAGCTTTATAGGGAAGTGTCTGGTAAATACAGTTTAATATTTTTAAAAGATCTCTCCACTTTAGACATTTACTGGACTCAAGCAGTCTTTAATGTATAGTGAATACTGTTGAAATGTACAGGGCTACAGTAAAATTAATCTGATGGCAAAGAATTCAGTGCACATATTGACTCATAACACACAAACAGTAATGAATAATGTTACACAAATGGACTGATTGAACAAACTGATTTTCCACTGTGTCACTAACCTGTGAAGTTTTGTATTAAGAAAGAAAACTTCCAAAATTGAACTTGACAAAACAAGAAAGAAAAAAGGCAATCAAATAACCTGACCAAACATGCACCCTGGGAGAGCTTTTATTTTTATATATATATATATATATTTTTATATAAACAAACCCCCATCCCCACATTCACCCACCTATCCATCCATTTGAAATACCAGAGACATCCATCTTTAACTAAGAAGTACGGGCAGGTCTCTTTATACAGCCGTAAATACAGTATACAAATATACCCACAGCCAAGACTAGCCTCTCAGTTTTTAAGAACTGCCCAACACACCTAAACATACAGGCATGCACAGTTGCTTTCAGGAACACTCAAGTGCAGTAGAAACAGTGTACATCTGCCTCCTCATCCTCCTCTTCATCTCTCGGACCATTTGACACACAGCCAGAGGGTAGCAGAACAACACTGTAGTCCAGTCCTCACAGATGCTGCCCTACAGATACAGATACAGCACAAACACAGACGGCTTTTAGCAGAAGCGCTTATCCAGAGCGACTTACAAAATTGCTTCTCATTTACTCACAGAATACATCCTAGCCAGTATAGTAGGTTAGAGCCAATATACCAATTAACTAGAATACTGTTGGAATACAGGGATTAGTGCTGATGCCTAGAAGTGCAAAATGCTCCATCTTAGACAACGATAAGTGCAATAAACAAGTACTAGAGTTTGTTAGTCAACAAAGGAGTACTAGTTTCAGTTAGTCAACATGGGGTCAGTGGTCATTTATGTCATTCATTCATTTATGTCTACAAAGGAATAATTTAAATTAATGAGTCCTTTTTAAAATTATTTAATAATAATAAAGTTGAATAACAGACATTGGTAAACAAATTTAGCAAACAAACATTCTCACTTTTAAAATCTTTTTGGCAGACACTGAAAGTTTTAGTCAGACGCTAGTTTCAAAGTACTTTTGCTTAGAGGCACAACTACAAACAGAATATTCCATAATGTGCCCTAGTCCAATTAGAAAAAGAATACAGATGTGCTATTAATTGCACATTACAAAGTTATGTCAGACTAAGGCTGGATATATTCTGACATATTTCAGTATTGCTACCTTATCTGGTGGCTAAATAGGACTAACACTTGCAACAGACATCAAATAGTTGACTCACCAAAATACCTCAGTTTTTTTAAGTATTACAAAAGCCACAGAGCCCAAAGTTTTTTGTTGCTAGCCCTTTTCAGTAGCTTGGGAACCAAAACGCTTGAAGGCTAACTGTAGTGCTAGCTGGAGCCTAGCGTCATGCATTTGCTGCAGTGTCGAGATTAGACATCGCTGACATTTTTCACTGGGGGAAAAAAAGCAGATAGCCAGCAAGCTAACTGCCATCGAGGAAATGGCTACTTCTGTGCTGTCGACGAGGATGTTGATTAGAGGAAAGTGCCAGGGGACAGTGAAGTAGTGCTGGTTTTCATGTGTACCCTGCCATTTCTACATGAAGATTATTCAGTTTATCACTCTTTTCCATGCCCGCCAGTACTGATACGATTTGGTTCCTTTGGGGATTGCTGTTTGGCAACTGGTCCAATGACAAATAAATGTTTTAGCCGGATTTATCTAGAAAAGTGTACAATGGACGAAAGCAAGCTGGACTGCGTCAGTCTAAGAAATATGAGGATATTTTTGTCATACTCTACCAGTTAACGTTCCGCAGACCAAAAATGTAACGTTTATTCATGCCACGCTGGTACTTATGAGAAATGTTTGGAGCTGTCTCAAAGCGACCCTCCACCCCCTCATGTATGCAAACTGTATCAGACCAGTGCTGCTCATTGTTAACAAGCTGCTTAGAGGTTATAAAAATAAAAATAATAATAATTATTAAAAAAACAAAAACAAACAAACAAAAAAAAAAAAAAAAAACCCACACAACACTACACAAACCCTTTGATCCAAATTGGACAGCCATGCAGTCTGAACCTTTAACAGGTTTTAAAACACAACTTAAAATGAGCAAATCTGCACATAAATCTCATGATCAAAGCTCTTTTTAAATTTTGCTGTTGTTTACAGTTTGCTTTGATGGTCCCCTATATGTTAGCTACAGAAGCAGAAATTGCTAACAAATTATTCGCTAAAAATGTGATTCTCAATAGGGTTAAGGATAGAATTAGGTTTAGGGTTAAAGTTAAGGTTAGAGGTGGGATTAAGGTTAGGGTTAGATTTAATGCAATCTATTGCATTTCATTTCAGTTGAACTTAATTGATATTCAAATGAATGTTGTTTAGAGATGAACTAACCATCTGCAGAGGGATAAGAAAAACCCTGCCCACAAATGTTTGCTATAAAACATTTGTTCTGATAAAAGAGGTTTATGAACAAGATCACAGAACTAGCATTGAAAACATTAAAAGAAAATAAAATGTATGCAGAGTATCTTAAAATATGACAGAAATCTCCATTACATTTCGAGAGCATACTCCTTTCACTATGGGGGGGGGGAATAATAATAATAATAATCAACTCCACTACCCTGTGTGCCCGTGTGTGCGTGTCTGATGTATCGGAAGGTCCGCACCCTGATCTTGAAACGTTCTCTGATGCCGACCCGCATGGCAAAGGTGGAGCCCGGGAGCAGAGGAAGCCAAAGGCACTCACCAAACTGATGAGCCAAACTCAGCTCCAGACAGCAGGGCAGCAAGGCACCCATCACACCTGGAGGGCAGAGCAAAGGAAAGCAACAAAATCAAATGGAATTATGCCTTAAGAACCAGCCAAGACATACAGTTGTCTTTTACTTGTCACTTCAATAATTTCAGATCTTAAAAGCAAGTAATAAAAATGTCAATTTCAACTACAGTACTGAAGGACAATGTACTTTTATGCAGGTGGAATTTTAAGTTTGCGGAGTGTGTGTGGTTATTTTGCTAATGTTTCTAACAAACAAAAGGCAATACCTCTAATTAGCATAATGAAAATATCAAAACTATAGCAGCTGTCTCAAATTTCACCATTCAGTAGTGACACTATCACACACTGTGATCATATTTCTCAGTACATTTTGTATGTACTAAAAAAGTAATAAAAATGGAAAAGCTCACCTGCTCTTCTATGGCATTTAATTTTAAACAAAATACTTCAAGTAATGTAAAATGAAGCAATTTTGCGATGACTGATCATTTACATAATGCCAATTGACCACTTCTCTGCTAAATTAAAGCATTTGTGCCTGATATTAGTTATGCATTTGCAGCATGTTTTACCTGCACATCAGGGGGGTTTTTTTCCAGATGATGTATGCATTGCATTTTTTGCAAAAATGTTTTTTTCATGGAGTAAATTTCCCCAGAGACATACAGAGAAGGCTCTGCTTGGAACATTTCAACCAGAATGAAAATCTCAGAATTACAGAGGCACTCAATGGTCCTGCAGTCCACATGCCAACACAACCTTCAAAAGATGCATTTGTTTTACAACTGCAAAACTCTCAGCTGCTGCTACATTTAGGCTGGTTTTTTGTTTTGTTTTTTACTGGTAATGTGTCCCCCTTACAGGTGCTGTTGTCGGCGCACACGTCAAAGAGGCCCGTGCTCCAGTCGCCGCCTGTTTGAGTGATGGTAGTCACCGTCGTAGTGGTCATCCCGAGGCCTGGCTGGGTCAGCACAGGAAGCTGCATCGCACCACCCTGAGGTGACCGGCCCGTGCTTCCCATCCCGTGGCTGCCCGAGTCAACTCTGAACTGTGGCGAGAGAAGAGGTAGTTGGTGCATAGTAAGCCCCCCCCCCCAAGGAAATTCGGACGACGCAGCGTCAGGGGCAATTTCCGTTTTCACGAGACGAACAGCACGATGTGTCCTCCTGTCATGAATATTTTGACAGTGTTTTTCACAGCATTACCCTCCATACAAGTGATGGTGTCTGATAGGGAGCACACTTACATAATGACGGCAGTGGAGACGTCAGAGTGCAACAGCTCCTCGGGCTAACGGGAGCGAGGGGGGAGGATGAGGGTGAGTTTGCCATGGTGACGGTGGGGTGTGCTCCTTCAGATAACTGCCTGGTCAAAGACTTAAACCAGCAAGCTGCACCGGACTGATAAGAGGCCAGCCTTCTCCAAGACATTCACACACACACACACACACACACACACACACACACACACTACCCAAACTAGAGTGAAGAAGCACACAATGGAGAAGGGTTACACAGCCAGGCACAGTGCCCAATTCTATAGTCAATTAAGACGCACACAAACATGGCTGACACACAATCTGCTCACACAAATGACCATCCATCTCAACACAATAAATGTCCCTCAGCATGAAGCAGAACGCAGTGGATGTTTCAGTCCAGAGTGTCTCCCAGCCCTGCCAACCTGGTCTAGTCAGCAAACCCAATTCTTAGAACATCATAACATGATACGGATGTTACAAAAATTAAAGAAAGCATCTAAAAGTAAACTTTGCCTGAACCAGTGAGGTTCCTATGTGTGTAAAAAGCTCATGTGGTAAACAAACATACTTGGCAGGGCAGATGTGTACATTTCCCCCCGAGACTAAAGATTGGCATCATTTCCCTCTCCTGTGCATGAGACACATATCGAGCTGATCACATGCATTTCAGTGCACTGCAGTCAACTTTCAATTTGTTGAGGATTAGCTACCGAAAAAAAACAAAAAAAACAAAAAAAACCCAAAAAAAACCAGCGACAACTATTATCCCACAACGCAGTGTTTCCCAGCCTCGGACTTGGAGCACCCCTGTACTGCACATTCTGGAGTGTTCCCTGCTATAACATCTGATGAGACTGTAAAAGAGGTGACTTTAAAACATGCAGTGCACGAACATTCCAGCACCAGAACAGGAAAACGCCGGCAGAGATTCGCAAATAACACCCTAGATACAAAGGTACGCAATTTAATTCACTGTCAAAGTCATTCATGTCACCTGAGGATTCTTCCATTTTATTAATTTTCCATTCATAGTCTACATGAGATTCAATTAGAAACAATAGTGCCTAGGAAATAGCAGAGAGGGGGGGAGGGTTTTTTTTTTCACAGTGGGAAGCAAGAAATCCGAAATTGTCACAAAAATGGTGCTTATATAATAGGCAGCTGACAGGTCCAATCCATACAGAACTCAAAAAAAAAAAAAGTTTTTTTTTTTTTTAAATCGCTCAGCGTTTTTATGATCGTACAAAAGTAGGGCTGAAAAAATAGACAATGTCTGCAATTAGAGATGTGATGGTGAAGCCCACAAACATAAAAGCTATGTAACTACCACATGCCTAAATGTAAATGACAGCAATGATAAAGATAAGGGCCGAATAGTCATTACTGTTGAACTAAGCAGTCATCATCAATACAATCAAAGAGTGGCCTGCCTGCTGCTTCACTGCACTGACAGCCCCCTAATCTGATCTTACTGATAACATGGAAGGAGATCTTCTGCAGATGTTCTGTTAGTGCCAGGCTATTTTAGCATTAGCATCTTGGGTCATGGCCAAACACCATATAATGCCACCAAGGCCATTTCAGAACTTGTAGAAACTGTGGTGGCAGCTTTTCCTCATGAAGATTCCCGAGTCTCATTGGATTATGTAGACCAGAGTGTCTCCGATGTCCGCCCTCAGGCCGTTGTCGCTCACGTGCACCGTCCTCTCGTCCAGGTCGACGTGGAAGGTGGACTTGTCCGAGAGGGTGAGCTTGCCCTGCTCTTCTCTCCCCAGCACGGGGATTCTGCGGGGGCCAAGCGCCGGGTCCTCGAAGCGCATGAGCTTCACTCTGGATAAGTCTGAGTGAGAATGGTAGTGGGGTTAGAGGCATGGCCATGGCAGCTTCCACTGACTGTCCGTGGGTTTGTTCGATCCATGCACACGACTCACTGATTACTTTGACCGGCACAACGCGCTCTGGGTGAAAAACTGCACTGAGAACACTAATCTATTAGAGGCTCTTTAAAACGTACAGTAATACAAATCAAGACATAATGGTCCAAGTCAGTGAACTGACTTTTTTAAATTACGTTTTTTTTCTTTGGCGAGCAGGTGCTTGAGAATCAATGAATTAAATTATAAAGTCTAACAAAAAAGGAAACCTTGTTATCACAATTGCATCAAATTATTTCCACTTTTATTTATATATATTTTTAACATAATTTAAAAAGAAATGTAATAAGCTAACGCAGTCTTACCCTTGATACCTCTGTTGGCTCTAGCAAGCCTGCGGATTATACTATCCTTGCTGTCTCCCTGCCGGATGTCGATCCGGGTGGAGAAGAGTCCATTGGATGGCTGAGGGTTCAGCAGGGATACGGACACTCCAGGCTGGGGGGGGGAGGAGATGCTTCCTGTTTAAATGATGTCACTAACCCTTCACCAACATTGGCCTGTTGGTAATTACCCTAACGAACGGGACAACGCTGGAATCTACATTCACTTTACTATAAACATTACTTTATTAGAACTACTGTACACTACAGTCTATAACCCAGCTACTTCCATGCACAGCTGGTCATCCTCCCTCGATGCCAAGTTTTTGACCATAGTACTGCTGCTGACTATTTTTAGTGACAGGCCCAACCCAGCAGCAACACTGATATGTTAAACCTCAGAAATGCAGCTGTTCTTGATAACACTCATGCCAGCAGAACACCATAGTATTACCATGTCAGTGAGCGTCACTGCTGTGTTGAGCAACCCAAATAATGTCACCAGTGGTCCTGTGGCTCAGAAACTGGCCAATGAACACAAAGTCTGACACATTGTGCATGACAAAGATACAGTCTGTGGTGTACCCATAAAGTCTCTGGTGAGCGTTGCTATAATACGGGTAGGGGAAGGAGGTAATAGATAGTGCCTTTTGGTACCATGTCAGATCAGTTTTATGAGTCATCATCTACAAACCTCCACAAGCCTGACTTCAACTCATAAAGCTCTTTAATGCCCAAATGCCTGGGCAGCACTAGCAACACAGTAGGGGCGTAATGGTACACAGAAGTCACGGGTCAGTTCACACCAGTTTGGACGTCACGGTTCAGTATAACGGGAATAGAGCCAAAAAAAAAAACCTGCAAATGCAGACGGTTGGGTTTCTCTCCATTTATTTTCATAAGACAGTAGTGCAAGTTACAGTTTGTTCCATAGAGTGACTGTAAAAGATAGACGATTGGCACATCTGGGTGAAGTTTATGGCTTAAGGTTTCAGGTGGAACTCGTGCTTACAAAATTTGACTCTGCATTACATTCATCGATCTCCACATAAGGGTCACCGCATATTCTCTGCAACATGCGTACTGTGATGGTTCAGGACCAATAAACGTACAATAAAACCCACAATGCGGAGAATGTAGCTACAATTAGCCTCCCAATCTCACCCTATGTAGCGGAGGGCTCGAGCAAGGGCGAAAAGTGAGAAAGGCTAGATGAGATTTTTATTTATTTTGTTTTTTGCACGGGCAGGCAAGCGCTTGAGTAGTGGGCCTTACCTCTGATCTGAAAACACTGAATGGTTTCCCTGGGCAACAGTCCTCCTTCACTTTGTCATCAGCCTCGGAGGTGAACAGCACATCTATCTGATCCAGCTATATATATATATATATATATATATATATATATATATATATATATATATATATATATATATATATATATATATATATATATATATATATATATATGAATGAATATGAGAGAGAGAGAGAGAGAGAGAGAGAGAGAGAGAGAGAGAGAGAGAGAGAGAGAGATTGATTATCTAGGTCTATTTTTGAACATGAAAATAGATGTCATTAGGAGTAATTCTGGGAGGCTTGTGAGCTGGCCAGAAAAGTGCCTTGAAATCGTCAAATTTGTGCGACTCCACTAAAAGGTAAGCACTTGGTGGATTTGGTTTCACATAGTAACTTATCCATTTCACCAGTCACGAGTCTTTGAAACAGTTGTTACATAGCGTGGTTGTCCCGCTGTCTACCTCGAGGGAGTTCGTCAGGTAAACAATGTTCTCCAGCAGAACTGCTCGCTCATCAAACTCCAGCTCCAGCTCTAACACCCTAGGTCCCGTCTTCTCCAGGTTGTCCTGACAAACACGTGCACACAAAAAAAATAGGTTTTTGGTCAAACTGTAGGATTGTGTGACGCCTTAAAAAAAAAAAAGCCTCTCTCTCTCCAATATTATTTATTTATATTATATTACACACACACACACGAGAAATATTATTACACAATGTAATATAATCTTACATGACGTGAAAACTAAACCTTTTGGTTTGTTATTTAAACCACATAGCATCTACAGCACATATTAAAATGAGTGCAGTGTCAGCTGTCAGCCAGTGCCTGTACCTTAATCATGGCCACAAACGGCATCACCCGCTTCATGTGCTTTTTCAGCTCCGGCATGACACCCAGCTCCATGGCGATGACCTTGTTGTCAGGCAGGGCTCCGCTGTTGCTCTGGGAACCAAAACGAGACGAGCGAGACACACACAGTGAGCCCTGGATGGCATTATGTCACCCTCAGTCGAGCCCCTTGTTTGGAAGGCTTTTCTTGACAAAGGTGAGCACGGCTAAAGCCCTAAAATGGCCACAAAGGATTTTCAGGATTATTTTTGTTTTAAATTAAAGAACATGCGATTTCTTTGGATGGATTGACAAAATGGCAGCTGAACTTGGGGGGCGAAAACTCTAAGCATGGCCCAATTACAATCAATCAACTTATGATTTTCAATAAATGCTTTTAGAATTAAAACTAATGATCTTGTGTTATCTTTATGTTTTGTCATTCAGGGGAAATAATGAAAAAATAAGGCCCTAGACAGCTGAATGGATTGTCCAAAAAAAAAAAAAAAAGTTTTATACATAAAGTATGTAAATTATCTTAAAACATATGGCCTTGTTCACACTGCAGGCAAATCTGATTTTTTTTCGTTAATCATATTTTTAGACTGAGCGTGCCCAGATTGCAGAAGTTACAAGTGACCAGATCCAGTATGTTTAATTGGACTGTAGGCTCATTTGCTTTCATATCCACATTAGTTGTCATAGTAACGATGCAAGCATGCAAACGCTGTCTAGTGTGAGGCCAACGAAATGCTGGCTATCTAGCTAGCACTCTGGAGATGTCATTGTGAACTATTGCATTCTTAAAAACATTATATTATATATCCAGACAGAAATTCAGAGGGTGGCTTAAATCTGTTGTTGCTGGGTAATGCAGTTAGGTGAGGTACACGGACCTGTGCTGTTTGTGTTATTTCAGATCTTGTTATTGCACACTTATTATGTGGGAGGGGGAGAGAAAAGATTCCACATGAAATCCCTTCTGACTGCTTAAATAGTCGCACTAGAAAATATTTGAATTTGCTGTGCATCTGATTTCATATGACTTTGTAGTGCAGTATGCCCAACATCTTTCCTGCGCAAATGGAAAATATCTAACGTGTATATAAAAGAGACAGAAAAAGAACAAAAGCTGTCTAAATAACGCTTGCCTTTGACACTCTCACACTTGACATGAGGCTAGTTGACTTCAAGCCAACTACACTTGGAAAATCCAAAAATCTGGAGTGTTGGATTGTGTATACAGTGGTAGAACCAAGTCTGCAGGCAACACCACTCATGCAGCATGCTGTGAAAAGAACAGTCCTACTGTACTTTAGGGAAATCCCTCTGAAGTACACTCAAATGAATGAAAATCATTAACGGCCCATGACTTGACCCTTTCAAAAGGATCCACTTTAAAACAGTGCACATTTCACAGTGTGTTAGAATGCACCTTATTTTTTAGACAGTGCCTTCAAAAACGAAATACTGCAGTAACAAAAGGTCATTCTCCTCAAACTGACACTCTGGAACAGGGGAAGAGTTATCAGCCATTTTGATTGTTTTTTTTGTTGCAAGGCCTCAGTCGAACGATTTCGTGTTTATATCTTCTGTAAAGGATGACATTAAGCCTTACCTTGTAGTGTCTACCCAGGACAGAGAGGGCGCTGTGCTGCCAGGGTGGGTAGCTCTTTGCCACGTAGACAGTGCAGTGAGTGGGTCTGGCTGGAGGTTTACTGTATCCTTTCTGGGGGGGGGGCAGAATAAATGAGCTTGCCAAAACCATCAGGTATGATTAACCATAAAATATGATGTCCCTATAATTAGTTTCTCTTGGATGTAAATTCCTCTTTAGTTTAGGCTTCAAAATTCTGTATACCATTACAAAACCCAGTAACGCACTAGTGTGGATTGTATCAGTAATTTCAGTTTCTCTGGGACTGGTTTTCACACAGGTACGTTTCATTTATAAATGTCAATTTGGCCCTGGCAGCAGTCGTTTGCTACTATTTTTGTGCACTGAACCATTCAGACTTACCCAAGCCCCCTTTTCCCCTAAAGCCCAGCTTTCTACATCAGAACCCGACATCCATTACCACACGGTGGCGATGACATGGCTGAGAAAAGCCTGCCCTCCCCCGCCCCCGGGATGGCACTGTTAATGGCGTCTGAAAGAGACGAGGTGCCACCTTGAAAGCGAGGGGTGGGGATGGGGGGGGGTTGCTCATTCCTTTTTTTTTTTTTTTTATATGGTCAGTGAAGACACGGAGCTCCCAGAGCGCTCATACCGTGCGGCATTTGTTGCCTCGTGTCTGCTTGGCGCCTCGGGCTGACTCCGTGCGTGTCCGCTCAGCATAAAGCCTAACCAGACACTGCCAGGGAGGGGCTTGGACCATGCCCGAGGCAGAGTCACTGCAATTGGTTCATGAGCGAGATTCTGAGCTTCTTTGGGCTGCTTGCTGGGGCATTTACTCTGGGCTGAAAGGCAATGTGCAGCTGGGTGATTTAGGTTCACTAGTATGGAAGCGTTAGGGTCAGGTATGGCCAATGAGACATTTACAGGATGTGCAAAAGGCGATGTATTAATAAGAGATCGGATGTGTTGAAGAGGCGGTGATGGGTGGAGAATGGAAAGAGGGAGCTAGAAAACCGGACAGAAGTCAGTGCTGACCTGGATTCAGTCCTTTATTCAGCTGAACACATGATCAGGGAGCTGGAGGATTTTGGGGGTGGAATCAGGCACTGCAAGTGGCATAATTCTAACAGCAAGAGCTAGACTGCAAATGTTGAACATTTGCAGAGACTGAGTCCACCCTGACTTTATGGAAGCTTGCAGGCAAGACATTCTGATGCCGGTCACAAATTACACCGTTTCCCTAAGGGTTTGTATCAGGGCATTTTCTTTTGACCTTTCCTGATTGTGATTAGCTTGCTTAATAACTTCCACATACAGTAAGGTGCGCACACACTACCTTGTTCTTAGGAGGCTGCATGTAGGCTTTGAGGCGCAAACGAAGGTCATGGGCGGTCTCCATCAGGTACTGTGAAGATCGGATCAGAACCTCGTCTACTGGGCCAGCCACAGGCCAGCTAGCCTTCATCAGCGAATCACTCTGTGGACCAGCAGCAGCATACAGTCAGGCAAAGCCACTGTTTAAAAGCATACCTAGTGAACAAAACTGCATTTTCGTGGTCAGTCCCAAGAAGACTTATTGTATCTAATGGGCAAGGAATTTTGAAACAAATTGTCGTATTTCTCTTGCCATGGAGAACATACATAACTTCAAGGTGATTGAATTTACTGCTCAGTCTGATTTCATATGTCCCGCCCCATTCAAATAAACCCTCCCACTTGGTCATCCTTCCAGTGCAGTGCACGTTTGTGATTATTGCACCATTGCAAAACGCCCTCCCCACCCCCAGGGGGCCATAGGGAGCAGTCATTAGCATACAAAATCAACAGACAGAAAATCACCTTTCTTCACAGTAGCAGAAACAGCAGAAACACTAACATCTGCACAGATATGTTGCACTGCGAAAAAGAAAACAAAACCCACTTTTACCAGTGTTTGTGGCACACGAATCTACTTTGCTGATTACAGTAGCACAGTTGAAAAACAATTCCTTACTGTATGAGGAGACAAACAAGAGAGAAGTGACAATTGCTTTCTCTGAGCAAAACCATACTATGGTGGAAACTGGGTAGTAGTGATCATGATTTCCCACATATAAATAGAATGTGCACAATACAACTAAAGACGTGTGGTCAGAGTCTAGAGGATGTGATGGTACAGGACCAACACACGGCCAGGCACCAGGCTCTGAGAACTTTAAACACACACACACACAAACACACCTTCCCCAGTAGGGCCCAAGTGTATTCACACAGATGGGGGCAGATGGGCGCCAGCAGCAGGGTCTGCTTCTCAATAAACTGGAACACCAGGTCTCGGTGCATGCCCTCGATGGCCAGCTCTCTGTATTTATCTTTTGCTGCCTGGGAGGTGTTAAAAGGTGTTAAGGCATAAATTATGTTTGGTCACAATTCAGTGATTAGGGTCCAGAGAACACATTTTATTTAGGAGACAGAATACTGTTTGTGTGTGTGTGTGAGTTACCTGGAACTCAAAAAATCCACTCTTTAGTGCCTCTTTGTACATCATCCTCTCATAGTGCTGCTCAGTCTTCATGATACCCGAGTTCATTTCACTAGAGACAAAGAAGGAATCAACTTCTGACATTTTGCATGAAAAAGATATTCAAAGCATCTCCACAAGCGGCGATGCCAGATGGTGGTCCATTTCCCAAAATGCCAGCGACGCCCACCCAGCTTTAGGAGATGGCAGAATGGACCAGGAGCTCACGGACACACACACGGACACGGACACCAACCATTTAGGGCAGCGTTTACCTAGCGAACACCCGGTCGTTGAAGGTGTCTGGAGGCCCGGTCCTCAGGCTGTTTTGGTTGGCGATCATCTCCTTGACCCACTCCACCCAGGTGTAGAGGCGTAGGATGCCAGCATCAGCCATGGCTTCCACAAAGTTGGCGTCCTCCACTGTGTCTCCAGCGTCGGCCAGGGCCAAGCGCATACCTGGGGGAGAGAGGAGAACCACAGCAAGATCTTTATCCTGCTTATTTATATAAAAATAAATAAATAAATAAATAAATCTTAGCACAGGAACTTAATAGCAATTAAACAGTTGCGCAACTGGTTTCTTAAATTGCAGTTTGCATAAACTTGTTTGGGGGCCATATGGTCTAATTAATTCAATTAAGTGACTAAAGAAAGAAAGCAAACAATTTTTTAAAAAAATGACAGACTATAATTGGTCCAGTTGGCATCATAACATTTTACAGACCAGGAAAAACAAGTACTTGTACTGACTTTCTAACCTCCATTCCATGCTGTTCATAATATATTGCATATTTCTCTTAGAGAACCATATATCTCCATAAATAAGACAGGTACATACTACACATTTACATTTTACACATACATACAAATGTGCACGTGCACGCACACACACACACAAAAAAAAGTGTGTGTGCATGCACACAGACACAAGCACACATTCTCTGATGAGAGCCCGCCAGACGTCCACAATTCTGTCCAGATGGACTATTCTATTCTCAGACTTCAGATGAAACTGAACAGAACTCAGTCATGACGACTCACTCCCCTGGGGTAATCTCATTCTGTTCATTCAGCCCCAAAACGTCAGAAACGCAAACAAATGTCCATCCGTCTCATGGCTCAGTAAACATGGAACATGCCTCACCAGCTTCTTAGAGGAGGGTAGACAAAACAAGGCAGACATGAGGAATGGTCGAGTGTGGCAGATGTGTTCGGGAGCACTCACCATCTGCAGAGAACTTAGCAATGGCTTGACTCAGGGTGAGGAAGTTGCCAGTGGATTTGGACATCTGTTGAACACAAACAGAGTTTATCAGGTGGATGGACTACATAATAAGCGGTCACACACCCAGACAGAAATTGACAATCTCAGTTTTTCATAAATGATGTAGAAGGGGGGGGGGGGGGGGGGGGGTTTAAAAGTCACCTTTTCAGAATTTAACAAGAGGTGTCCATTAGCACGAACTGCCTTGGGCCACTTTCCACTGCAAGAAAAAAAACAAATTTTAAATCTTTGCATGAGCCATTCCGTGAAACCGGTCGAAAACACAAAGTAGGGCTGGTCACTTTACATGCAAGCTTCTGTCCACATGTTTCCATAAGAGACTACACAAGTGTTGGACAGGTGAGACATTTGACTGCTTCTGTTCATGGTTGTGGACCATGTTAATGTGAACTAACTTGCATTAAGAGTCGGCATAATCTACAAAGCAGAAATTATTTTGTATAAGAAAAAAGGGGTTGATGGAGCAGAGAATGAAACAGTCAGGAAATGTCCTGTCATGAAAGAAGGCTGTGAAAGGAGCAGCCAGAAAGTTGACAGCAAAGTCTGAGAGAAAGTCAATCAATTCCTATCCTAGGCTGTGCTGCACCTTAAAATGCAAGAGCAAAGTGACAGATTACTGTTTTACATTTTCAGTAACTCTGAACAAGTTGAGGTGCATTTAGAAAAAGCTCTTAAGCAGAGAACTCTCAAATATGGGAACCTATAGTCTTAGAAACTACAATTCTCAATTCTTTTTAAAAATAAAGTTTTGTAGAATGCACCACCTGTCGTTAGGCCACATAGCCACATGGTTGTAGAGGTAGTAGGAGAGATGGTTAGGCACCAGGTCTTTCCCAGAGATACGGGCATCCACAGGGTACCAGTACTCAAACTCCCTCCTCATGGCGAGCAGGTGCTCCTTGGGGATGTCCGTCTTGGGGAAGGGTGCCGTTTTGAAGAAAATGAAGTCCCACACCTCCCTGCTCATTTGCTCCGGTCTATGGAAGGAAAACAGTGTTTACTGTTGCTGTTTTCTGAGTCTTCATAGAATTCTAGTGGCATTTTATTCAAAGGAGCATTTGATTACAAAGAGTATGCACATAACCCTTTAACATGACATAGGAAGAAGGTGCATACCATTTTTTCTCCTAAAGAATTCCTTCTTTCAATCAGCTTTTTCAAAGCACAAAATCATGTAGATTAAATGTATGGCAATTAACGCCCGCATCATACTGGCACTGCCAGCTGGCTAGAAAATTCACCATGTTCTTGTGGCTACGTCTACGGCAAAGATGTTACTTTGTGTAAAAAAAACAAAACAAAACCACCAAGTAGCTTTTTTTTCCTGGGCAATTAAGTCGCTGGTGGCCTTCTATTAAGCAGCCCCCCCCCCAGTCTGCAGTCCACCCAGAGAATGGGCATGCGGTACCTGATCCCCAGGGGAGACGGGCCCTGCCCGCTGAGAGTACCACCCTGGAGCAGGTGGGCCACGGTGTAATAGGCCATGTAGATGGTGGAGTCTGACAGGGACTCGATCAGCCACTGCTCATCCCATGGCAACCGTGTTCCTATGGAAACAAAAAGAAACACAAAAGAAACTCAGAATAAATAAAGAATTTTTAAAAAACAAAAACAAAAACAAACAAACAAACAAACAAACAAAAACAGACACTATGAGAGAACTGCAGGTGAAATATTGAGTGGTTCTGACACATAGACGGTCATTAGGGGGAGACCAGGCATTTCAGTTGACAGTGGTGATTAATTCCAGCTATGATTTGAAACAGCCTTTAGAAGCTAATTTTAAAAAATAAAAATAAAAAAACAACCATTTTTATCAAAGAGAAAATATTCTTCTGTCAATAGGATGGCAAGAAAAGAGCTTCTAGCAACAATAACGATGTATTGATGAGAGGAGAGGGTTGCTAGAAAAAAAAAAAAGTGGATCTGGGTATTGCAAAAACGCCTTCACCATTCCATTTCCCATTTTCCTTGAAGGTGGAACCAAAGACTTAGTACCGAAACTTCAGGGCACCTGCTGGATCGGTTCTAAAGAGGCAGAGAGAAAAGCAGCCTCACCTAGACCATATGTTCTGGAGCATGCATGCTCCTGAAGCCAGGCTAGTGTCGCCTCAAAGTTCTTCCTGGTCTCATCGCAGAACCTTTGAAAACGTGGATGACAATGAAGAGTCAGGCAGCTTTCTGGTTTAATGGTGCGCCACACTTGTGAGTGAGCGATTCTGCTCGTCTTTGGAAGCTTTGTTTTACGTGACTTGTGAAGCCCATAAGAAGCCGCGTGCGTGAAGTGCCCTTACGTCTCCATAGGCTCCAAGGCGTTCATGGCCTGCTGCTTCCACGCTTTGTCCCCGTAATCCAGGTACCTGTGGCAGATAAGAACACCTGGGTCAGGGGTATAAGGGACAAACAGGGGCTGTGGATGCGCAATCAGCTACGAGCCAGGCTCAGGAAGTCGAAGCAATGCAGGTTTAATACTGCCTCATAGTCTAGCTCAATCCAGGATGTGCGGGAGGGGGGGGGGGGGACTCAAAAAAAAGAAACAGCGAAAAAAAAAAAAAAAAATCAAGCAAAACACCACCAACAACAAAAAAACCCTCATCCAGATTTGGGTGGGGTGGTGGGAGTTGGTTATCAGGAGCTTTGCCCATCGCAATGAGGATTTTATCCCAGTTAATCTCGAGCTGTTCCACATTCTGCTGAGACTGTGACTAGAGGAACAACGTTAAAGAGGAACTGAACAACATTCTTGCTCAAAGGTTTTATCTTCTGGGGTTTTTCTGTATAATCGAATGCAGCGTTTCCACTGAGGGAGCCCATTTCTGTGACTGTGTTTCGGACAGACAATTTAATCTTCTATCGGCTAAACAGGCGACAGCTGTGCCTGTCTCACTCAGAAAGGCTCACTCACCACTGGTCACACAGGGCCACTACACACTCATCTGCCGAGCGAGACATCACTTGCTTCTCTGGTTCCATGTAAATCATAGCTTCATCCTGACAAATGCAGAGTTATTTTTTTACTTAATTGGACAGAATTTATTTACATCAATAATAAATAAAATGTGTCTACAGTGACAATGAACCAAACTATAAACGTAAAGCCTCTTCATGGGGTACCAATTGACCTATACGATCATTTACATCATTGCTTATGCTGTCCTGAAAATATGAAGCTCTTCTTCAAATCAGGATTTATTAAATATAATATAAAATGTCTACTGTTGCGCACACACACACACACACACACACACACACACAAATCAACCTTGTCAACCATCATCTTCTGAATGGGCTTCTTCACATCCTGGACCCTTTTTCCCTTAAACTCTTCAACCAGCATAATCTATGGGGGGGGGGGATATAATACAGTCATGTTGATGATGAAGATGATAGTATTAGTAGAGGATTCCTGGGCTTAATGCTGCAGCCTTACCCCTTCATAGAAACCTTTGAGGTAGACCAGCTCTTTGGCCTCGGCCAGCTTCTCCCGGTCATTCTGGCTCTGGATCTTCAGCTGGTCACAAACCAGTGGAGCTGACAAGTTCCCATAGCCTGGGATCTCAATGATGGACACCTGGAAGATCAGAACAGAGGCCTGGCTCAGCTACGAGGGTTCTTTAGCATACACGGACGTTCCCAATCGTCCGCTCAGAACCTGACAGAGTCTGAGCGATGGAAGGAATGGTCAGGGGGATGCTCCTTACTGGTTCAAACGGGAGGACCATGTGATCAGCGATTCCATATTTCTCTCTCAGGGCCTGCCGAGAAACAAGCAGCCATTTGGTAATACGGCAACGGTCAATGTTCAGGACAATAAAGATGCTTTAAAAAAAAAAGTAGTCACCTGTTTCTTTTTGATGTCTCTTAGCGCAGCAATGTCATCAGGAGCATCAGACGGGACGCTGGTGACCACTCCCGTGCCTAAGGTCACAAAGGAGACATCAGTAATCCACAGGTCTCACAAACCACTCAGACTAGATGCTTCAACATCTCACACAGCTACTAGAACCTGCCAGTCTGCTAAGAACAGGCTGCAAGAAGGCTCTAGCAGATCAAAATAAAGAACACTAACAGCTCCGGACACATTTGATTCAGTCATGGTGGGGACATCACGGGTGTCCGGGGCTGTGCTGTAGCAAACTCCTGCGCCAGTCGGAGTAAGAGAGAAACAGCTGTATTGAGGCGTAGCTAGGGGGCCTTCTCTGCACCGCCCTAACTCTACACATCTCCACACTCCATTACACCTTGTTTGTCTGGGCTCAAGGTTGAATATAAGCCTGCCTTCACTATGGATGTTAGGAAACAAGGGGAACTGGCCCAGGGCCTATAAAGAGAGGCAACTCTTTTGGTAGTGGTAATGTGATGCACAGTTGAGCAGGGCGAAGAGGAAGGATTTTATTGGGTACCTTTGTCTTCTTTGATGGTAAGCATTGGCAGGGCGTAGATGGTTTTGTAGAAGGTGAGAGGGGCACTCAAGGCGCAGCCAAGAATGTCCTGCAGACAAGGAATGGAGAATTTTACAAGTGAGCATCTGCTAAACTATGTAGAGCAGAAGGAACAGAAAGCATGCAGTACACATGCGCCAAGAGCTTAGAGCACTAAATGTTCTGCAGCAACCATCTGACGAAGAGTTAACCATAGATTCCTTCGTTCCCTTCAGAAAAGCGTCACTGTTCTAGGATGTACTGCAGCCATTAGCCAAGGTAGACTTGCACTGCTGAACTGTCATTCCCTTACAAATAAAGAATTAATCTTCAATTATTTAATCACTTCTTACATACATGGCTACTATCGGAGACATGGCAACACCACCAGGATAATCATTTTCTATGACACCACCTGGTTATTAATGCATATCAAAACCCCATTTGAAGGCTAATGGTGGGGGGGGTTGCCTGCTATGTATTACTGCATTTTGAAGATCACAGAAGTTGTTTTTCACAATGTTTTCTTCATTTGAATGCATGCTGCTGACAAGAAAATAAAAAAATAAAAATAAAAAAATAAGTGGGTTCACTCTCACTGTCGTCCCATGTCTGCCTACAAGTTTCTGCCAGAATTGAAGGAATTGCTCAGCACTATGCCTTATATCTCATACTGAGAGATTTTAATATACTTGTTAATAAATTGAAACAATCAAGGATATATAACAGCCTGCTATCTTCGACACCCATAGTCATAGCCAGTTACTTGATTTGATCTGCTCTACCGGCCTTGACGACATTACGTGGTACCTTTGTTGTTATCTCTGATCATAACACTGAATGCAAGATTGAACACAATGTTCCTACTCCCTTTTGGGACCAACCTAAGAAAACATTTATACTGTATCACAATATTACAAGCCTCTCATTTTGCCCAGTCACTATTTTTCTCCCAGTCTCAGTTCCCATCTAAGGTCTCTGATTCTGAAGACATGGTCGCTGTAGAAACTCTAATGTATTGAATCATCATGCCATTTAAAAAGCAGGCAGGCTCCAGCTGCTCACTTCTTCTCATGGTATACTTCGGAGCTGGCAGTCAGAGAGCTGGTACCTGGAACATCCTTATGAGAAAACTGGGCTCACTGTACATTTAGAGGTCTAAACCAAGTATATGCACAAGCACTGGGAATGCCTAAATGCTGCTCATTCATGTTATTTGTACCATTACAAATGAGGGTGGAAGCAATTATAAAAATCTGTTTGCCATCATTAAGAAGTTCACTAAATCCTAGTCGCAGCTGAAAAATGAGGCTTTTCCCCCCATTTTTTTGAAAAAATTATAAACATCAATTCAATTCTGTTCTTTCCCAAATCTCAACCCCTGAATCTTCTGAGCATTTGTTAAATAATTTTACTAATGTTGACTCTCAATTTCTGAAATCATAAGTATATCTAACTCCTCCTCCGCCTCCTCTCAACTCAACCCTGCTCAAACATTCATTTTGAAATTCTGAAACTTCACTAGTTATTTCTTCCCATTTCATACTTAATAAATAAATCCCTAAAAAGGTCAGATATTCTTCCAATCCCTTTTAAAACAATGGTAGTTTCAACTCTCCTTAAGAAGACCAGCCAGTTTATTTGAATAATTATATGCCGAGTTCTAATCGTACTTTTCAGAAGGTACTGAAAAAGGTAGTTGCTATGCAGCTCAAGGCTTTCCCCTCCAAACACAATCTCTATAAGCCCTTCCAGTCTGCTTTTACACAACACACAGCTCTGAGACTGCCCTACTGAGAGTCATTAATGATTTTCTTTCAGTGGACAGTGGTGCACTTAGCATTCATCCTGTACTTGACCAGTTCTCTGATGGTTTAGGTCCTACTTCCCTGACAGGCAGCATTTTATTAGTATTGATACATCTTTGACTACCCCCATTACTCAAGGAGTACCTCAGGGTTCAGTCCTTAGTCCTATTCTCTTCATTATTTATGTGCTCCCTCTTGGTCAAATCATCAACAAGCATGGGCTTAGTCTTCTTTATTATGCCAATGACACCCAAATTTATGTTGGCACCAGATCCACCTCTGATCTGCCACCCAGTTCTCTCATGAAATGTATATTTGAGTTATAGAACTAGCTTTCCAATTTGTCAAGATAAAAACAAAACTGAAGTTCTTTTTTAACTGCCCCTAACTCTGTCTTCTAAATTTCCCAATTTTGTCCTGAATAAAGATGGTGTCACTATGGACAGTGAGTGCAGGTATGACAGTCTTGGTATACTGTTTGCAATATTGCTCATATCCATGCTCAGTGTCAAAGATACAACTACCTCTTCCAGAAACACACACCCATGTTTTCATTCTTTCTTGATTGTTTGCAATTCTCCCTTCACTGGTCTACAATCCAAAACCATAAACATACTACAGTATATTCAGAATTCAGCCACTAGGGTTCTCACTCAAAGCAAACATTCAGAGGCTACCACTCCAATCTTACACCATACACACTGGCTGCCCATTAATGTATGCATACGATTCAGACTACTCATTACCTTCAAGGCACTGAATGGGGTAGTGCCCTCCCAAAATTGTGGAACTCTTTGCCACAATACTTACCACCCATTTCTTTAATTAAAACCTGAAATAACCTCTAAACCATCCACTACTCATTAGTTTTGCGTTTATTTGCCTGTTGTTCATATGTACATCAATTTGTGTTCATTGTTGATCTTGTGTTTATTATGACCACTGTTCATCTGTACAGTAACCTTGAGCTCTGGAAAGACACTTTCATGTGTGAATAAATTAATAATAATAATAAATGTATTATTATTATTATTATTATTATTATTATTATTAATTTACAAAAAAGTATTTCTCTGTTCTTCCTTCCCTGCCATCATTACAAACTGCATTATAACTTGCAATGTCAAACAGATCTACTGACCGATAGTTTGGTAGGTAGATGTAAAACATTATCTCTAACAATCTGGTATAGAAAAAAGGGAAAGAAAAAAAAAATTTGTGGGCAGCTGAGAACATATGCATGTACATGTGCATGCATGTGTGTGCATGTACAGCTAACCTGGCCCATGATTTGTATGATGACAGGCACCACGCCGTTCTCCTTGGTGAAGCCCTGGTACGCCATGTTCCTGGCCGCCCTCTGTGTGCAGATGAACACGTCACTGCTGGCAGTCTCGAAGGCAATGTACTTCATGTCAGGTCTGATCCAGCAGTTGGTCTGCCCGAACATGGTCTCCGGCCTCAGGGTTGCTGCCACCAGGAACACACTCTTGCCTTTTAGGGCACTGGTGGAGATGGGACACAGAGGGGCAAGTCATGGCTTTGAGAGAACAAGTAGTTAACTCGTGCCGAGCTTAGCAATAACCTCCTAAAGCCGTCTGTCTTTTGGACACAAACAGGCCACTGTGCTGAACACCTAACTTAGTGCTGAGCAAATGTAATGGCAGGGATGTTCCAGGCACCTCTGTGCCAACAGAGATTGAGCTTGAACTGAAGCGGGTTTGTTTTGTATATTTTTGGGGTGTGGGGGCTCAGTTGCAAACCACTAGTCATGAACACACGTGACTAGACACAAATCAATAATGGAGCTGTGCAACTCGAACCATTAATGAGCTTAGTTGCAGGTGTTTTGGGGAACTGAATTAATATCAATAAAAAAAAAAAAAAAAAAAAAAAAAAAATTTAAAAAAGGAGAACATAAAAATGATTGAAAAGAAATAGCTTCCCTGTGTTCTTGTCTCTAGCTATACTATTTTCCCACCTACTGGGCTGTACAAATAAGTGTTGTATTTCAGAGCATTGTAAACAAAGTCATAGATTTTAGTATTAAACCCAAATAGTAATTAACATTTCAATATACTATAATTTTTATTGCCAATATACTATAATCTGTATTGCTAAGTGCATTCTCACAATCTGGTGTACAGTTTATGTAGAAAAGCTACCCCTGTTAAGTCCGCTAACTGCAGTGATGCTGAGACTGGTGTAACATGCTCCCATCTCTGTCGGATGCTTCCACCACAAAGAGGCAACACGCTGCTGTAAAGCAAAGTAGACTTTGCTTAAATGATATGTTTGTTATGCAAAACATACTGGGCCGGGCTGTATAAGCCTATCCGTGAGTCCCTACCGATGAATGGGCACCACAAAGGCTGCATGGGCAACACTTAAAACATGTATGGTGGAACAATTGTAAAACAAACAAACAAAAGCCAGCATTTTAGTGAACCTCCAGTGATATATTTTCTCTTCTTGAGAGAGCAACAGTAATTAGAATTGTTTTTCAGGACACCCACAGAGAAATGAACTCAAGCCAGAGGGCAGCATCAGTATCACTTCTAAGACAAAGTAGTTAACTTTGGTTTAAGAAAAGAAAAAAAAAAAAACTGATTGAATTCTGTTACACCATCACTAAGGTAGAATATTTTATGCCAAGACCCACTCCCTCCCTACCACCCACACACATCAGTAACCAACTGTCCACCAGCCCCAGGGAGGAGACAGTTGCCTTGAGTAAGCCCTAGATTCTGTACCTTAGTTTTGCTGGGTAGGGTTCAATCATCTTCATTTTGATAAGGGTGTACTCTTGAGGGCCAACTCCCTATAACAGAAAAATAACATTCTACTTAGAAATAACAAATCTTTAAAAATGGTTTTAACTCTAAAAATAGTAAAAGTGTTAATAATAATAATAATAATAATAATAATAATAATTTATTATTATTATTATTATATAGGAGTAGCAGTAGCACACTAAATTTAGTTCAACCACAGTAACCCACCTCTCCAGTCTGCCTGTCATGGTCCATACAGGGCTGTCCATCCTTTGGAGAATAAATCGTATACCTGTAGTGTTGGATGAGAAATTGTCATTTCCCATGCATTTTAAGGCATCAACCACACCAAAAAAAAAATAAAAGGCAGCTTTAAGAACCTTACCTTTTCCCAAACTTGATCTTTTTCCTCTCTTTCAGAGTGACAAACTGCCACCTCACAAAGGAGTCATAGAAAGGGTTTACATCGGTTGTGATGAAGGACCGACGCCAGTCCACCTACACCACACAGGCTTTTTAGACCAACATTTCTGAGAAAACTTTCCTATGCTTTCAAATTCATTGTCAGTGCAGAAATCTAATTTTGTGTTACCTTATAGTTATGCATACCTAACTCAGTCTGACATGTCTTTTAGGTCAATATCCTTTCACACAGCAAAACCACCCATTACCCTGAAGAGTTAAACATGATGCGCGCCACATTAACATCCCCATGTGATCTCCCAATGCATGTGCTTTCTACCTTCACACCCATGCTCTTCAGGTCTTTCACTGCTATTGGGGGGAAGTAGTCCAGCCAGTGCTCCGCATGGGCAAATTTCACAATCTCCTCATCCCTCAGCCCCAAAGATTTCATGATGTCCCACTGGAACTTGGAACCACCGGCCTTTGCAGCTGCTTTACTCTGCCATGGGTTTGTATACGGAGAGATCTGCTAATGTGTCCGTCGCAATACAACACAGCAAGCGTTTAGGCTATACCAAACACTTGACCTGACAGACTTGCTGTATCCTCACCAACCACGTCACTTTAGTCTACACCAACAAACATTATGTAACGTGCCAAGTAATTGCAGCAAGGACATATATTCCAAAGTAATTTGGTATACAGATGGAGGTACATAGAAACAGCACAATTATTGGCTTATGAAAGAGACCCTGCAGTCCAATGTAATTTTTACCTTCTTCCCCTTTGCCTTGTCCTTGATTATGATCTCATCATTTGTCTTCGACTTATCTTCAGTTTCCTCGTCCTCTTCATCTGGGAACTCGGGTGGGTTGCCATAAAGCTCCATCTCTCGCTTTAACTTATCTGCACAAGCCTATGGTGACAAATTTATACTCTACATATACTTTTGTGTAGGTGGATGTGATGTGATGATTATATTCTACTGATGAAATCCTTTAAAGATAACACAAACCACTTACTTTGATGGGCATTCCAGTGCAATGCAGTCCAAATGGGAAAAGGCAACGTTTTCCCTTCAAACGCTGATACCCCATTGCAAACTGCAAGTCACATTGCAATAAACATGTTTCACATTTACATTCTTTAAGGAGTCCCTACATACTCCATTAGAGACGACAACGTATATGGTGATATGTAAGAAATCACCTTTAAACATCTTCCAAGGACAAAACTGGCCAATGATGATGAGCAAATGGGCAAAAACTTACCTCACACTTAGAAAGGCAGAATGTGTGACCAAGATGAAGCCTCCCATTCATGTACGGATAGGGGAAGGTAACAAAGTACTTGTTCTTACTGTGAAGTCAATGAGTCATTAAAAGAAAGTCATAGTCATTCTCAGTGACAGTAATACTTAGTAACAGCACTGAAATACACATGCATCGTGAACGTACCCATCCTCGGTGTTCGTCGGTGCCTCACACTGGAACAACTTTTCCTTTTCCCATTTCTGCTGGACCTCCTCCTCAATCTTCCGCAAGAAGTCGAGCTTTGCTGTACCTTTCCGTTCCTGAAACGGTGAGGGATCGTGAGTATACAAGCAGCGAAATACAAAATTAAAGTACGGACAGCTTGAAAATACTTCAGAATAAGAATAAAGAAAATGCGGTTGCATCAGAACTTGCAAACCGTTGGGTACCTAGTTAGCCAAATAGCTATGCGGAGCTCTGAGTGACAGCCCAGCATGCCCCAGCAAGCTGATTTAAAAGAACTAGCTAGCTAGCTAGCTAACCGCTAACGAGCGAGACATTTTTCCAGAATAACTAAAAGTCAGCAACATTCATGCACTTTCCCACCCCTTCCATCAACGCGCCTTACAAAATAATTCCTTTTTTCATTTATCGTTAGATTACATGCTTATTTTAAAACGACAGCAAAGTACCATACCAACATAAGTAACTTAGCACAAAAAGCGAGCAAGCTACCTAGCTAGCTAACATAGCTAGACAGCCTAGCAAGTTCACTAGTAGCATGTTTAACGGTTTCATAAGATAGCGTCTACGTTTTAACTTCAAATTAATGCACATGACCTGTCTAAAGTAATTATTATACGATTCTCAAAAGACGTCAACCCTACCGTCATTCTTATTTTGTTGTGGACAACTTTTGACGGGTGAGTAAAACTGAGGACCCACGCCACCGGCTTTTACGGGACTTTGCTGATGACACGCTTAGCAAGAGACAGCGCACTCGGGCGATGAGCATTCTGGGAAATGTAGTTCAATTGCAGCTGCATGCGGTACAAAGCAAAGCCATATATCACGTTACGCACTCAATCCACCAGCACAAAAAATATTACGTAGTTGTCTGAAAATGTTAGATTTTATAGTCTGTAGCCGTAAACATGGATAGAAGTGGTTATAAACTTAGTACTCTGTGTGTCTGTATGTAGGTTACACTATTGGTTCATTTCATGCGCCCTCTCTCTAGAAAAACCGATTGGCTGTCGGCATTGCCAGTTGAGTTACCACGTCTGTTTAAACGTAAAGCAGTTCGCAGACGTGCAAGTGATTAGAGCAGGCCCAAATTGAATTAACGTTATTTTGTAGACGATGAAAGTAGGAATATCGCTGAAGAAATTCTACGTATAGTGTTCAGTGTTTGTCACAATGATTATAGATAATGTTGATGCTCTGAAGTCGTGGCTGGCAAAACTCCTTGAGCCAATGTAAGTGACGACTTGGAATGACATTTTAGCTAACAAGCGTTTGCTAGCACACGTTAGCTTGCTAACTTGTTAGCGTCTCACGGGCTAGTTTTGCAGTTAAATACAGCAGGCGTAAGGTACATTTCTTTGATTTATAATGTGTCTGAAACGATTTTCATTGTTTAGGCGAGATTGCCAAGACACGATAAAGCAATTTCCATGACCAACAGTATGTCAGTTTCTCCACTTTTATAAAACTAGAAGCTAGCTAGCTAACAAGACTAAACGAGGGCTTTAGCTAATATTGCTGTCTTGTGGTTGGTCGTCAACAACGTGATTGCTCTCACTCCGGCTAGGCCAAGAGAGGATCAGACGGAAAGTTATTTTGGATTTGGTATCTTGGTATGTTTATGCGACGTGCTTAGGTTCCAGAGTCTCATACCTTAAACCAAAGACGGAGAGATGGCTAGCTAGCGTTAACTTGCTGAATACTGCAAGCAACATCACAGCTAAGCTAGTTAGCTAGCTTACCAGTTACTGCCCTATTTGCTAACTTACGCATGCGAGGCGGTGGATGAACGTTGAAGACCCATTGTGAAACCAGCAGTCTAGTATTTTAGGCTCGATAAGTCTTGCTCGTTTAAGAGATGATGCTTGCTCGCTTGCCTGCCTGCAAGTTCCATCTAGCATGTCCAGATCCGATGAGAATATCGGTCTACGCACGAGCACAAACAAATTTTGTGTATTTTAAAAATTAAATCGTATTGTGCTTTTGCAGATGTGATGCTGACCCTTCTGCGTTGGCAAACTACGTTGTGGCTTTGGTGAAAAAGGATAAACCCGAAAAAGAACTGCGAGCATTATGTGCTGACCAATTGGATGTTTTTTTACAAAAAGGTAAGTTTCACACTGCAAAGCCCTCGTCCATCAAAACATCAAAAAATATGTTGTACGGTTCATATGCAATTATGCATTAGGCAAATGTCATCTTCCTTATGTAAACACACTATTGTTTTCTGACTGTGTCATTGGAGTACTTCAAAACATGGCAAGCCTTTTACTAGGCTCTTCTCAGAGGACTACTAATTGTGGTGTTAATCACTGTCAGAGTAAGCCAGAGGGTTGGAAATAAGGTTCCACCTTAGTTTAATGTATGGCTTAAGAGTTTAGACCATTTATCCACAAACAGCATGCTCTGTTGCTGAAATACCCTTTTTCTCTGCACCTCATGCCTCTCCCAGAAACCACAGGCTTTGTGGACAAACTTTTCGAATGTCTGACCACCAAGAACTACTTAGGAAATCCACCTGCTAAGGAAGGACCTAAAGAGGAGACAAGACCTGTGGCACAAAAACCAGATGAAAAGGAAGAGGTAAAGTTTTCATTCAGCATTGTGGCTCGCCCTTTCCTTTAAGTAAGCCTATTTAATCTTCTTCCAGAAAGCCTTAAAGCCCATATATAATGTGAAATCAGAGCATCATGTCAAGCTGGTGTTAAATTTTCTGTCAGGCCAGTCACGTTGAGGATGACCGGGAAAGCCGAAGAAGGAGGAGTCCGCTGAGGAATCGTCCTGAATTTAATGAGTCTAGGTAAGTATTCCCTGTCACTTTGTCTACTGTCCTTTTAGAGGGCTACACCATTGTTATGTACTTTTTGGTACTTAAGAGTCATTTCATTTTGATCCAAAAAATATATTGAAGTGTCTTGTATAGGACTAAAGGGAGTTATTATGCAGAAAGCTCTGGGTTTTCAATGCAGTTTTGCAGAAACCTGATTAACGCCAAGGCTTATTTGAATTGTGGTCAAGTATTTAATTGAATTTTTTCATAATGGCCCATGTGTGGCCTACTTGACTTGATGAAAATGTACAAGGAAACATGCAGCAGGTGTGCTCTTGTTCCAGATGAGCTCACAATACCAATAAAGTTGTGCAAGGGCTCAAGAGCATGAAGTCTCGCTTGTTCATAGCGGTTGACTAGACTTTTCTACAAGACTGCTTTTTTTGTGAAAGTGGATTCTTTTTCGATGCTTGTCATTTTGAGAAGTTAATGGGTGCATTTTTGTAAAGGATCCCCTCAGAAATGACAGAATTCACTTAAAATCCACCAGATCTGCTTGAATCAAAACGGTTGTTCAAAAAAGTTGGAATATGCTTGTAGGGGAGCTTTTATGTTGCAACAATTTTAGTACTGATCGGGTGTTTGAGTGCATTTGTGTTCCTTCCAATGATGTGCATTCTTTGAATAATTTTGTATTGAGCTCTCTATTGGGCATCTGTTCTTTTGTTGTCTTTGTTCATGGTGAGGAAAACGTATTAAATGATTTGTCATCTCTCTCAATAATGATGTAGAGTTTTTGGTTTTTAAATGTGTGCGTGTATGTACGTGTGCGTTTGCACCTCGGTTGCTGCCTCAGGAGCAGGGACGAGCGTCGGCGAGACGAGCGCAAGCGGCGGGAGGCGGAGCGCCACGGCAAGGGCGGTGAGCCGCACCGCGAGCGCGACAGGCATGAGCGCAGGGGCGTGAGCTCCCGGGGGCGGAGCCGCAGCCGGAGCCGCAGTGGCAGCCGGGGCAGGAGCCGGGAGCGTGAGCACGGGCAGAGACGAGGTGAGCCGCCTGCCCACGTTGAGCTCGGGAATGAGGGCTCCGAGAGAACACGGAGAGAGGGGCTGTTTAGGCATGCCTACTACAATATGATTTTAATGATTTGCAGTATATTTACACATGTTGGTGAGCCCAGGGTGTTCTGTTAATTACAGACTTGTATTAAAAAAAAAACCTTAATATTGCAAAGGCCATTATTACAGAAACGATTCATGAACAATGTGTTGCATAGCTGTAGTGCCGATTCCTAGCGCTATTGATAGATTTAGCATATGAAAATTATGTTTTTATGACGTATTGATAAATGTACTATCACAAAACAATACATGCATAACTTCGAGTGGCAGTAAGTGTCATTTGCGGTCTCCCCGTCCGCAGAGCACCGGTGCAAGTTCGAGCAGGAGCGCAAGGACCCAGAGCCGTACACACCGCTGCCACCGGGCCCGATGGGCAACACTCACCACCAGCCGAAGCAACACCCCTCCCCTCTGCTCCCCCTGCCCCGCCCCCCGCCGCACTTCCCACCCTCGGGGAGCCCTGGTGGCGTCCCCAGTGCGGCAACAGTGGTGGCCCCCGCGCATCTGCCAGACAGCACGACGGAAAGCTGGGCAACTTACTACCCCAACCGCGGTGACGGAAAGAGCGGCACGCACAAGCACCGCTGCAGAGACTACGACGGTGAGGGGCCCGTCACGGAGGCAGCCCTGCTGCGTCTCCGTTCCAACCCCGGGGCAAACGGGGCTGTCATAAATGGTTTGGAAAGAATTGGGGGTTTTAACTAGGTTTGGAGCTAAACTGTGCTGCAGAGTGGAGTCCTTGACTCAGACGCTTTCAGGCTGTGAGTATGTTCTAGGTTGTTATGATGATGTATTTATTTGTTTAGATATTGCTAGAATTTGATGCTTGGTAGGTGTGTTCCCCCAGCCTTAAATTAGTTTGGTCACTTTCTTACCTTATGTATCTGTGAGGGTTTTGTCAGACACTGCAAGTCTCTGATGCAGTTTGTAGTCTGTGTACCTTCTGAACTCCTGTGCCCAGGATGCATTTTGGCATGACACAGCCGTCTGTCTGAGATCACGTTGTGTACGTTGATGACCTATCCTGTATGAAACAAAAGGATCATTAGGATCATTTGAGCAATCAAAATTTGAAGAATTTGAAGGCGTTCTCTTTGCATCGGACCGACATGTCCTCATGGCACGGCAAATAGGATGTTGTCGTTTGTGTTGGCTTGGCGATAAAGCTACCTGGCAGCGCTAACGACCATTACTAATGACTTTTGTGTCATTGCCTTCCACCCGGCTCACTACAGGGGGCTGTTTCGCACAGAGTGAGTCTCAGAGGAGCCCTCCTAAAGGGGTGGTGTGTATATTTACCAGACAAGTTCTCCAGAGGCAGGGTTATTTTTTACACCAGTGAGAGATGGCTCAGGGTTGCCTGCTGGGACAAGAGCAGAGGATTAACCAGCCTGCTTAATGATCTCTTAATCGCCTGGTGATTGAGCTGCCAAAGAGGGAGCTTTGATATTTAACACACGAGATGGTAGAAGTGGGTTGGATTAGTGTTGTCATGCCGCTCGCAGACAAAACGGCCTGTTTAATATGTCCTTTAAGGTTATAGAGCAGAGTGATGCTTTTATATGCTTCTGGTTTTTTAGGCATTTGTAAGTGATTAGTCAATTATTCATCGTAATCTGTATTCATATACTACCCGTTGTCTCTCTCGGATCAGATTTTGTAGCTCTGCAGTTTAGTCTGGATAAATAATATGAATAAAAAGTGGAAGTTCTTTATAGTTTGGATATAATCTGATATAATGTGGGGAACCTGCCACTTATTACTTTGATGTTATGTTAAGGGTTATAGTCACTTACAGGATTGCAGCTCATAACTGCAAAGCTTCAAATCTACCACCTGAAATCTCTGAATGAAGTTTGATTTCTATCCCCAGAGAAAGGATTCTGTGTGCGTGGCGACCTCTGCCCTTTCGACCATGGCAGCGACCCCCTGATCGTGGACGACGTCTCCCTCTCCCTGCCCACCATGATTCCCTTCCCGCCACCGGGCATGCCCCCTCCCCGCGTGCCCGCACCCGCCATGACTGAGCCACCCCCGCGCATGCCCATGCCCATGCCCCCGCACGGCCAGCCCCCTCCACCGGGCATCTACCCCATGACAAGTGAGTAGAATGGGCACCAACGTGGGGTGGGGGTGGAGCTTGGCTGCCCTAGAGATCCAGCCAGCGTGCACCTCCGAGGGGAAGAACCAGCCTAGATGCTGTAAGACAAAGGGCAGATGTTCTACAGCAGATATTTTATTAAGAGATATCGATACTACACCAGGCTGAAGCTGTCTATGGCGATGACCTACATTGTGGATGTTGCATACTTTCTATACTTGTGTGGGCTTTTTGGTTTGTTTTAATTCAATATGGTTTGTTTAAAAGCCTGGTGGTGAAATTTGGAATCTGGAATTGAGCCCAAGGTTAAGCCTCAAAAACAGCTTTTATGCAGCATTCACAGTAGTTTAAAGGATGTCTTCAGGTTGTTTGTCAAATGCAGGGCCAAAAAGTCTTTGTAGAATTTCGCACAACATAAATGCAGTGCATAATTTTTCATCTGTAACTTCAAACCCAAGCAACTAGCCAAAAATGCCCTCAGCCCATTTTAATCTATTCTGAATGCTGAATAAAACATGTGGTGTGGTTGTGGGTTTTTTTTGTTTTGTTTGGTTTGTTTGTTTTTTTTTTTGTTTTTTTTTCCAGTTTATTGTTGGAGTATTCCTTTAAAATTACACATCGCCGGTATAAGTGACTCTGTCAGCAGAACCTCTTAATGTACAGAGTACGGCAAACCTAATTGCAAGATGCAGCGATTCTGTGTTGAGAGCTTAAGTGGCCCAGGCATCGTACATATCTGTGAATCTGCACAATGTAATTTTGAAGCATGGCTCAGTTTGGAATTCTGTCCCATATAGGACCTCCTCTAGTCCCAGCCAGCGGCATGGAGACTCCGCCCCACCCAAGGACGAGCAACTCCTCCCCTCTGGCCCCGCCCGGAGTGGGCCCACCTCCTCCTCCTCCTCCTCCTCCTCCTCCTCCTGCCTCCTCCAGCTCCTCTTCTACTCCCCTCCACCCTCAGTACACTCTGTCTGAATGTAAGCCACTGCCCTTTCACTGGCTTTCCTAATTGCAGTGGTGCTTTCTTTCACCTTTGGTGCTTTTGTTAAAGGAACGGTTGGTTGTTTTTTGTAGTTGTTTGTTTGTTTTGCACAATGTAATTTTCCACTTGTCCAGGTTGTGGTTGAGAACACATTACTTTGCTTGAGTAGTTTTGGCCCTTGAGCTTCAGGGCTAACTTCACTAATAGAACTAATCCTTCCTTATTACCGCAATCATAAGGATTTAGCAACGTAAAATGTCACCACAAAAATAGAGCTACTGCTCTGACCATCCTCACTGAAATCTTTTATTATTTACTCTAATGATCAGTTTGAAGTGACCATTTGTCATGTCCAATGTACTGTCTAGATATTTGCTCTGGTTGGTAGTTTACATTCCAAAAGCAGCATCTGGTCAGGATACAGTGAGAACACTCCTTTAACTCCAACTTTAATGCAAGCATGGATAAAATGGAAGCTTTCAGTTAGAAAAAAGGCAGTAACCTCTCTACCTACCTACCTACCTACCTACCTTATGTTCTAAGGTTTCTCTGCTGGGTGTCAACCAGCATATGTAAGTTTGTGTTAATCTGTTTGTTTTAGTAGCACTATGTTTTGCTACTATAAATATGCTTTGACTGAATATGAGCAGTGTGGTCCTCTAATGTGGTTCTGCCTTTAACAGACAGTAAGTCTCATTATAACACTTGTGCAAGGTTCAGTTTTTACTGTCTGAGGGATGTGCTACTGAGAAAAGCAGTAAAAGCCAAGTACATTTTTGTCTGTTGAAATGGGGGTAATGGGATTATGTAAGGTGTTATGTAGAGCCCTTCATGCAGGGTTTCCTCATTTTTGCCTTTGAAAAGTGTAATGACTGGTCTTCACCAGTTAGTGGTGCTCTTGACACATTTTACTCTAAAGCACACATTGGCACATTCCAGTTTTCATATTTAATAGTATTTGCATTTCTAACTAATTTAAAAACATTTCCTAACTTATGAATGAAATTGTTCAAAACATGTCAGATTCTTCAGCTTGACGGAAGTTTACTTGATCATTTTCTTCACATTTTATAATTTCTCACACGTTTATACGATGCTTAATTTTTTAATTGTGTTTTTTACGCGATTGCTTGTCCGTCTTTGCTGCAACAGATAGCTACGATCCCGAGGCCTACAACCCTGAGTCCCCGGGCCTGACGGGGGCGGGCCGAACCCAGTACCGGCAGTTCATCCCCCGCATTCAGACCCAGAGGTCCAACCTCATCGGTTTAACCTCCGGGGATGGACAGACATCCCGAGGTATTGCGTTCTTCTCCGCCAACCCCCATTTCACTTGCGGGGAATTTCTTTCCCTCTTATTGTATCAGAATCTTATTGTCTTTTACTTTAAAACAGTCATTGTATCGAGCTAGTCATTGGTTAACACGGATATTCTTAAAGCTGCTGTATTTGTGGTTGTACAGAATTAGCAGTTCCCCATTGAATTCCTGCCTGTGGCACTGATGGGGAAAGAAAAAGGAAATGGAGGATCTCTTCAAAGTTCTTTTCTCTTCTCAAAGCCTTTCTCCCCCTTTCCTGTCTGTTTAGCGGCAAATATAGTGATCCAGACTGAGCCGTCACTAACCAGCCTGCCGAGCAGCGAGGCGCGGTTTGGCACGGAGCCGGAGAACAGGAAAAGACACCTGGGCTCAAGTGAAGGCCCTCTGGCCAAAAAACCTTGGATGGTAGACAAGTAAGCGTTTCCTCCGCCTCGCCGTAATACAGCAGAAATAAGGGCACAGTTGTTTAAGTCTACACGCATGGCCTGGTGTGACGGAAGTTCTGGAAATATTCCTTATCCTGGTTGGTTTGCCCGTTTTAGTCTTTTATGGGCTGGGCAGTGGTGGTGTGAGGTGTTTTGGCTGTAGGGGCTGCATAATCCCCCAAACACCGGGGTCTCTCTCACACAGACGCACACGCATTACCACTGCTCATCGTGATCCTCTTTTGTGATTGGTTAAAGCGTGAGGTTGAGCGATTTCATTTCTCACTCTATTGTGGGCAGAGGTGGTTGCTTTCTGGCTATCTTGAGCTAAAGTTGGAGCCATGAACGATTGTGGTGTAAACAGAAGTGGTAGGCGCTAGTGTGTTTCAAATGAAATGAGTGTGTCAGTGAGTGTTTTGATGGGTCAGTCGTGAATGCCGCAGGGAAAGCGGGTGTAGTAAAATGAACATATTTTATGTTAATCACTAAGCATGTTTTAATCTTGTATATGGTCTTAATCTCTCTTGTGGCAGTGTCACAGAATTCATTTGGAAAATGTAATTGGATAGTAAATTAGCTAATGTTATTAAAACCAAAGAACCCATTTAGATGAGCTACCATTTAATGCTAGTTTGCCCCGTTAGTTGCTTGTAACATTTTCACTTACAACTGTTTATCAGAGCACTGTTTATCAGACACCATTACAACCTTTTCAGCTGTACCCAGTGAACCCTGTTGTTTAGACTGAATTGGTGCAGTTTGGACCTCAAGCCATCTACACCATTCCGTTCAGTATAGCAGAAGCACAGAACTGCTGTGGGGTTGGTGAACTACCTTCAAGCCCAAGGAATGGTGACATTTTGAGGTCTGAGTAGACCAGCCATGAACCAAGTGACTTCAGATTCAATTGAATTGTAAATGGAGCTTTTAGAAAATTCTGTTTTCATTTTATCTGGTAATTGGTAAATTGGGAGCTTGATCAGCTGATGGCATCAGCAATGTAGCAGGCCAACCAAATGCTGGCTCTCCGGGACTTGGCTTAACAGGGCAGTGTTCACATCTCTGTGGAATGACGTATATCCAGCTATTCTATCTGCCGTCGGCCATCCGTCTGTGCCTGCTGGTATTTGGTCCTGT
Source organism: Electrophorus electricus (assembly GCF_041902795.1). Classification (NCBI taxonomy): domain Eukaryota; kingdom Metazoa; phylum Chordata; class Actinopteri; order Gymnotiformes; family Gymnotidae; genus Electrophorus; species Electrophorus electricus. Next base: position 13,943,604 of record NC_137504.1, read on the forward strand.
CCTGCGTGGTCTAGCCTCGCTATAAGCTCACCTCCTTCGAAAAAAAGGAAACCAAATTCACCAGAACGTGGAGGTTGGAGAACAGGATCTACGGCGCTTTGGCCACTTGGTTTCAGGCTCTGCTCTGGTCGCCACCTGACCCCAGAACAGGGGTCACAGCACTTGGGCGGCTTGCATTTAGCCCCCGCTTCGCACACGGCTCTGACTGCAGTGCTCCTCCTTCCCCAGGCCAAACTTCAACAGCCAGCACAAGGCTGCCTTCCCCAAGAAGAACCACTACGCAAACACTAAGCTGGAAGTGCGCAAAATACCCCGGGACCTCAACAACATAACCAAGCTCAACGAGCATTTCAGCAAGTTCGGGACAATAGTGAACATCCAGGTACTTCTATCTTTAGTTTGCTTGATTTTTCCTTTAGCAGCAAATGTCTTTGCAAAATGTATTAATTACATTTTAGTCTGTAATACAGACGTATTAAAATATGTTTGTGGATGCTGATGTTTGATGTATATATTTTACACAAATATATATATATATATATATATATATATATATATATATATATATATATATATATATATATATATAAAAATATAAAAATAAGAATTTTCATTCTCTTTGGTTCATGTGTTTTGAAAGGTGGTGTTCGGGGGAGACCCGGAGGCGGCCCTGATCCAGTACACGGCTAACGAGGAGGCTCGGCGGGCCATCTCCAGCACTGAGGCTGTACTCAATAACCGCTTCATCAGGGTGTACTGGCACAGAGAGTCCCAGCTCCCGGCCCCTCCCACAACCCAAGAGCAAGGCCCCAGCCAGAGCACCAGCCTTGGACCCCAGCACCCCCCAGCCCACAAGGTCAGCAGAAGTTTGGGCAAGTGGGTGATGGCTTTGGTGGGGACAGGGCTTGGGTTGGGAGTTGGTGTTTAGATGCTTGTGGTTGGTGAATAAGAGGGAGATCTATGGTTGGCCCATAGTTACTGTGAGAATCTAATGTATTATGTGGGAGGCAAGTTTATGTACGTTAGGCACAGGCATGGTGAAGCTCCGATTTTAACATCAGCTGCGATGATCCAGTGGTCTAAGATGCAGTGCTTTTCTTTTGTCTTCAGGTCATCAGTAAGCAGCACGGCCCAGGGGCCTACGTGCTAAACAAGACCCTCCCCAAACCTCAGGCCACCTCCGGTGCTCCCATACCAGCCGCTCCTGACTCCCTCGGCCCTGGAGCCGAGTCCCCATTGGTAAGACCTTTAACATGCGTGCAGTAAATTCTGGAGCGCCACTGAGAGAGTGTATGTCCTAAGAAGCCGCTGTCTGCCCCGTCATGTTTCTAGGCTGCCACACCAGCCTCCAGCCTGCAGAAGGGAACCTTTGCACGAACGGTCCTGAAGCCCCTGCCCAAGGCTCTGGGAAAGACGGCCAAAGCCCTTGAAGCGCACGAGGTTTTGAAAAAAAAGCAGGTAAGCACCCCCTCCGCCACCCCTCACGAGCCCCAGCGTCCCTATGGTTGAGCTGTACACCCTGACGGTGTCCCCATGGTCCCTCGCTTTCAGGAGGCACTAAAGCTGCAGCAAGACATGAGGAAAAAGAAGCAAGAGATGCTCGAAAAACAGATAGAGTGTCAAAAGGTAAGAGGCCTCCTCCATGCTGATTTAGAGTGACAGCAATAGAGCTTCGTCAGGACATGTCACGTTTTAGGACGAGTACAGAACAGTATGTGTCATGCATTAGGACGAGTGCAGGAAAAAAAATTTCATTTATCCTAATTTTATTGCATCACTTAAAATGGTCCTTCCTACAGAATTTAAAACACACACAGCCCATTTTTATGTGCAGATCTGTAGAGACAATGCTGAGAGTTTATTCTGGTACTTGAAGGGCCACTGTCTGGGGCCATTTTTGATTCATCTCGGCTTGGGACCCAAAATGGAGAAACGAAATCAGTAACCAAAGCAGCTCGTTTTCCAGGTGCTGATAAATCGTCTGGAGAAGAACCGGGGCATGCGGCCAGAAGAGAGGGCCAACATTATGAAGACCCTAAAGGAGCTCACTGACAAGATCTCTCAGCTAAAGAATGAGATCAGCCCCACCACCCCGGGCACAGCCAACGCTGCTCCACCCAAGACCAAGACAGACGTAAGGATCTCGTTATGCCGGCAACGTTGACATGCCACGCTTGCCGTTGGCCACAGACCTCTGAGGCTTTACTAATGGTGTTATTTGTCACTGTTCTTTCATGATTCTTTTGAACAGTTAAGTCAGCTGTCTTTCAGTTTGCAGTCGTTGGAATTCCTTTTGTTTCCAGTCAGTGTGATTGTTGCCGGATGGTTTCCAGCCCGTGTTTCCCAGCTCCCCCTACCTACAGGTCCAGCTGGTTCTTAAATGGGTTTCGTTGTTTCCGTGCTGACTGTGAGTTTGATCTGAAGGCACAGAAGGAGCTGCTGGACGCAGAGCTGGACTTGCACAAGAAGCTCACGTCGGGAGAGGACACCACGGACCTGAAGAGAAGACTGGGTCAACTGCAAATAGAGGTGATTGCTCCATCCTACTCAGAACTTAATTCTGCCTGCATTACACTAAACCCCTCCCACAATTTTACTTTTTTATGCATCTGATAACCGTGAGGATGCAGCCTCGCTCATCTATGATGCTCAGACTGTGTGAAGGTTTGACAATGGCCAGTCGTGCGACCTCTGAACAGTTCTTTTAGAAGAGGGGTATTCAAATCTTGACCAAGAATCTAAATCAGTTCCTTATTTTGTAATCTTTATTTGGCCACCAGGGAAGAGTGGGGAAACCTGCAGCATTTGTCTTTTTAAAGGCAGTTGTCGTCTCGTCTTTTAAGAGCAATCAGTTGGTCCTGTAGTGTGCTGACTTATTTTGAGGACTGTGATTTGGTCTTGCAGCCCTTTACTTGCAGGTTTCTATTCCATTTTGTGCTAAAAGGAAAAAGCAGCCAAACTCTTTTTACCAACCATGCATCAAGGACCTCTCCACACTGACCTGTCGGTGATGTAAGCAGCCACCCTCCAAAATGAGTGGAGATCGTTGATCTGAAACGAGCTGGGTAAAACCCCGCACAGCGTCCGGTTTGAACGAACAGCACAGCTGTTCCCCCAGCTGATGCGTTTCAGAAATTTCAGGTTTGATCCACTTGGCCCCTATGAAGAGTACGAGAGAGCAGGAAGGACTGAGCACTGTGCTGGTGTAGAGTTCATTTAAATGCCTTTACGTAGCATCAGCGTTCTAGACTACGAGGCCATTGGCAAGATTTTCTTATGAGTGCCTCCCTCTATCTTGACCTGTGTCATACGTTGACCACCTGCTTTATTGCCGAACTCCCTCCTTGTACCTGCACAGTCTGGCAGTTTTCAGGTACACATGTCTTTTATAGTTGCATTTTTACTGGTGTAGAATTACAGTGTAGCTCATCTGTTGCCATGCGCAGTTTGCCGGCCCCTACCCCAAGCCAGTCGTCTTTTAAGAGTGCTCACAACTCAGACACTTTTATGAGGAGACATACTCTATGCTTTAATTGGATGGTTAAAGCTTTGTTTTTTTTATTTAAAAGTCTGTTCATTTTTTATAGCTAGAACTAAATGATAATTGCATAATTTGCATACAGAAAATAATGCAAACGTGGTTAAAGTAAGTTGATCGGTATGGCCAAAAATATAGAGGTTAGTCTGTACATGGCTTTATTTCACTCAAACAACAAAACATTGAGTAAGTGAGCTCAAGTGAGCACCCTGTCAGCTAACTTGGCTGCTAATGTCTGAAGTAATTGTTGCCTAAGTATTGTAGGGTGGTATACAATAATGCACAAATCCTCCCAGTGTGGTTGTGGATGATCACCTCTGATTGTACAGGATAGCTAGCTGGTCCTTTCTGGGGTGAATAGAAATGGTCAAGCTTCTTTGTGTGTCAGAAGTTTCCCAAAGTTGGCAACCTCTTTGTGTTAATGCGCCTACCACAGCTGCTGTGGGGCATCTGGAAACAAGCCTGTTTCTAAATCAAATCAGATCAAATCGGTTTTTGTCAAATCACATACACTGGTTAATTGGGCAAACGGCTTAAGCGTGAACTCTTAGGCAGAAATTAACAAATCACTCAGAATACACTATTTGGAAATTCTGGAGGGAGAAGGGAAGCTGTATACAGATATTCTAGAACTGCTGCTGTTTTTCTGTGCCAATGATGTGCTAAGAAACCACTCAAGTAACTCTGCAAGGACAGGATGCAGTGTTCACCATAATGTGGTGGATGACGTGGGGTTTAGCAGTTTGGTGGACAGCTGTGTCAAGGGATGCTACACTTTGGTGTCTTCAGAAAGCAGGATGAAAACTTCAGGAGGACAGCGTCTCCGCTGTAAGGCACGGATGAGGGGGCATGTTGGTAGGGGAAGCATTTTCAGCTAAGAGTACCAATGAGCTGATTTCACTGCAATGGGTCTGTAACTGCCACGAAGTGTTTAAACATTCTAGAAAGGCTTTCTAGTATTGTGTTGTTCCAGAAGACAACCAATGAGAAGCCATTTTTCAGCAAGGTAATGCACACATTGCCAAGTCTGCCAAAAGATAGCTGGAGAGAGTGTCCATTAATCTGATGTGATCTCGTCAGAGATCTTCAGAGATTTAAACCCCATTAGGAACATCTTGTCTCACCTAAACCGCAGGTTACCTGGACAAAGGTAACACCGCTAACCACCTGTGGAACGTCATTGACGCATCTATGTGGAAAAAGCTATCTGAAGGTTTACTCCAAGGATTATTTTGGAGGGGGAGCTAAATTGCTATCATTGCTAAATAAAAAAAATTCAAAGTAGCTAGGTAGATTTACTAGAGTGGCATTAAGCACTCGGGTGCGTAGAGAATAAAAAGCGAGAAAATGTAAAAAAAAAAAAAAAAAAAAAAAAAAAAAGGACTCTAACACAACCTTGATGCTGCATGACTGCTCTTTCACATGAAGCCTTTTTTTCTTTTGAAAGTTCCTGATGATGGCTTGATTTTTGAGCTTTACCATTAAAGTTAGCAACGTAACAATAAGAAACTGAACCCCGGGTTAGTTTCCAGACCTTTATGATTAAGGGAATGCAGACGTGGTGGGCCCCCAACACAACTGCTGTCTCCCTGTCTCACCCAGGCTAAACGGCTGGGGCTCCTGCCTGCTGGCCGGGCCAAGCCGACCCTGACCCCCACCCGGGGACGAGGCAGGGGCCGCGGGCGGAGCACCCGCGGCAGAGGAGTGGGCAGCCACATGGTAGTGGACCATCGGCCCCGAGCCCTCGCCATCTTGGGCGTCACCCAGGAGGAGAAGGAGGAGTTGATGCCACACTTCGTGGTGAGGAGTGTGGGTGGGTGTGTTTATGCCATAAATGTAAATGGACATAATTCTTGTAAATTCTCAAATGTGCCTTATTTTCACAGAAATTTGGGGAAATCGAAGAGCTTCGTGACCAGGATGCCACCAGCGTGGTGATGACGTTCAAAACCCGAAGTGAAGCAGAGAATGTAATGTTGCTTTGTCCCATTTTTATTTATTGTTTTAAACTTCCTTGCCACCCCAAAACTACAAACACATTAGCTAGTAATTGGACTCATTGGTTATCTGGGTCATTTATGAGATTAACCTCAATTTTACAGATTAATTGGTCCATGTAGTGTTGTGTTTTCCACACACATCTTTTATTTCTTGAGCTTGCTTCTTTATTACTTCTATCAAACCTCATGTCTCTTGCATTTAGGCTGCAAATCAAGGGGCAAAGTTCAAAGGTCGAGTTCTCCAGATTTCCTGGTACAAACCTAAAACTCCATCCATATCCAACGAACCTGAAGAGGAGGAGTCAAAGGAGGAGTCCACAATGGTAAGGCTCCGCCTCGCAGTCGCGGCCTTTAAGCTTGCCGTCCAGGTGTCGGCACACGTACAGCTTGGATATGTAGTATAGGGTATGTGCTTCAGGCCTGAGAACTAATAAACAAGGTGGACAGTTGGATGCACTGTCACGACTTGGCTGTGCTCGCAATCGCTTACTCTTCTCTAAAGACCCATCACATTCACTTTACTCAACTTCATAGTAAACTCTGAGCAAATTCAGATGGAATCGAAACTGCATCACTCGAGCCATGCTAAGAGGTTATCAGAAGGGGAAGTAGTCACTGGACATGGTGGTTTTAGCTCTCATTTTTAACTTGACTTCCGCTAACATGTTCACAGGAGCCAGTTAGCCCTTTCCTGCTGCCAGAGGAGGAAGAGGAAGACGACGATGAAGACGACGAATACGAGAGTCGCTCTTGGAGGCGATGAGAAGATGCCCTACATAATTTTTTTTTTTTTTTTTTTTTTCCCCTCCCCCTTGTGAAAAGGACAGTCCGTTTTTTAAGAAGCTAATTTAAGTCCGTTTGATAGACGTAAAATCACTTTGTTTTGTAAACTAGTTTCCAGTATTTTTAGACCTAGAGAATGGAGAAAGCATTATGGTAGGAGTGACAACACTGTGTGAAGTTCAGACTAGATTTTTGCGAGGTATCCCCTTGTTGTACCACTCATGAAACCTCTGCATAGTACACGTCTCGCATCTGCTCAGACTGAGATTAAATTGTTTTTATTGGTTCCATTGTGATTGACCAGATATAGGAGTAACTCACATCTGTGACTACTATGAATATTTTTGAAACTTCCCCTTAAATTTTCTCTTCACATATCTTCAAATCATTCATTATAAAACTCCTTTCTAAATGTTTATAGCTCCCGTACCATCAATATCACACATCATACAAGCCAAGTGTTCTTTAGGTAGTCATGTCTTATTAATGCATTTCCAAACATTTTTGGCAAACTCTGGAAGCTAGTGAACCCCAGTTGTTTAATTGTTACACCTCTTCCATCCAAATTTCTGGTGACACTTTATGTAAATATGGATCCAGTGGTATGTGTGTCAAACTCTTCACAAATATCTCTCCCTCTGAGTTGAGTTCAGTCATCGGAAACCAAAGAGAGCTTTGGCTGGGAGTATAAAATATATTGTTTGTCCAGAAACTATTAACTGGGGTGTCTTGAATGTGCACATTTAATTTATACATAATTTTGCCTTACTCGATCAGCAGACAGCTGACTTTTTACAAGTTTTCAGATTTTTTTTTTCTTTCTCCTTTTTTGTAAATTTTGTAAATGGTTGCGATTTAGTAAGGACTGTTCACATTTATTTTTAGCCATTAGAATGAGTGTTAGCTCATTGTTGAGATGAGATTATTTACTCAGATGATTGCTTTAAAACAGTCTGCTTGTTTGTAAAGTAGACTGCTAAAAGCAGTAGGCTCCTTCATTCATATTTGCCTAGCTTCATGGCTTTTTGGGTTGACCCAAAGCCTTAATGTTTTTTCATGTATTTAATTTCAAGGTAGATTTTAATATAAATGTATTTCCATTTGTTATAATCACCTGTTCCAGCCCATCCTCATACCACTGGTTTCAAATGCTTCCTTTTAAAGAAGGTGGGGTTTTTTTGTTTTTTAGAAAAAAATTCTAAGTGAAGAATTTGTGAATTGCTCTAAGGATTGTAAGAGCAGGGTGTGTGCATCGACCTGATTAAAAAATATATATATTTTTATTATTGTCCCTATAAACAATTAAGATCCAGGTTTCCTTAATGAAAGCAGTGTAATTCTTTAAAAAGTTCCCCATAACAACTTGACATTTTCTTTGTGTGCTAACTGTGCTGTGAACTGACTCATCAGTACACCATATGGACTGTTTTGTGCCGCGTGTCCAAACCCTTATGTGCTTCTTTCTTCAGACACTTCAGAAGATCAGAGTGTTGTAGCCCACACACAGTTGTGTGTTTTCCCAGCTTAGAAAGTCAATAGGGAAAATGAAGGCGGTCATAATCAGCTCTATATGTGACAGTTTCGTAGATGACTGAGGACCGTTGGTGAAATTTCAAGAGCTATGGAAATGAGTTCCATTGTGTGGTATTTGTATTTTGGGTTTTTTTTGGTTTTTTGTTTTTTTTTTGGTTGTTTTTTTTTGTGTATAATACAGCTCCTGTTCTATGGTAGTATAATACATTTAGTGTAAAATGGAATTTGACTTTATTACTGTTTATATATTTGAGCCTTTATGGGTGTATTTTTCAGTTTTCTGCTTGTAAAATGGATTTCTATTCTAACAATCGCATGTTTGCTTATAAATAAAGGAAATGGAATGGGTTAATCAAAAGAAGAACTTTAAAAAGACAAATTCAATTGGCCAAAAAAAACAAAAAACAAAACGGTACAAGTTTAAAAAAAAAACAAACAAACAAAAAAAAAACAAAGAAAGAAAAGGAAAAACAAGGTTTTAAAAGGAGGAGTAAAAAAAAAAAACTGATGTCCATTCCTGGAATTACCTGTTGAAAAAGTTGTCCAGTGTGTTTCTTCCATGTTTTAATGAGATCACCTAAAGAGAACTTTAAGAACCAGTTGTAGTAATGGCTGTAGAAATATTACAGCAGCTGCTGAGAGAATCAAGCCAAGACGTTGCTTTGTATTTGGCTGTGCACTTGAGAGGGCTGTGTCTATCGACAATGTAGACATTGACTGTAGTGTGCAGTTGCTGTTCAAAAGCAGATGCATATGATGGCAGAATTGCCAAAAGGCCCACCAGCTCATACTGATGAGTGTATAATGTGCTGTCATGACTGCTTCCTCTACTGTGTTGAGAGAAAGACCTAGAGAAATGTTTTCTTTTTATTTTTAATATTCTCATGATGGTTTGCTTGCAAGAAATGTGATCTGGCTAACATGGCTGCAGAGTGCAAGCTAGCATGTGTCATTGCAATTGCTTGGCTAATACATTCACACTGTAGCATATCAGTGCTACAGTGCGATATGTAATAACTTATCTGCAGTTATAGCCACTAGTTCACATTTTCTATGCAAGAAGCAGAAACAAACTGCAGAAGACATACCTTACCTGTACAAGGTGATGTGGAATCTCAGCTGTAGTAGCTGTATGAACGTTAGTTTAGCTCACTGTACTTTACACACAGTCCTGGAGCACACCAGTCAATTCTCACATTTGGCTCACTGTTATAATTGCCTTCCCCACATGCCACACAGACACTGCTCACCAGGTGTGCTTGAGTTTCTGTAATTCTCTTAGGAACAGGAAAACCTTAATGGCAGCCAACAGGTGATGAAGTTTGAAACTACAACTAATTTTTGACCACTACATGCCCTTTAAGGCATCTGTTTCCTATCCAGCCTGCATAACAGAAGTTGCACTCAATGTATCACCTGTATAGGTGTATTTATACTCTAATTTAACACCTACTCTGATACCAGAAAGCCACAAAAAAAGTTTGTTATGGATCCTTTTTCTGTTTGCCTGTTAAAAGTTTCGTAGCATGTTGTGTCTGAGCATGTTGTGTTAGACAGCCTGAGGTATTGTTCCAGAAATCTTCAGGCAGACACCCATCCCAGCCAGTTTTACCTTCCAGTGCAACTCCCAGTGCAAAGTAGCTCCAGCGATTTTGACATATTCAAACAGTGATGCATAATGCATGGGCAGTCCTTACTTTGGGAAGCCAAGTGGAAAACACTCAACGTCTTTTCAAATTAATGGAAGCAATGTTGACGCCCCCGTGGGAGACAATGGCCGCCACTGACCCAGCCGGCTAGCACACCCGGATAGGGGCCAGGACACAGAGAAAGCTGGAAGATGAACGACAGTGGAGTTATTCAGAGTGCCTTGCGCAACAGGGCAAACTCCTGCTACAGTTCACCGAGAACAAATCAATGAGAAAGATCATGCAAAATCAAAGCCAAGTTGTTGCCTATCAGTGAATAATCCTCTAAGAATAATAACCTCTGACCAGTCAAATGGGTCTGTTTATGGTTGGTCCTGAAATACAATCCTTGGCCTAAAACCACACTGTAGTGTTCACCTATTGGTACATTTGCCTATCAACGCTCAGAAAACATACATTTCAGCCCAGAGCAAAGTCTCATTATGTTAGTTAACACAAATGTGGAATTCCACAGGGTTTAGTTTTAGAATCAGGTTAAATAGTTTTCTTAACAATAGTGTAAAGCTGATTGTGTATTGTACACAAATAAATCTATAGTAAATGCAGATACACCAATTTCATGACATTAATTCACACATTCTTTTTGTAGATAGATTGTTTATATATTTTTGTATTTTAAATGATATATGTTTCCATTTTAAATGAATCTGGTATCTGACTGTTCATAAGAAAAACTTACAATTTGTAGTTTCAACTCAGCAACTGTGGAGCTCCTCAGATATGTAATGACAATAATAATTATTGTAATAATAATTTTGTAACAGGAAAAAAGTTGAAGACATTTGTTTTTAAGGTAGTTCAGGGTTGTCATTAACATAAACCTGTCCTACAGAACTAAGCATACTTTGCCTAAAACACTTGAACTTTAGACTAAACTTTATATTTAGGAACAGTGACTCAGGACCAAGCCCGAATCTAAAAAGTGTCCATGTAAATCCAGTTGAAAGGCTGAGCTATGAATGAGACATTTTAGGTTCTGCTTTTGAAATATTAATGTGCTGAAATGTTATCTGGATAGGAACAGGGCATGCCTTTATCATTAAAAAAAAAACAGCATCATAAAATGGATGGGGATGCTCATGACATAGTTGATCTGCTACAACTATCGACTTTTTGCCAAGAGTGAAAAAGGTTGGCTCTGTTAATCTCCATAATGAATAAGAAAATGCCAACAAGGTAATGGATGCCAGCCACATAGCTTGTGAATAATTGAATGCCTGTTAGGACAGAAGGGGTGGACAGGATCAGGTGGTGTAGCTGTGTCACTGCACTGCCTGGCTCCCCTTTCTGTAGACACCAGCACGGTTGCTACATCAACCAGCTACACAAAGAAAACAGGTGCTTTCTTTAAACGGCCAAGACCAAGTGTGTAATTCACGCTTCAGTCGAAGTTGTATGTAGTTTCATGTTCCTTTTATATGGACGTTCAAGTGAATTCAGGACAAAATTACAAATTACAATCACAAATGACAAATTAGTCTATTTACCTATTTTTAATTTGTTTATGTATTTACATATTGCAATGCATCACAGAGCTTAAAGAGTTTTCCTTCTCTGTCTGTAGACCCTGCCCTCCATCTTAGGTCATATATTTTTACAGATCAACTCTTAAAAGTAGCAGTATTAAGGAATATTTACCTTGGCATAATTAAGTTATAGTAATACACTCGAGGCAGTTACACAGGGGAAGGTGAGAGCTAAGCACTGTCAAAGCCTACAACCAATCCTATTAAAGGTCAGTCGAGGTGAAAAGGTGTATCACCAGTTCACATCTCTCAACTTTTCTTGGAAGTTAATATGAGTACTTTGTAACTGAAGGAGAAACTAGTTAAGATCATCTAAAACCAAGCAAAGTAGAGACAACACAGAGACTACTTTTAGATATCACCATTTAAACATGATCCTTTGCATAATAATAATAATAATAATAATAATATTAATGTTATTATTATTAATAATAATAATAATAATAATAATGATGATGATGATGATGATGATGATGATGAAGAAGAAGAAGAAGAAGAAGATGATGAAGATATTTTCTATATAGCATCTTATATGCACATTATGTAGTCCAAAGGGCTTTTTAGATATTTAAAAGCCAAACTACAATAAAAGTAGAAGAACTGTAACACATTGAAAACAAATGCAGATAAACACTTGAAAAAATAGAATGCTACAAGGTGGACTAAAATAGATAAAAATGAGAAGTACAATGATCAAAGTAGCATGCAACAGACACTAAAATTAAAGGAAAATATAAAAAGAAGAAAAGCCTAATTAAAGAGTAGTATCAGTAATGAGGGTGTGAGGTATTTCAGCTGAGAAGAAATTTCACAGGTGTATGGGGCAGCTTTGACACCTTTTTATATTTCATACTTGAATCTAATTATCTAGATGACCAGGATTTGGAATATATTCAGTCAGACATTCTTTAACTTCTTCAAATATAATATCTTTCTGAAAATTTAAAAATTTAAACAAATGTAATCTTGCTAAAGGCAGCTTGTAAAAGTAAATTATATTGTTTAATAGGCTATAAGCGGTAAAAAAAATAATGAGTGAAAAACCGACATAATTATTTTTGCAGGACGTTTCATTCATTTGTAGACTGAACAATGCGTAAGTCTGTAATATTATTTATAATAATGAATTTGGAAGTTTTTGATTTTACTCCGATAAAGTGGACAAAAAGAACGAAATATTTTTAAACCAAAACAATAATTCAAAGATCTACTTATGTTATTTCTAGAATAAATGAAAATAAGGAAAGGGCCAATAAGAAACTTCAACACTTTTCTCAAGTTTTATCATGAACAACTGCACATCTAGGTTTTTCAGTTAGATTTTAGGCTAAATCAAATCAAAATTCTAATGAAAATATGATTCAATATATAAAAATATTAAAACAAATTAAGCAAAAGTATTTGATATGCGCAATTTGAACGCATTGCGCTTGCTCAGGGCTTGATCTGCTGTCTGACTTGTAACTTGTAAGATGAGAACGGGAGCGGGGGAGGGGAGGGGGCCCGTTATGCCAGGAGTAGCTACCAATGGAAACAGCTCACACCAGGGACTGGTAGCCAGAGAGCCGACTCGCCTCCATGCTAGGGCCACTTTATCTGCAAGGTGCGCAAGGAAGATGATGGCCATGAACAGCAAACAGCATTTCTCCATGCACCCTGCTCTGCAGGAGCCCAAGTACTCCGGCCTGCACGCGAGCTCGGATGGCATGCGTCGAGTGTGCCTGCCTGCCCCGCAGGTATTCTAAACTATTCTTCAAAAACACATTGTTTTTTCAGTCCTCCCACTTTGAAGATGTTTTAGGCTGCTTTGCTCGCACTAGCGTAATCCCCTTCTTTTACCTCTCCACATCATCTCCCCCCTCCCTCTCTATTCCTTTCTCTCGCTTTCTCATCCACGTGCCTATTCAAGCAAAGCTGCTGCTTTCATATTAATTTTTATGACCTGTGCTTTGAGGACGGTCCTCTCTGAGGTAGAAAATGTTGTTTAATCAGGGGTTGACAGAATTCCCCGCTGACTTCCATATGCGCACTCTTGCCTGCAGCTCCAGGGCAATATATTCGGCGGCTTTGATGAGAGTCTACTGGCCCGCGCGGAAGCTTTGGCGGCTGCTGACATTGTCTCCCACGGCAAGAGTAACCCTTTCAAACCAGACGTGACCTACCATACGATGAGCAGTGTCCCTTGCACCTCTACTTCCTCTACGGTGCCCATATCTCACTCTTCGAACCTCACGGCACACCATCACCTTAATCAGACCCTGGAGGGGGACCTGCTCGATCACATCTCGTCGAGTTTATCGGTTAGCGGTATGGGCGCACCGCCGGATCCGTCAGTGATGACAACGCAAGCCCACCAGCATCACCTGCAAACCATGGGGCACCTCCACCAAGCTATGGCTATAGGGCACCCGCATACACTGTCGGTTCACAACGGCATGGCCTGTGTCAACGATGTGGAGTCCGATCCGAGGGAGCTAGAAGCGTTTGCCGAACGGTTCAAGCAACGGAGAATAAAGCTTGGGGTCACGCAGGCGGACGTGGGATCCGCTCTCGCCAACCTGAAGATACCTGGGGTAGGCTCACTTAGTCAGAGCACGATCTGTAGGTTCGAATCGCTGACCCTCTCGCATAACAACATGATAGCGCTCAAGCCTGTGCTCCAAGCGTGGCTGGAGGAAGCTGAAGCGGCGTATCGAGAGAAAAACAGCAAACCTGACCTTTTTAACGGCACCGAGAGGAAACGAAAACGCACGTCAATTGCCGCGCCAGAAAAGCGATCGTTGGAGGCATATTTTGCCATACAGCCACGTCCGTCTTCAGAGAAAATCGCAGCAATAGCAGAGAAGCTTGACCTAAAGAAAAATGTGGTCCGGGTTTGGTTTTGTAATCAAAGGCAAAAACAGAAGAGGATGAAATATTCCGCAGCACACTAGTTGATAATATCAATAAGACATTTTAAGCACACGACAGGGATCTAAACATGGTCTTTTAATCAGGATTCGTTAGTAGTTGAAAAGACATTTAATTCATTTTGAAAAAAAAAAATTTCCTCGTTCACTCAGTGTCCTATTTTGCACATAAACGTGATTCTCCAGTAAACTGTGCATTTAATGTCTGGGGCAATATCATTATTTTAGTTCCTTGTTGCAATATTCTAGGCTATAATCTACCACGTTTATTCTTCTTTTCATTTAAGGAAACAAATAGGTATTTTCAAAGAGACGTGATGGCAGATGTAAAAACATATATTTCAGTATTATCACACATTAAGTTATATTTGGACGTGTGTACGTGTGTTTTGATATATATTCAAGGACTTATTTATGACTTAAAGATTCACGTACCTGTACTTAAATCGTTGCTAAAAACACATGAAACATCCTGTAAAATATAGCTTATGTTTTTAATATTCGTTACAATATCATTACATAATCATCTGGACGTGATGAAGATCACGTCATTCCACGAATCCCAGACTCTCAAGAGCTCACGAACTACTTTTCTGACTAAGCAAGTAAAACTAATATGTGACAGAACAGAGAAATATGGAATGCTGCTATTTCATTTTGTTGTGATCTTAGCCACTTACAATCACTTGCGTAAACAGACTTCACGTTTAGATTTGACGAAGTGTGTGATTTTGAATGTTATTTAATAAATTATCCAAGTTTTCTATGCTTTTCTGAGAATGCGTGTTAATTTTTAAGGCCTATATCTGATGTTCTGCATGTTAATTTCCACTGGATTACAAATCCAGTATGTTTGTTTTGTATATAGGACTAGAATACTTCATTGTACGTATGTTACTACGAACCAGAGAATCATAACCCAACACGTCGAGAACTCACAAGGACGTTAATGTTAATGTTGTGCCAAAGACAAACAAACACACGAAATACTATAGGCCTATATAATATGTCGATACATTTTGGACATAGCCTAATAGCCTTTTTCTCCAGTAATGGTTTGGATTTAACAAATCATTTTAACATATTTGAACAAAATCATTGTCAATGAGAACGATGTATTTTAAAGTCATTGTAATACCACACATATTTGAAGCATCTTGTGTTGTTTTATTAATAAGCCCCACAGCGACTTTCTAATTAAAAATGAATGGTATCATATATGCTGAATTAAATTAAATTAAGTTAGCGCGTGGACAGTGCGCCCCCCCCCCCCCCCCCCCCGAAAAAAACCCCTCGTTTATTTCCTCTCGCCAGAACACTTTGTCCACTTTTTAATCAGACACCTTTGAATAATATATGTTTGTCACGTCTTTGTGCGGACGGATTTGAAATTATTAAATAATGACGATGCAATATTAATTGTATATTGGTATAAAACCAGACTGAGGACTGCGAGAGAGGGTTGTTAGTCGGGGAGCTTCGTAGGATGGAATAGGAGTGACAAATTCAGGTAAGAAGAAAATATGCAGTTTGTTTTTTTTATTGCCTTGAACACTTTTTTGCTAACAGCTACAATTGTTTGATCTATATATTAAGATAGTTATTAAGATTATAGCTACTGCTGTTACCCAAATACGCCTCAACAATAAATCTTAAAAAGTGATTCTGGATCAAGGCTTTAAATATTAGTACTATAAAGTGAATAGACTAATCATTCGTTAAATGTTAGGTAGTTCTCGACAGACATGTTTAAACTTCTTAAGTAGCACACTTTTAACTATTTGTTAAAATTTTAGATTTGTCTTAATTAAGCATCTCTAGCCTATATGCGTGCGTGTGTGCTGAAACACCCTAGAATTGTTAACAGAAAATTCCAAAACAATAAAGTCTCAGAGAAGCAGAAAGAAAACAACAAATGCCGTTTAATATAAGGAATTAGATTTAGGTGTCGTTTTAGTGTTACACATTTTTGTAAGTTGTCCAGGGTAACGTCACGGTGTATTCCGAACACAGGCTATTGGAATAATAAGCAGAGCATTCAATTTACTTGGTATTCATATTTTGTCTGCTTAACTGCTGGACAAGAATTTCTCTTAAGCACTAGTTTTCAATTACAGCCTCGGCTACTCTCAAATGTTAATATGTCTGCATTTTCGGATTGCTATAGATTCGTCAAACTACATGAATGGGTTACATGTGGAGGCGTAAAAGGATATTTTTTATGTAATGACACCATATAAATAACTATACTGAGCAGTTATGTAATTTCCATACAATGGTGAAAACTAATCTCGAAGTTCTGCGCTCACCTGGGGCATGTGGCGAATGAACGTAACTAAATTATTCATGGTTTACTGAAAGATATAGACTACTGTATTTCCGCATGCCATAATTGATCAAAATTAGTTAGAAGCACAATGTACGCAATTTGTTAACATTTGATGATGCTTTCGTATTTAAGCCTTTAGACAGGTGACCTAATGAAAATTGAGATTCATATAACCTTTGAGAATTTTACTAATGTGTCTGCGCATGTGTGAGTAGTCTATGCATGCTGGCAGTAGCTTTTGCTTGTTTACATTCAAAGGAAGACAAGACGTGGGCTTGACATAATGAGGATGAAAGCCGTGTGCAAGTGCGATCCTTGACTCCTGAACGACACGCAGCCATATTCCCTCTGTCCCTCCGACTGTTTGAACGAACTGTATGGGACTGTATGGCAACGCGAAGAAACCGACGACTCAATTATTCATGCACGCCCGGCAGCAACACGAGAATGTGGCCAGTGCGGAGACACACAGCGAGCCGGCGTGTTTTATCTGTCCCTTCCCATCATCGTCACACGCCGAGCAACCTTGCGCCTTTGCCCGCGAGGCCTCAGACCGACAACTATGAGAGTTATCCAGAAGGATCCTGTTACCGGGAAATACGATGCTGCCCTTGAAAGGTGAAATATGGGTGTGCCCTGATTTGACTTTTTTTTCTCAAAGTAATGTCTCAACGTAGTTAGGCTAAACTGTATTTTAAAAACAGACCATATAAACGTTAGCTATTAAGTGGGGATTTGGTATTATTTGCGCAAAAGGTTAATCGTTTTATGACATTTAAAATATTTTCATTTTTATATAAAAATTATAATAGATCATAATTGGAGCCAGATGAGGTTTTATATTTGAATCTATTGTCGATATAACAATTCTATATAAAATGCAGTCAAATTTAGTATTCAGTAAAAATAGCTGCTCAAATACATTTATAAAGCAACATACCAATCACAACGGATTTGGCCGAAATAGCCTAATTATAAGTTATAACGGTTGTATCCTCAAATAATGTAGACTACTATAACATTGATTAAGCATTCAAACAACTAAGTGGTTTAAAACAGTGGTTTTACTTACATCAAGCATCGATTATTATTATCTTAAGGGTAGATTTGTCATTCAGCAAATACTAGTAAGACTAGCCATTAAAAAGCCAGAGAATAAACCAGGTGTAGGATAATCCACATATGTAAATTCAAATAATTGAGCAACATTGAGTCTCACTGATTAAAAGACATCACAGCTACAGCTGGGTCTTCAATTCTAGTATGTAATGAAGATGTGATCCTGCCAAGAATCACTACCATTGCAGTTTAACAAAGCATTAGCGTAATGGTGGTTAAATTTCATTTTACAGATAGACTGAGTTAATATAACTGTAAAAGTGTAAAGATGTCTAACGTTAAATATATAGTATGCAATATGTAAACTTTGAAAAATTGTTTATAAGAAGCTCATTGGTGTATTTTCCATTCACAGTAGTGAACACTAGTTTCTCTTAAGCATTCATTAAGCCTTTATACATCAGGCCCCTAGGAACCTCACCAGTTTAGGTATTATATCGGTATCTTCTGCATGAACCTAACATTAATGAGCTCAAATGTATAACACTAAAAGTCTGAATGTAGTATGGGTGATACAGAAATGTGCTTTTCAAAAGACTTAATTCTTTCAAATTGTGGACAATATTATTTGTGTTACTAATACATTATTCAAATAAAACATTAATAAACTTCACATTGTCTCAGAAATCATTCATTTGAAAGCATAAAATACTGGAATCAATAGCAGGAAATAAAAATGGGACATAAATAGGCCTATATGACATTAAAGAACAGTAGGAGTAAGTAACAAAAGAAATCTGTAACGGAAATGACACATCTAATCACTCATGCCCGTCTAAACACGTGATGTGTGGATGATTGGCTCTTGGACAGCATATGCATAATACATGCAATGGTGGTTATATGCCTCCCTCGGTTTCCTGGCCTCCCACTGTGGGCCACTGTTCTACATTTCATTGTCACTGAAGCCGTAGAGAGCCAAGGGACTAAACCCTCATGTATGCTGACTTGAATATTGTGAAATGCTGGAAGAAGAGGTAGCAGGGGGTAGTCCCCACCCTGACAGCATAGAGCAACGTGATCTATCCAGCCCCATTTGAGCAAAGGTATTCTTCAGAGGGTTTTTTAAAATTAAAAATATGTTAAAAATAAAATTAGTTACGACTGCCATTACAGTCAATTAGGCCTGATTGGAAAAACTGACCAGTCATGCAGACAACTGCCAGCAATTTGCCTTCAACAGTGTGACTTAACTAAAATGCAAAGCATCCTCTTTGTAATGCTTATATGTTTACCCAAGTGTTGATCTCGTGTTAAATCACTGCCAGTTATTTGCATTCAACAGTAGTACTGACATTACTTAAAAAGTCTGTTGTGAGCCCATTTTTTAAAATATGACTTTTCAAAAATATACTCTGGCAACACATTTTAATCAGGCTAAACTTAGGTTGACAGTAGTATTACTGGTTCTGGATGGTTCTAAATATCTGTAAGGGGGCCCATTGCCCCACAAAAGCCATCATCCTTTCTTATAACTTCCTGTTAATTATTACTCATAAAAACAAAGCCTCCTCAAGTCAAAGGATGCACAAACAACTTCGCTATTCCAGTCTTTAAATGTGGTTTTCATTTCAACTGTTTCAAAATTAGTCAACAATATAGGTGTGGAAGTACAGTTTAAGACCAGTCTACTTAGCCTGGGGCTATGCTAGGTCATTAGCATTTCATTAGGGAATTCCAAGGGTTTGATATTTCCATCCTGATCCCCCATTTAAGCCCCTCATAGAAAGAAAAGGCAGTTTCGTACAATTTCAAAATGTGTTTAGACCCATCAGCATTGTTCTAAAACACTAGTTTTTGTTATTACACACATTTTACTAGTAGTAGCACTTCATTGGTCTGTAAATACATTTGTAGAACAAAGAAAAGGCAACCTTGAAACATGAATATTCATAATGCTTATTTACCTTGAACAGGTCATAAAATATTTATCAAAGCAGATTAATTAGTAATCATAACCTTAGTGGATAATGATTAATCAATGCATTAAACAGGATCATTTATGAATGTTTCAGGCAGCAAATGTGGCTGGATCATAAGTACTTATGAACCAGAGAGTAATTCGGAGACTGATTGAAAGAAATAAGATGGCATGGTATGAAACATATCGTGTTAATATGTAAAATAGGATTCTCCAATATAATCTGACAATGGCCCTGTTGACTAAAAAAGAAAAAAAAGAAAAAAAAAGAAAAAAAAAAAGAATAAAAGTACAAAAAAAAATCATTTTATGGTAAAACCAAAAATACAAATTACAAGCCACAGAAAACTGAGGTGTTGGAGACAAATAAAATAACTGTGGCTAAGGGTTTTGATAGTGTTACCAGTGACCAACACCCTGAGTAATACAAAATATACTGCTTCAGAGAACTTGCAAGATCATAAAAATGGTAGTGTGTT
Organism: Electrophorus electricus; assembly: GCF_041902795.1. NCBI lineage: Eukaryota > Metazoa > Chordata > Actinopteri > Gymnotiformes > Gymnotidae > Electrophorus > Electrophorus electricus. Next base: position 13,963,450 of record NC_137504.1, read on the forward strand.
AATCAGCTGTGCCAGCTAATGAATAACTAGGGTTATAACCCTTGTTTTCCTATGACACAAGGTTTATGAAAACAGTGGAGCACAGTGGATTTGCACTAGCAATAAACAGCAGACAATGCGCCATGGCCATTACATTACTGATTATGGTTTGGGAAACTGATCTATGAGACTGCTCTCTGTCTAGTACACTTTAATCAGATTTAACTCCATTTCAATTTCAAAGTCTTTTATTCAATAAATTTGCAGCATTAGTATTTTCTGGCCTTCATTGATATTCCTTTTCCTTCATATATACAACCAAAATACTCAGTCTAGTTTATAACACCAAGTTGTAAATGTTGGTCAACATCACATAACAGCTATGTTAACAGCAATCACAATTTCAATTCTAAATCCAAAATTGTAATACAAAAACCAATTAAAGGTAAATTGTAAGGTAAAATGTAAGTAAACCTTTATAACGTTTCTACATGTCAGAAGATACACCCATGACATTCCACTCCAAATGTCACATTAGATCAGACAATAGAGCTGTTATTTAGCAACAATGAAAGCCTCCTGGAACAATGGATTTTTAAAGTGATTGCATATTTATAACCTGAATCATAAGCACTGAGTTTGTGATGGTTATATTATGTATAATTAATAAAACATCAGCAGTGGCTAAAATGCTTGACTTAAAACCACTAAAATAGTTGGCATTACAATTTCATATGAAAACATACTGTTTTTAACAATGCAAAGTTTTTTCAGTTTGGCCAAGTAAAAAAAACAATAATAAAAAAAAACCTTAAAAAAATGCAAGTGAATATAAATACATCTTTCTATAAATTAAAAACCACTGCTGAGAAAGCAGCTCTGTTCAGATGTACTGCAGAACTCTGTTTAGCTGTGCTGAAATCCATTGGTGGCAGTTACTTTCTGGGTACACTTCTTCAGGTCAGTCAGGAACAAATGTAGAGTGATTAGATCCCCAGTTGTTTTGAAGGAGCAGTTTTCCTTAAAGAAAGTAACATCTTATATTGAGTCATAAATCCATATTAAAATAACAATCACACACAAGGACACAAAATCATTTAAAGATGTGTCCATAATCACAAAACTAAAATACTCAATTTTCAGTAGGGAAATGTGACTGGCCAGACATTAAATTCTGAGAGTAAAACATACCATATGTTGAGCTTGATGAGTGGATTTGTTGGATGAATTGACCAATTTACTTAACACTCGTTTAAGCCTGTCAATATTTTGAAAATCAGGATGCTGAAACTTCTCTCCAGACAGGATTTTCTTACACTGGCAGAAAAACCCAGGCTAAAAGAACATTGAAAAGGATTAGAAAAAGAATCCAATCAACTGTGACCTAGAATAATTCTCTAGCTAAAGTTCAAACAATTTTAAACAACCAGAAACATTCATACAACTGCACACTTCACATGTGCTTAAGAAGTACTCAAAGTTCAGGAAAATGGATGAACAAAAACAGAACTTTGATTTGCTAAATCAGATGGTAAAAACAAACACCCAACAAAAACCCGTCAAATACAATATGTAGTAGACTTGTCATGTAGTGTGTCTCACCTTGCAATCGAGAGCTCCTTGTTTTTTAAGGTCTGCCACAAATACAGAATCTAACTGCTCCTAAATGAAAAAAATTCTAAAGTTAACTTTAAAACTAAAATTAATTTCCATCAAGTTCAACCTCCCAGCTCAGTAAAAGTCAAAATGTCTTACCGCAGTTAGATTTTTCAAGAGATGTTCTACCTGCACCTTTATTTCTTTTAAGTTTTCTTTGTGAAGCATACCATGGACACAGGCAGTAGCAACAAGTAACACAATCACACACTTCATCTTGCTTTGTTGAGGCTGAACTCGATTCTTCTGACATCCTAACACTTGCAGTGCATGTATATATATGCATACACGCACATGAAACCTGAACGTAAACCAGCATTTTTTTTCCCAGTAAAGCTATTTTGCACTGTAAGCATTCGTGAACCCGTCATGGTAATCTTGATGAAGATGTGGTTGATTTGGTGATGCTTCAAGTTCTCTGAACAGCGGAATTCAGAGTGACAAATGACAATTTGCCAAGAAAGATTATAATGCTTTCAGACATGAACCTCTGCAGTGGGTGCTGATTACCATGTTTGGTTTTGAGAATTCAGAGCTCCTTCTTCAGATTTAGACAAATAACTCTGATGTCTACATATGTCATGTCTACAGAGTTGTGAATTAAAGAAAGGAATTTACCATCTTGAATGCTGCAGTGCACCCTATAATATTGTCAGATCTGAATCATAATAAACCTGGTACAAAACCCCATACGAGTTTGTCAAGGTAAAAAAATCTTTACAACACATCAACAAATGCAAAATGGCAGAGGTACAAAAGTTGGTGCATACAAACAAATTCCCAAATGGACTACACGGACTCCGTCAGAGTGAATAGATTTGCCTTATTTTCTCTGAGATTCAATCAAAGTACCAGTGTTTGGTACAAAGAAGACATAATAGCAACTGAGCCTGTAGTTTCGCAGTGCATATATTCAAACCATATGAACCATGTTTCACACTTGTGCATAAATGTGGTGGGGGAAAAAAAAAGAAACAAATAAATGTAATCTGACTGGATTCATACCAGTAACAAACAATTTAGAACAAAAGGAATGTGCCCTCCAACTTCTTTCCATTGACATTGGGGTCATGAATGTAATACACAGTAATACACAGTTGTTAGCATCAGGTAGAAGAGCTGAAGAAGCCCATAAAAAATTCGGATTCATATGGCTGGTTTGATCAGGTATGCTGCCAGACTTTTATTAATATTAACCTAGTAATTTGTAGTTTAAAAATGGCGAAAAAGTTACAGGAATTCCAGTCACATCTTGCTATTTTTCAAAGCTAAAATGAAACGTTCATGTCTGTATTATATTATTTAGTATTATAGTACAGCAACTTGCTTACACCTGTATTGCAAATGTCCACGCATGCTTCTCATTCATGGAACCTTCTCTATAAGGTTCTCATAAGCAGGCCATACTTCCAGGGTAGGTCTCAGTGCAGAAAGGTGTGCAGACTAGAGATGCTGCACTTGGTGATCTCAGAGCACTGCTCCTGGTTCTTCTTGATCCTGTAAAAGTGCTCCACGTAGTTGGAGCGGCCCAGGAGCTCCACAAAGTCCTCATCGTGGGTAATGATAAGCAGCTGGAAGTTACGCTGGCGAGAACGACTCTTGATGATTCTGCCACAAAAGCAAAAATAGAAAAGACTTGGTTCACACGTCACAGGCATGATAACATGCACTGGAGCCTGCTGGAGATATAGGTCTCAAAGGCTGGAAGTTGAATTGTAATGTCACCTAATTTAATGGCAAACATATCTTCTTGCCTGTGGCTGAATTCCAAATGCTTGTTTCTACCTTGCAGTTCTTTAAATTCGTAGTAATGTTCAGCTGCTCTATTTACTATTAAAGTTGAGTAAAAACCCTCCATGCTGTTTGCACCATACACCTCTCTCCCTGAAACATGGCTTCAGGTTGACAGGTGTCTTAAGATTGCTTTCATAAAATACTCATAGGAGTTGCAACAAAAACAAAAAACTTAAAGGTTGGAGTCATGAAGAAAAAAAAAGTTATTCTTCTTATTTTTTAAGAGCAGTAAAAAAATCAGCCAAGGTTTTAGCCCACATCAATCACATCACACGAAAAGCAACAGAAGTAAAGCTATGATGCAGACTTACTCCACTAAGGCATGTGCCAGGGACTCAATATTCTCTCTGTCCAGATTGGTGGTGGGCTCATCCAGGGCTAGGATGCCGCAGTTCAGACAGAAAGTCTCAGCTAAAGCCAGTCGGATAATGAGGGATGCCAGGACCTGAGGATAGACATGCCCCCCGTTAACAGTGACATTAATGGTTTTGTGGATAAGAGTGAAAAGCTAGGCTCTTTTATGGTATGCTCTTTAAAAGCAATCGGACATATTGTTCATAGATTTCAACAAGATTCTTTTATGGTCAACGTAACAAGGGCAAATGGAATATGTAAATGGAATACTATTTCAGTGTCCGTTGAAAAAGAGCACACCTTTTGCCCAGCACTACAACGGCCCCGCATATCTAAAGCGGTGTCTCCTTTGACCATCACCACCCTGTAGTTGTAGGTTCTTCTCTTCATCCCAGCTGAGGCATTCTCGTCCACATCAGAACGGATCTCCACATACTCAATATCTGAGAAAAGGCATGAATGTTTTAACTGTTCTACTCTGGTAATTTGCTTCATGTAGCTTTGAAAGGGGAAAAAACCCCAAAAACAAACACACTTGGAGTTTAATGTTTTCAGCCACACATTCATTAAGACACAAAAAAAAGACTGCATATGCTTGACGCAGAATTCAGTGTTGCCAACATATTCTCACCACTATTTTTAAAAGGGAACCCCATCTTACAGGTCCATTTTACATTTTAAGTGTAAAATGACATACTAGACCATCTGTTGCCTTCTAACCTGTTCTGTACTGGTGAGTTTCTAATCACAGGACCACCGATGATGGCATATCTTGACTGTGAGCCATTCTAAACAAAAGCAGCAACACTAACACACAAAGGGCCTGCTTGTGAATACTGAGCCAATATAGTGTGTATAGCATATTAGAGGATTAAGACCATTCGTTGACCTAATATCATCCAACCAACAGTGGTCGTGTAATAAGGAACTAAATTAAACCAATGATGAAGCTAGAGGATGGATAAACTTTGAAAGCCAGCAGATGTGCTATAGACTAACTGAACAGCTTCCATGTGTACATACAAAAGGGGTGTGTGTGGGGAAGATTGTGTATGTTTCTTTAGGAAATGACCTTGTCCACGATATGTGCTTCTCCACAGATCCCGAACAATTTTGTTAATCTCCTCCATCTTCATACTGTGAAATTTCATGATGGTTCTGAAAAAAACAGACACCCAGGCCTTCAGGAGACCTACATATGCACAGTTCTCCACTGAGTTTCATACACAGGTTTTCCTCAATTAAAAGATATTTACCAAGTGTTTACTGCCACATATCTATAAAATAAGCTCTCTTAGTATACTGACAAATCGGAGCCAACCATAAAACCCAAAAGCATGCATGACAGAGAGAATGCAAAAGAGAAACAAGAGGGTGACGATACTTTAGCTTTACTATTTCTAAATATTATGGTGCATGGTAGCAAAAGCTAGGGTCCAATTTTTGTATCTGTATGATGCAGAGAATGGTGATGCTATCTTTATGAGAACTGTTTTTGGCTGATAAGAATGCTGACTAAATGAGCAACATAACCATGCAAACTGAATAGGTAACCAAGCTTTCAGACTTCCTGTGGTGGTGTGCAAAAACATTCTTTCAATTATTAAGTGATGGAAATATCTAAAACAACTTTCAGATCTGCACTGGCCCCAATTTAAATTGACTTTACTCTTGTTGGTGTATAAAACATTAAATGTCTGGCCATACAGTATTCGAAGGAACTCATTGTATAGCTGAACAAACGTCATTTCCATCCAGTCATCACATCTACTCCAGTAGATGCAGACAAAGCTCGCCCACCCTAGACACACCAGAGTAAATGAGAACCCAACATCTATACTGAGGTGGCAACTTGAACTAAACATAATGTAATAAAGCATGGACTGTTTATTAGCTGGGATGCCCAAGGTGAATGTGTTCCCCCTTGAGTATTGGTCCTCCCAAGGTTTATTCCTCAATTCCACCCAGGGAGTTTTTCCTTGCCACTGTCAACTGCTCTCTCATTCGAGTTTTAAATGTATGCTTTTATCCAAACCGACTTACAATTATGACTGAATACATTTTGAGCAATTGAGGGTTAAGGGCCTAGTCGAGTACCTTAACCACTGAACCATATATTTTTAAAGCTGCTTTGTGACAACTTATGATGTAAAAAGCACTATATAATTGAGTTGTACGGTTATTTGTCAAGTCAAATTTAAAGAGACCAACTCCAGTATTAGATTCCAATGTTACTGAATATGACAATAATGGGGCCACTGACAGTGTTAATCAAGACTGCACGTTTCCATCATGTAGTCAGAGCATTGTGGAAACTTATGCTTTACTGAATAACCACTGAATAATCAGACAACTCATAGAAAACGTAATGACAGTTGCAATTAGTCAGCATGCTCATCCATAGCTGATCCAGAGTCAGAGATGGCTCTGACAACAACCTTTGTATTTCTACATTTCTATGCCTGCCACTTAAATGTAAGTTAGAAATAAGCCAAAAGGTGATGTCTCTAGAAGATGGACAAGAAATGCTCCGTTTTAAGCACTAGACAGCTTGACAATAAATCGTAACAAAAACACCTAAAAACACACCAAAAAAGACCATAGAATAAGCAGGTACCAGATCCTTAATCTACATTGTCCTTGGAACAAAGATGTTGGGTTTATCAACCCATTTACTGTTTAGGAATAATGTGGTATCTGTATAGCCACACAATAATGACAAGAAAGCAAATAGCTTTTTTGGATTAATAATGACACCAGATCTAAAAAAAACCCCCAAAGCATGCTGACGTAACTTCTGCAAAGGAGCTAGATTGTTATCTAGCCAAAATTTAAACCGACCTTGGACTTCCTTTGTGCAATGTTGAAATAAAATGAGCTTTGAGTTTATTAAGATTTACTTGATTATTATGGTTGTACCATGAATCTACAATGTACATACATTAATGTAGGAATCAGGAAAGGCTGATCTGATTTTTAAGAATCTTATTACTTTGGCTTTAAATAAGCAATATGGGTTTAATGGTTGATTATAAGGAACTGTTTTCACTTATGTAGAAATATACATTTAAGTACTGAAAGAGAGATGAAAGTGAAGTCTCAAAAAGACTGACAGAAGGCTTCTGGTTTAGGACCTATGACACTAAGGTGGTTTTCACGCCGAGTAAAGTCTGACTCAGAACAAAGCTTTCATATGACCCGTTTTTGATGCGACCTGTCCTAACTTGGAATCAGACCGAGGAACTGTACGAATTCAACAGCAGGAGGTGACCCGAGTACAACAGAGGTCCAACAGAGCTGTGGTTGGTTGGCATAAGAGATATCCATATTATGGCCCTTACTTAATTTGGCAGTAAAGCAAAGTGATCATGGAGTACTGGCAAATTTGAAGCGATGACAATAAAGGTGGAAAAATTCATCAACACTGCAAATCTCAAAAGTTGTACAAGTACAGGGATCAAAATTTGCTACCATTTGAAGTAAACTTTAGGTCAATGGGTCTTTCGTTTTAAATTTTGTATTGATTTGTATTGATCGGGATGAATAACCATGAATTAGTACTTTGCTAATTTTGTCTTTGAGTAAGAGTTGCAAACCGAGGTGCCTTTATAGCTCTGTTACAACCTCAGGTGGGTCGTTTTCTGTTCGTATGTCCTCTGTGTTTCAGGTTGTGTCTCCTCATTCCCGGATCAAATGTCTACATCCGTGTGGTGCACTGGGTGCTGACGGTCCTCCCTGATTGCAGTGCAATTTGCTCCTATTGGTTCCTGTTACTTGCTGATCTCCACTGCTGCACTCCCTTCATTGGCTTCCAGTAGCTGCTCGCATCAAATTTAAAACCTTGATACTTGCCTACAAAGCCAAAAATGGACCAGCCCCTGCATGCATGAGGTCAATGGTCAAAGCCTGATCTGTAGCTCATGTACTTTGAACTTCAAGTATGGCTCGGCATTAGGGTATTGTGTATTGCACAATATAACAGACTGTTGCCTGTTATAGAGCTTAATTGTGTTTTGCACTTCTAGGTATCAGCATTGATCCCTGTATATATTGGCTAGGATGCATTCTATGAGTAAATGACAAAGCTGCTCTTATCCAGAGCATCTGCCAAATGCTGTAAATGTAAATGCCCCATCTCATAACACTATATACATCTTAGCTGAGTGAGAAAACGAGAGGATGGAATTGCTTCTTACTTTGCTGATTTGTGACTGAATTGTGACTTTGTAAATTCATGTATTTTGTGATTGTGCTTGGTTCTGGAAAGACTAATTTTTGGTATTGTGTATTTTGTTGTGTAATTTGTGTTTGGGCAAGACCTCCGGTATTCTGACCCTGGCTTTGCCACACCATTTTTTGATTGTCACTTATGCCCCATATGCTTGCTGTTGTGTACATAGTGTGTTATACTTAGTACCGGGTGATAAAACAATCTTGAAACAGGACTGAAATAAAATTTGTTGATAACGATAAACTTTTGACATTTTTACTCGATAAATATAGATGTAACAATGTATCACACAGCACAAATAAACAGGACGACAACAGCCAGTCAGTCAGTTCTGGGTTGCATAATGTACATGCCCATTTCCTGCCGCAAAGCACCATTTGCGCTGGGTTCACAAAAAGTAATTAATATTTGCACTAAGGAATTAATTCTGAAAAATAACTTGGTGGTGAGATAGATCCTGCAATACACTTTTAAGTCTGAAGAAGAATCTCAATGAATATACTGTCTTACATTTTAAATGTACTCAGTTTTAACTGCTGAGTTAAAATGTTGGAATATCCCATTCTCCTTATCTCCAACGCAAAAACCAAACTGTGATCAGCTGACAGTAGCGGTAGAATACAGTTACATCCTTTCATGTATGAGTCACTTACAACTTGGACACGCACACACACACGTGCGCACACACACACACACACACACACACACACACACACACACACACACACACACACACACACACACACACACACACACACACACACACACACACACACACACACACACACACCCTTATGATGAATAACCAAATCTATTCTCCATTGTATTCTCTATAGTTTGTAATGAAGGGAGATTCTATTCTGTCTTAGTATATTTGTCCTTTAATTTGGACCTACATTATTTTGGGATTTCTTGCATCCATTTGTAAAACCTTAAATAATTAAAACTCTTTACTGTAAAAAAATATGTTCACAGCACAGTCTGTGAGTACCAGTTATACAAAACATTTTGTTCCATTTGTGAAAATGTTCAAACAAAAGCAGAGGGACTGAGACAGAAGATAGACACTCGGTTTAAAGACACATTGTCTACAGGGGATCTTTGCATGGTTTGGATGGACCTAGATACTGTTCAAAACTCTTGGCAGATTTCACTTATGCGCCGTTTGCTTCAAAGGGTTTGTAGAACATGATAGCATGTTCAACAAACCCATGCAGACATTAGCTGCATTTACATGCTTACTTGGGTGTCCTGACTGAAATAATTCTGACTGAAGATTTCTGGTCAATTGTTTACATGGGATGTGATCTAATATGGTCTGATGTTTACATGACCCGACGCATTTAATTGGAACAACTATGTGACAGGCACTCAGAGCTAGACTGGGCTAAACGACTGTATAGTACAAGTGGTGATAGTGCGCAAATGGTGACGAATCTGCCATAAAACTCAGACATAGGGAAGGACATGGGTAGTGAAGCCTGTCAACACAGGCTATGATAGTACTATTGTTTATATGTTCAAATATTCCACAACACAACCAGAGTCATCATCTCAGTGTACTGCATCCTATTATGCAACAGTGTGAAATTCTTTCACAAGTGGGCGAAACCTTCATACATTCACAATTCCATAGTATGGTTTGCGTTTGCCGCATACTGGATATTAAATTGCATACTACTATGGGGACCATTATGCTGGTCAATTTGAACATAGCCAATCTCTCCGAGGTCCAGGTGATCTTGGAAGGCACCATTTTGAGATCTGTATATCATACAATTTACGTTTTGATCAGTTCAAAACTACACAGATTAAAATTTCAAAATCAGTTTGAGCATTTTTATGCTGAATGAAATGCTTCTAATGCTTTTATTCAGTTTGGGCTTTTAAAATGATTATAATCAGAATATTTGGCTCCATGTAAACCCAGCTATCTAAAAGTACTGCATTCTATATTACTACTGCCAATAGTAATAAAAATACAATACTGGGCCTAAAGAGATCAGAAACAAAAGCTAAAAATATCAAATAGGAAACTCAAAGAAAAAGAAACGATCTATACTCTCTGAACTTTAGGAGGATATGGAATGAACATAATTTAAACAGACTTTTTTTATGTTAGAAAGTCAGCTTCTAAAACTTCAGAAGCACTTTTGCTTGAAGGATCTCCATCATAAAAGGTGTGTACTTTACTACAATTTTGAATATTTCTACATCTCTTACTAGAATACATTGCAGTTACCAATTCTTCAGATACACATACACACACCTCACCTGTTTTTTTTACACACACACACACACACACACACACACCTCACCTGTTTTTTTTAGATATACACACACACACACACACACACACACACACACACACACACACACACACACACACACACACACACACACACACCTCACCTGTTTTTTTAGACATACACACACACACAGCCCCCACCCCCTCCAAAAAACATCAGAGATCATTTGAATGGGCACAATGCCTTCCATTTTGATAATATGGTTTATAACAACTGTAAACTGGATTAGTCTACGTCTCTGCATTTTGTTTTCTCTCTTTGTTTCAACAGTGTCAGTCAATTGGAGTGAATTTAATGAGTGAAAATTCCTCCACTAGGACAGCAAACACTCCCTGACAAATCATAACACACTTACTGGTCTAAGGCCTTGTAGTAGATGTCCAGGTCCTTATTGGCCAGTTCGGTGGTCCTCATGACTATCATCTTGTCCCGGTATCTCTCCTCAGCCTGGCAGTACTGGTCCTCACGTAGTTCCTTGCGGAAGCGCAGGATCTCCTCCTCAAAGCCCTTCTGGCGGCCTAAAGCCACACTGCGATTCTTCTTCAGATCCTCCACTTTCCGCTCTAACTCCCGCCGCTCACTGGTCAATGAGAATATTGTATGTTATACAACAGTTCCAACCAAGTAATTTGATCAGATGAGAGCCATTCCTTGAGTGCTGAATCAGAGTACAACAGCACCGAGATTTTAAATTATACAGGTATCAATCCTCTTTACATGTGCGTTCTATTAACTGTTAATTACATTATGATCATCTTAGATTGTAACAAAATTTGCTGTTAACTCAAGTTTCATGTTTGGTTTATTTGTCACATACATAGTCATACCCAGTATAACTCACAGTGAAATGGTTTCCAACTCATTGGAATCACACATACTACCAAAGCAAATATCATCAGACTCTTATTTCATTGGCTCTTCAACCGAATCACAGCCAGGATGATTTAGTATGACGGCACTCTCTCTCATATGATATTGCCTAAATGTCCATTTAAACATTTTAAATCTACTTAATTTCTCATTTTTAAACAGCTCACTCCAAAAAGGGAGTTACACACACAGTCTATAATGCCATAATAGCTGCTCTGGTTACCAATAAGCTGTTCTGGTTAACACCAATGGGAAGAATCGGGTAGAACAGTTGTCACCTTTTGAGATTCTGATACAAGATTGTGTACTTTTGCTACTCACATACTTGTTTTGCCTGAAATTACAACTGCTTAAATACACAAGAAAGAAGTTTAGTGTGTTTGATTTGCACTGCACTGCAAAAGTGCAAAAATAATAAAAATAAATAAAAAAATTAAAAAAAAAAGGGAAAAATCGCTGTTAAAAGTTTACGATTTATAGGCCTATAATGTGTACACAATTTTGCAGAGATTAGTATAATAGTCAAATTAGTATAACACAGCTAAATAATTATTGGTAACAATATGAACTGCATACTTGCGCAACTCCAAGACCTTCATGTTGCCCATCTCCTTCAGCAGCACCTCCCTTCTCTTGGACACCTCCTTCAGCTCCTCTACACGCTTTCTCAGTGTCAGGTTATCTTGAAGCCATCGTTCTTGTACCTAAGGGGGAGACAGAAAAGAAAGCAAAAATCACATTTGCAGCTGTATATAAAATATAGGCAGTGGAATCTTCGTGACTTCGTTTTGCATGAGAGATGGGTTCACACCTTCTGAGTGTCTATGTCTTGTCGGATATTGCCCATGTCTTTGTTGATCTTTTCTCGTTGCTTTTCAGCCTCAAGCAGCTGGGTATTTGTCTCTTGAAGTTCTGCCTCTTTTTGCTGAGTAAAGAAAAATGATAAATTAATGAAAAAATGTAAATCAGAAAAAAAGACATAGATAAAAGAAAGTGTCATCTGATTTTACATACCTCTTTGTAGTTATCTTTTCCTTCCTCGATGTACTTCTTAATTTCTCTTTCGAGAACACACAAGTTTTTAAATCTCTCTTTAATTGCATTAACCTACAATAGGATCAACAAAATGTCTTCATATAGGAACAATCAATCAATCATTACTGACAAGATTCTTGTAGATAGACACAGAATACAAATGACTGAGTCCAAGAAATGTTTGCATATAAACAGGACAGATCCATTTCAGTGGAAGAAAACCTACAGAATGGAGACTCAGTACATTTAGGAAATATTTAAAATTGATTTATTAAATGGTTAAGTAGTAAGTCATAAGCAACTAAAAATCAATAAGCAGTTACAACACAAATATACACTTGGAAGAACGTGAGTTGTCATTTAATTTGAACGTAGTCAAATAATTTCTAATAAGACAATATGTGGGCAGTTACATTGTTACAGCTTATAAAATATCTGATGAAGCTGACCAGTATAATGCTGACTCATTGAGAAGACACAGCAAGATAAGTAATCAGCAAGATCTGTGGTTTAATAGTATAAATAAATATGGGGTCACTATTTGGCAAGAAACAAGTCAGTCATTGTTGCCATTTTGTGTTATAACTGCTTAATAATTACTGCTAAGACATTGATTAAGACTCCTAAATATCAGATAATTAATAAGTCACTTTGAAATCATTCATAAACTCAGTAAACTGGAGCCGTGACATTGTATACTCTAGTTACAACAAGGACAAATAGACATGGCAAACATGATCATAGCGAACAGAATATTTATTCTAAAGAGATGAGATGATGTCAATGAGCTGCATACCTTCTCCTGGCCTTCTTCTTGTTTCTGCCTCCTGCGCTCAATCAATTCCTGCTTTTCCTGCTGCAACTTCTCCAAAGTGGCAGCCAACGGAGAGACCTGCTCCTTTGCTTCCTAAAAGATCACAAAGAATAATTGATCATTCATGGATTAACAGTTTAATTCTAACATGTTCCATTGAAAAAAAAGCAGCAAAAAACAAGGATTTGGGTGAAAGGATGAACAAAGAAAAAAAAACAAAACTGAATGCTAAAAATTGATTTTAACTATGCACTTTAGGGAAGCATACTGCGTGTTTGAGAATTCAGCCAGATGTTTTGAAGTGATCTTTGAGGTGAAATAACCGTGGGGAAAAACGCTAAGATGGCATTACCTGTATCTCCCTGTGCAGTGCCTGGATCTCAGTGGTGAGTTCCACGCACTGCTCCTCCAGCTGCTGCTGCTTCTGCATGTCGCTTGAGATGTGGAGCTTCTCGGCACAGATCTCATTCACGCTGCTTTTCAGGGTCTGGATCTGCTCCTGCTGATCTTGGATCATCTTGCGCTTTAGCTCCATCTTACTGCAGGCTGTGGATGGAGAAGAGCAGGGCAAGTGACGGAGAGCTGCATGCTGTGGGAGCGCTCGCTGATAATTAATACACAGCATCATCAGTATGGAAAGGGTACAAATTACCATCTGGACAAAGACTCATTACACATGAAAGTCAAAGCTCATCTTCAGATTTCAAGTGCATTAACTAATGAAACCTTTATTCAACCTAAATTACATTTAGTTCAAAGTTTGCCATTTTAATTTTAATTATTTATTATTAAATATTATTATTATTATTAATATTTAATTTTTCATCTGTTTGGAAGTATACTGCTTGTTTTTGGAAATAGTTCCAACCTCCACAACTGTGCAAAAAACGTTACATGAATTGGCGACTCATATTTACTTAATGACCTATATAGCCACTCAGGAAGTACAGTCTGCTGTGATGTGTTCATGCTGGGGGCTGTTGTACTGGATGTTAAAAGGTACAGTGCTCATACTGGTATCCAGGCGATGCTGGGTCTCCTGTTTCTCGTGGCTGATATGCTGCATAGTGCGGCTCAGGTCCATTCCCTGAAGCTTAGCTGCATGCTGTGCTATCTTCCTCTCCACGTCCTTAAGGTCTAGCTGCAACAGTACAATACAAGGACCTTTCAATTACAGTATGAACACAGGATTATTTGCAATAGTTGCAAGCATGAAAACATCAATAAGGCTGACGTTAGTATGAGGGCTGCAATGGTCTTTAAATGGACTCACTGAGGCAACTGTAATTATAAACAGAATAAGATGTCAAATATCCGGTACCAAATCAAGAGTTTCACATTGGCCCAGCCCAAGTACTTATTCAAAACTGCACACTGCAAGCTTTTCAAAAACTCTTCCTATTAAAGATTTAACTGCTCAAACACAATCACCAAAGAAAATTTTAAAAACCTTTAAAAGGTAGGAGTTTAGAGAATGGAACTCCTTTAGGATAATTTTTCATTGACTACATTTAGCAATGCATAATTTGGGCTTTACTTTGATTCAAAGTTGATATTTCCAATTACAGTACAAGCAAAAAAGTCAAATGTACATTTTAAATCTTTAACACTATAGTGTTTAAAAAGTAAGACCATAAAGACCTATACTGCATTTAAGAATACAAAGAACTGTTGAAATAATTTAGAACTAGGATTTAGACCTGGTAGCGGTCCATGAGGGAAATGTCCTGTAGGCATGCTTTGGCTGTGTCCTCCTCAGACATGAGCATGGACAGCAGAGTTTCCTGCTCCTCTATGTCCCTCTTCAGCTTCTCGATCTCGCGGTTCACAGTCTGCAGTTTATTCCTCATCTCTGGCAGATCCTTCTCCTGGAGCTCTGCTATAGACTGCCTGTGTATAAGGGAAACATACAAAAGATCAAACCCAGGAATATCTTGTGAACAAAAAGAGACATGGGTCGATGTGCATGCGGTTGAGACAATGACTCCAAACAAAACCACTCATCGCCATGATGAGCAAAAGAAGGGTCTGTATAAACATGCTGGGCAAGGTGATTATGAATGACCACTTTCAAGCCATTAAAGACAAACAAACAAACAAACAAAAACCCCTACAGAAATTAGTGAAACATTCACATACTGACAGCTGTAAGACTGTCTGCTCTGCCCTTTCGCAAACTCATACAACTGCACAGAGACCCGTTCACAACACCATGGCAAATGACATTCAGTGATGAAGCCCAGCACAACTGCACCAGTTACTCCAAACCTATTTTTTGATTAGGTCGAGCTGAACCGTAGCAATACGGGTTCAAGTCACCATGGGCCAGGAAGTAGAACTTTGTGGGATTGTGAACAAAATACAAAAAGCAAAATTTTAATTGTTTCATTTTATAGTGGTTAATCTGATTATTTAGAAGAACGACAGTTTAAACGAAGAATAAAGTTGAGGTTTCAAAACACTTTGCGTGGCACAAACTGAATACTGCCCACTCCTCCACAAACACCATCCCAATGGTGAATTATGGTATTATTTTGGAACCATCATGTTCTGTATGGCCCTTTCTGGAGTGTTTTGCAGTGAAGTTCAACTGCCAAAAATGTTGAAAAGTAAAATAAACGGGGGGTGGGGGGAAATAAAAAATCTATTGCGCACTCATTTCACACCAGAACATGTACATTCACATTAGTATAACAATGTACTTTTACTTTTTGTATTTGACTATTTTTGAAAGCGCTTATACTCTGCTTGATTCAAGAACATTTTTGTATCACTAAATTTTGATACAATAGGTCTATTTTTTTTAACTTTTACTTAAGTATAATTACTGAGTACCTTTTATACCACTTAACACACTAGTGTTTGAAATGCCTTCGAATATTGTATTGGATATTCTTATATGGTAATTTTTTATATACGGTTTGTACACGTTTTCTTTTAAAACTGCCGATAATTGTCCCTTACTTTGAATTTATTGGGTTGTAATGACCAGATACATGATGCCTTAGAATATTTTGCTACTTTGACCACTGTCACATATACGGTGTTCTACAAATGTTGACCTAACTTTTGAGCCTCAACAGGATGTATTGACAGTGTCATTTGTCAGTTTGACAAATAGTATTGTAGGGCAAAACCCATGGCTTCAGGAGCTGCCACAAAATAGAAGTGATTTTTTTTCCACCTTTACAGGTGACTTGCAAGCACCAACAACTTTAACCAGCCTTTATTATGTGACCTGGTAAGCCAATCAGCTGAAGTCATGCACCAGTTTTGTAGCATAGCCAGGCTAGCCAACAGGCACACCGCATAAAGGTTTTGCTGATGTCTTGCTCCCTTCTTCCTTTTTTTCCCCATTTAGGCTAGAATGAATATGCTTGACATTAAGTGAAAGCACTAACTGGCTAATATAATCCAGCAAAATCTTTTATGAAATTTATAGGAGCTGATGAATAAAATATTTTTCCCCTCATCCATCTATGGGTTCATTTCAGATACTTATGCATTAC
>NC_137504.1:13985000-13987500 GCF_041902795.1 Electrophorus electricus
TTGATGAATGAAAAGGAAATTTCATGTGCTGTGGTAAAGTGTGATAACCTCTCCCTTTCCATTCCATACTCAATCATTCTGAAATTACCTTTTCTCTAACTTCTACTCCCTCAGCACACTGCCCCCCAATGAATGCACTAGTGCTTCAGTGAATGAAAATGTTGAGAGCCTTTTGGATATGTTCTCATGTCCTTGCAGCACATAAAAGCAGAGGTGTAGGTCATAACTAAGGACAGGGCCCTGGGCTATATCTGTACCATCCTTCCTTAAACCACAGACCCAACTGAGCTACACTGAACCACAGGAACAAACAGAAGATGGACAAAAGTCTCACCGCTTTGATAAGCTCAGACTCTAGCTCATGCAGTCTGGTAGAGGAGCCCTCCAGTCTCTGGAGGTCAGACTTGATGGTCTTAAGCTCCTGCTGCTTCTTGGCCTGAATGTCCCTCTTCAGCTCAATGGTTCTCTCCAGGCCCGTTTTCTTATCACGGATCTCGTCGATGCTCTGCTGCTTCTGTGTCTCTTTCTCTTGCATGTTAGCCTAGAGGACAGTTTATCCATTACCAAAGAACACCAAGATACCTCTTTGAATACTGGATACACAAGAACCAACAAGGTTTCTGCAGCAGCAAACAGTGATGGTGACTTCTTAAAAATGTGATAAAGTTTTTTTCATTAATGGTAGTTTACGAATCAGAATTGGATTAAGTAAACTCCAAAGATGGATCATGAAGTACTTAAATGAAATTGAATCAGGAAATAATTGCAGATTCTCAGAGAATCGACAAAATATTGCTCATGTTGTGTATAGACTTCTTTAAGTGTAGAAGACACTTAAAAACGAATAACCATGCTATATCAGTAGCATCTAAGTAAAATCACACACTCAAAGGTCAAGTTACATAAAATGTCTGCACCTACTGACAAATACTAACCATAATCTGTTTGAGGGCCTCAGTCTCGTGGTCCTCTCTCTCTTTGACTTGTGTGTGGAAGCTCTGGAGTTGCCTCTCATTAAAGGGAGTCCTGTCATAGCCCTCCATTTCCAGGTAAGAAGCCAGAGATTTCACCTGAGCATCCCTGTTCTTTATGTGCCCCGTGTGTCTGTCTGCTTCCATCTGGAGACGCCCTGCAATGTGTCAATATGACTTGGTAAACATTGCTGCCAACCACACAGCTGGGTAACGTGACAATACTGCACAAAAGATGCAAGCCAAATAATCTATCAAAGTTTCAACCGCTAGTGAGCACAATAAGTTAACAGCAACCTTCCAGTCTGATTTGTATATGATTATTGGAAAGCTTACATGTGATCTTGCATGTGAGGGTGACCGTATAATTTTAACAAAATGATTATGGCCTGCATAATTATCATAACATTACATTACATATCATTACATTAGCACTATGACAACATTAATATCTTGAATATTATAACTATGAATATCATTCACAGTACATGTACTTATCACCTGATTGCAGAAAGGAGATCAAAATTAATGAGCTATTTGTTAAATCTTCAAGTTCACCACTATGCAAAAGTACATATTTTAGTGAAATAAAACATAACAGGTTTATGGTGAAGATGCCTTATTATTACAGAAATGGGCATAAGCGGGGGAAACGGAAGCCCTGAATGATAGTACATTGTCAAACTATTAAATTAAACATTTTAAATTTAGTTCACCAATTATCAATCCGGTGCTAAAAGCTTTAAATATGCAACTATTTCTATGTTCTAAAATACAAAACACAGGGAGATCAAATGATGAGCATTGTATCTTGCAGCTGTAGCTACCACTACAAGAAAGACTTCAGAAATAATTAGAGAGGAACATGAAGTACCCTGCTCAACGAGCAGGTCTCCTTTGAGGCGGTTCATTCTCTGGCACTCTCGACCTGCCCTCTCCAGGTCCTGCTGACATTCTGTCAGTCTCCTCTCTTTCTCCCTCACAGTGCGCTGGTGGTTCTGATACATCTCTTTTAACTGCTCGTCTGAACCCTGGAATACCTACAAGCATGGACAACAGCAACAAGTGTCAAAGAAAGAAATTAATATTGTCATTGAATTAATGACCATTCAGAGATACAGATATTTAAAAGAAAGATGATTCTGACCAGGGTTGTCCCACAGTATTTGAGTGCAACCACTATATTAAAACATGCGCTGTGTGTAAAGAGGAAAGTGGTCAGATGGCATCATATTAGAAGTTCTGAGCTGAAAATAATTCTAAATTCACAGTGGTCATTAACACTTCTAAACTTACTGTATGTTGTCCATTGTTAAAGTACTTCACCATGTAAATAAGCACTTATAGTCCAAATATCACACTATAAGTTCCAAGATAATTCAATTTGTAAAATACCAACGCTTGCTATATAGAATCACTCCAAGTGTGCTGTATTTAAAAGAAATGCAAGTTAAATTGGTATTTCCAAAGGAAGATCCACACCTTGAAATCAATGATGGCCAAAACAGCAAAGCTGTTTCACATATATA
>NC_137504.1:13995000-14172500 GCF_041902795.1 Electrophorus electricus
CAGTAGCATACTCCCTGGTGCAAATGGTACCGCACTGCAGTTTGACACCATAGTCAGTTAGTATTCTATTAGAGGTAGGAAAAGGCCTCAAAAATACCACTAAACAAATTGTAAAGAATTTAAGAGATAAATATCAAAGCACAAGATGGCATGAAAACAAATGTAAAAGCTTGACAAAAACTATAACTAGATACAAGATGTCAGAAATAGCCAAAGAAAACTTTTTAGGAGAGAATACAGAGTTCTGGTCTAATAATTAACAAACTCCATAACATTTCTCTGCTTCCTAACCTCAGTGTGCAATTCATGAGACAGAATTAAAAGAAATCAACTTGCAGCACTGTACGGTTAATTAGGTACTCCTACTGTATAGCTGCACCCATTATAAATCACCTGTGTGCTCCCTTCATAAATTAACATTTTTTTTATTACTTGTTTGTTTTTGCCAAGGTAAAGGATGTATGGACATTCATATGTACATATTCCACCAATCTAAACATGAACTTGGCAAGGTGGAATCACCCGGAGACACCGATGAACTATTATAGTTCTATAACAGAACTATCTGCCTGGGGATGATTTAAAATGTTGCAGAGCAAGTACAGGAACTAAAACAGGGGAAATCGACAGCATCACTGAAAACTCCTCCAGAGCGATAACGTTTATTATTTTATTATGTTTATCGCTATCACCATCTACTTTGATGACACAAAGTATCGTCAAAAGAAAAGGCCCAGCCGGTCAGTAGGATAACAAACCGTTTTGCCCGCTCCATTGGGTCCGACCAGCACCGTCAAAGGACTGAAGAATGATATTATTTGTTTGTCCTTGTCTTCTACACCAAAGCTCCTCACTCCGAGGATGCTCATCTTCTCTATTTTTGACATTCTGCTTCTGGGATTAAGCCTGTAGATGGGCGCTGAAGAAAACAATATTCAAAGCCGAAACAGCTAACTTTTAAAAAAAGATATTACTATTATTCTTGGTAGCTAGGTCACTATTACCATCATCTTTTAGATTACGCAAACTCATGTTTATAGCTACCCATCACGCAACATTAGCTAGGTTAGCTCGCTAGCTAGCCATCTGGCGTTATATGCCACCTGCAAGATAGCTAGCGTTAGGGAACCTAGGTTAGCTAGCTAACTAATGAAATTTTAGCTAACTAGTTATCTAAGTAATTAATTAGCTAACATTCGTGTTACTTAACTAAGAATCAGCTGGCTAAAGTCGTATTATATCCTACAGAGGTTACCAAACTAGCTTGCTAGGGTCACCAGAAAACTAGACAGATGGATAGTAACGTCAACCAAAGTCTTATCTTGTATAACGTTAGCTGTATTGTCGTTAGAAGGTAACTTTAAACAAAGTAATAACTAGCAAGCTAGCTAGCGTTCATATTCTTCCTATTGAACTGCTAGCTGGTGAAGTTCGCTACCTAGCTATAACAACCGTATTCACGCTATTTACAAGGGTGAAATCAACCAAATAAGTGCTCTAGCTATATTTTTCAATAACGTTAGCTAGCGTCACCTACCTACTTTGGCTGCGCTCACGGACTTGCCTATTTCCCGCGCGAGACGTGACGTTTTTACATACGTAAAACGCACGCGCATCGCTCAAAGTGCAATGTTTCCAGCTACTGCAGCCCAATACTGAAACATTTTTGCCTTAGCGCCAACGGAGCCCTTTCAAAATACCAAAACAATGCACACTTTCTCTTCTTGTGGTGTTTCTCGTCTGTAAGTAGGCAATGAATACAGTCTGTGGCATTTGAATATTTATTTGTGTGAGCTATTTATTGACACATTGTCTGAAGTGGTTGCATACCGAATCAAATAAGGCTCATTGATATTCATTAATATTTTGCACTGCCCCATTGTAAACTGTATGAAAAATGTTATCTGTAGCCTTTGGAGTTTACGAGTTGTATAATGCCCTACGGATCCCCAAAACCTTAGGTT
This sequence comes from Electrophorus electricus, assembly GCF_041902795.1. Classification (NCBI taxonomy): domain Eukaryota; kingdom Metazoa; phylum Chordata; class Actinopteri; order Gymnotiformes; family Gymnotidae; genus Electrophorus; species Electrophorus electricus. The sequence continues at coordinate 13,996,965 of NC_137504.1, forward strand.
AATCTGTTAAAAGTCATTCACAGCAAATTAAGGCCTATGGTCCATCTGAGTCCTGAAGAGGAGCAGGAGCAAAGCTCTGGTCTGTAACAGCAGATAGTTTGTGTTTCATTGCTGTCTAAGGGAAATAAAAAAACAAGACTCCAGTGGGCAAAAGAGTCCAAAAACTGGATTGCTGAGCAGTGAAAAAACATCACTTGGTTGGATGAATCCTGAGATAGCTCTTACACCATGCTAATGTGAGGGTTAGAATTTGGGGAAAAAGTAGCATGAATTGATGAGCCCTTCCTGTCAGGTGCCAACAGTCAAAATGGTGAAGGTAGAGTAATGGTCTGGGGAATGTTTTCTTGGCACACGCTGGGTTCAGAAGGCCTTACCTAAGCACTGTGACCAACCAAATTCCTCCCTTCATGGCTGCTGTTTACCCTGTGGCAGAAGGACACTTTCAGTAGGAAAATACGCAGTGCCTCAAGAGACCTACAGTCATGGATTGGTTCCAGGAACATGACAGTGAGTTTTCCTTGCTTCGCTGGCCTCCACAGACCCCAGACCTTTATCCTATAGAGCATCTCTGGGATGAGAGAGAATGGGCTGTTCAGCACGTCAGTACCTCCATCTAATTTTCAGCAACTGCGAGAAGCTATTCTGTCTGCAAATTAGATGTAGAATATACTTTTTGTGACCTTTGGCTCATGTAAGGAAAGAGGAAAGAAAAAAAGTCATCTTGGGGTGAGAGAAAGAACGTATGCTAGAGCAGTTTAGATTGTTGTAAGCTTTAATTGAAAGGTATTTTTCTGCTACATAACTTGTATGTTTTGTACTGGGTTTTGTAACAAGCCTTGGTGCTGACCAGTCAGCACAACACAATCAGAAACAGTTTGTCAGGGGAAACTGCTGCACTGGATTATAGAATTGTACCATGACCCCCTTTTCCTTTAACAGAATTCTAACTTATGAGGAGTCTGGTTCAGAACACGGGTGTAAGTGATTAAAGAACGTCAGAGTGTACGAAAAAGTGAAGGCTGGCAACGGTCAAGTACAGTATATTGAAATAATCCTGTTCATTCTGGGATATGATGTAGGATAGCAAGTGATAAATATGTGATCTTGTGCCAGTGTCAGTGATACGATCAGGGGGAGAAGTTCAAAATAAAGACACATTGCGATTTAACGTAGAAACATGGGTGGGACGGTTATGTGCGACAGCTATGACACACTCTTTACTGACATTGTGGCTGCCAGTAGTAGAAAGTAGTACAACAGATGCTACAGTCAAACAAATCTTATATAGTTTAAAACGACTTGACAACAAACTTCAGCTTACAGCAGGACCTGCCCTGGTAAAGAAAGAGTCAAGGCCAAAAATCAGAAATCTGTTAACCTGCGTAATGAGTCAACTGATCAGAGTCATATGTGCAACACTTTTCAACTTCTATATTAGTTTTGATTGTTGTATGAACTAGAGTTGACCCCTTGATTTGCACTTGGTAGTGCACTGTGTTCCCATGACACATGAGTGTATTAAAAGGTTTTCACCCTTCTCTAACTTGCTGTAATTTTCCAAGTTACCACTGAGAAAATATCTGCTGTTTTTTAAAATAACATCATTGGGTTGAAAAGGTACCCAAATATAGGTACCCGTAACCTGGCGCTAAGTGTCTGGAACTAGTGAGAGCATATAAATTTCCATTGAATTTCCCCTCCTCCAGTTGCTGTATAAACAGCTTGACATGTTGGCCCAGGTTAAAATGCTTCCTGATGATGATCAAATTGTGCAAATGTGTTTTGCTACTCTGCATAGCACTGCAGGACATAACTAGAGGAGATGACATTATTCATGAGATACTTGTCCATCTTCAAGACCTTGCTCGCTACCCTAATCTCTTCAGCTTTGTAAGTAATGTACCTTAATGAATTTCTATGGATAACTTTGTCATAAAGATTTTTCATAAAGTTTTACAAACCCTATCACCAAGAAATACACTAAGTGTAAAAAATTTCAAGCTGTAAGTGCTGTATTTGTTGTAGTTGGTTACGTTTCTGTCTCTTTTTCAAAGGACACAAACACAATATACTTGCCAAATGTACAGATGACAAATAGTGACGTAAGTTTTGAAGATCAGCAGATCATCTCAACTTGCCCAATAGCAGACAATCTATATGATTGCATGGTCTTTATAGTATTCAGTGTGGTTTAAAGTAGTCACTGACATGCGCTGTAGTTAGCATTCAAAGTGCTAAGCTTTGCAAGAACTTCTACTTGTTGATGTTTTACTTTTAGTACCATTTGGTGTGGTACCAAATTCCAAAATTGATTATGGACTATGCATATATATATATATATATATATATATATATATATATATATATATATATATAAAAATAATATAATTTGTGGTTGTGTATGGACTCGATATATATAGATATATATATATATATATATATATATATATATATATATATATATATATATATGTGTGTGTGTGTGACTGTAACTTGTATCTTTTTCAACAGTTTTGCAACTGTAAAGAAACAGTTGCTCAAGAACTTCTGAAAACTCTTGCTTTGGCAAGATCTACAGATCAAGGCATGGGTCTTGGGCAACATACAATCTTTAGAATGCTACAGTACAATATTCAGTCACTACTTCAGTATTCAGGAACAGTGAGTATAGATTGTTCCTTTTTTCAAGAGACTGTTAAATTCTTTCTAAAAATATTCAGTTCATTCTAAAAATTTCTTGCATTTGTCTCTTTGTCGAAGGCTGGAGGACAGTGTTCGCAAAATAAGATGATCATCTTGAAGATTGTGAAAAAAACTCAACAGCTGATTTTTGTAAAACAATGCATCACATTTTTTCAAAGGTGGATGAATAGTTGTGTTAATAGTTATCAGTATTGATCCATTATGTTAAGGCCTTTCTAGTGTCACTGTGCATATAAATAAAGTCATCATTACAGACTACCTTTAAATATTTGTCTTCTACACGTAACCACTGATCTGTTATACTAATGGCAAAGGGCCATCCCTACTGGAAACATTTTTTTGTTTATTGGTTGGGTTTATGTCCTAACCGCAAAGGCAATGAAGGTTTAATGCCTGTCATTAATTCATTAAATATATTAGTTCAATATATTTAAAATACTGGCTAAAGTGGAGTGGTTTTGGAATGTTTACACTGCTGTGTACCACAGTGTAAGGTAAAAAATGTTTGGGTTTTTTTGCAGATCAGTGTCTGCCCTGTCTTATCTCACTGCCAGTTTTTTCACTGTTGTTCAGACATGTTCTCTTGGATCTGGTTTGGTTCAACTTTGTTACTGCAGTGAAATTGCAATACTTTGTTAGGAGCCTTATGTCTTCTAGTGATGTTTTGTACCCAACTCTTGACAGTAGAGGGCAGTGTCTTGCAGGGCAAGTAAAAGTAAATTAGTTACTGCAGTCCAGTGTTCAGAGTATGCATTAGTGTTTGTCCCAAGGAAAATGTATGACCACCAGCAAAAGAAATGTTATCTGGGTTTATGGTTGTTTAGAGTTTACAGCCAAATTGCTTCATATTGGACTTTGTGGTATGCAAGGGTACAGATACTACTTCCTAAATTGTTAATAAAACAGCTTAAAATGTTCATTAAATTATTTATAAATACGTTTACAGAAGACCTTGAAAATACCTTTAAGAGCAAAGTATATCAAATAAAAGCCAAGTCTTCCATCCCATTTAAAGCTACAGCTAGGACCAGGTGTTTCAGGCTTAGCTGATGTACTGTAAACTTGGATTTCACATCTCAGAATCTTCTTTTGCTATGTTCAGAAACATTTGGTATATATCCAAAAACACATGTCCTGAGAAATCTTAATCAAAATAACTTTGTTGTAAATGATCATTTTTGTAGCAAACTCTGGCCATGATTAAGTTCTTTGGCAGTGATTAAATTAATTCACCAATGAGCAAGTGATATTTCACCAATTAGGAGCTGAAGAGTGCCATTTAGAGATGTGCTTTTTTCATGATCTCTTCCTTCAACTCTTATGGGGCATATATAGTGTGTCTCAGATCAACCCCTTTGTAGGACATCTGAACATAACATCCTGCATCGTCCCTCAAAATGCTGAGGCGGAATGCATACTTTAAATCAACCACAGAATTCAAGCTTGAACAGTGAATTGCTGTACAATACAACATCTGTAGACATTAACACTAGTACTTGAATATTACAAAGGTTAAAATGCATAATTTGCTGTCAGCTGTTTGTTATCCATTAGGTTTGCTATATATTTGCTAAAACCTGTGTTAGCAGGTAGTTGGTTTACTTCTACTATATCAAATATAAGCTGTGTTCTGTTTACATGTGCCATTATGAATTTTCCAGCAGGATTAAGTGTTCCTGTAAATCTAGTCCCCTTTAATGACCTCCTTACTCACTTTTATTATTATGATTTTTATGTTTTGTATGTGGTGATTCACTACATTTGGGAAAGAGGTTGGGTTACTGAGTTTGTTTATGGGAGGTATAAATATACTAACATATCAGAACACATCTCTGCACCTGTTTACATACGCACACAACATCAAAATTTCAGAACAAAAGAACAGCCAGAAGGACTGGGGAATGTAGGTGTTACTTTGAGAGACTGGGGTTGGTTGAGGAGTTCAACTGGTACTATCCCCAGCAGTGATATCTTCAGAAGAAATTAATAGATATTACAGTTGTACACACGCACACTCATACTGACTCTGTAGGCATCAAACAGGAAACACTTGCTTTTCCCACAGAGGCTTGGGACACTGAGGACACCATTATTAATATTGTATTGTCATTCAATGAAGAAAGCGAGGCACAAGGCAGGAGAAATTACAAATGGACTTTTTTCTTAAAATGTATAAAAATGAACAACAAATACAAATCAAACAAAAATAAAACAGAAACAAAAAGCAACCAAGCTTGACATTAAATACAAAATACACAGAGCAAGCATACAAAACATATCTTCAGCACAACAATAAAGAAGAACCAACAACCAAGGCAAGAGAATTCAGGGAACTTGGAGAGAAACAAGACATAGATGAACATAATAAAAGGGAGGGGATTTACATGACATCTTCCATGCCAGAGACAGGAGGCACTGTGGTGACTTCCAAAGCCTTGTGCAGTAGTGGCTAGCAAACAAGACTTGGACTCAGACTTGAGCTCAGAACTACAGCTTGGGCATTTTGCTTTGTGGCGTCAATGATGTCGTCTTCGACAACCCTGTTCTGTGATTTCTCCTCAACTAGCGTTATAGGGTGCTTAGCAGTGAGGGTTTCCTCCAGCTCTTGGGCTGTTAAAGTCATATTTGCTGATGGGCTTCTAGGAACTGTCAGCATCAACAACCCCAACCTCTGGATCAAGTGCTGCACCGTAAAGCTCAGTGGCGTTTATGGCTGGGTGGGGTGGAATTCTCTTCGGCCACTTTGCCTGCCAGCTTCACGGGATCCCAGACAACAGCAAAGCTACCAGCAACACAACTGTTATGAAGTCCCCTTCTCCATAAGTCTAACAGTGTGACTGAACTCCTCATTTACTTCTAGCGACTCAACAAATGTCTCTGAGGAGAGTTTGTCTCAGGGAAACTCAAGTCTCTCTGTTCAACTCAGGCTGGGGTATTCCTCCCTCACCAACTGCACATTTATGCACCATGCTGGTAACCTATGACAGGATTAAATACATCTGACCTTTATTAGTTTAAAAAAAAATACCATTTGCACTGATAAATGAGTACTGTGAGTCCACTGACAAAATCAGTCCATTGTACAGGGCTGCCTCACCTAACAGTTTCAACTGTAGGCAGATAGAGTCAAATTCAGGCATTGTCATACTGATAAATGTATAAAACTCTCTCTGGCTAACAGCATAACAGTAAAGCAGATTTTCTTATTAAAACTCAGTGGATCAGAATTTGTTTGGTAGCTCATACACTTAATGTCTGCATTGTCTGCATTGCCAAGAGTACTGCCTACTTCTTCAGCTGAGCATCTCTCCAACATCCATTTCATCCAGTTTCATCTAAAAATATTTAGCTTGCATCAAGACAGGCATCACAAGTCAAACATGAGATTTTTTGTCAAAATGTTGTCTTTGTGCTTCAGTCAAAAAGCCACCGCATGAAGCCTTTCCTACAGTTACTGAGCACGTCTCTTAGGACAAAAGCTCCAGCTAAATGCGTAATACCCAATAATACCCTCCTGCAGCTCTGCTTTTACTATTCACTTCCTTAATTGTTATATGCCTGCTTTAGCAGAGTGTGAAAGAGACTCATGCCCAAAATGTCCTTGTTATTATTGCGGTGAAATGGAAATTTTAGCCAGTCTACCCTCTGTTTGAAGCATTATCTCTTTTTAGCCTCAAAGTTGCAAATTTTCCCCTGACAATACATGAAGTGAGTAATTAAACCCTTTTAACAAGCTCAGATTCCGTGAAATGCCAAGGTATGCTGGTAAACACTGTTAGGGTTGAGTAAATCAGAGCACTTGAAGGAATGAAGGAATATATTATTTACAAGAGCTCAATAGCCAGGTAATGAAAAAAAAAAGAAATTGAATATCAGAATCAAACTTGGAACAACAGTTAAAAGATGCAGAAAATGCTGAACGCTTCCCATACGTCTGACATTCAAGCTTGTTTGACTTAAACCTTCTCTTCCTAACATTTCAACAAAAACTGGAAGCAACAGAATGAGAAGTGTTTACCCCTACACCTTCAGCCTGCTAACCAGAGGTTGGCATTTCAGTGTATTATAATGAAAAGTGCTGGTAATGAAAAGAAAGAAAGAAATGTTTAGGGCTTTCTGGAAAGACCCAATTTCCTCCATCTAATCTAAGATGACAGAAGCATACTTTGGTGTGGCAAATCCGAAACTACCAATAATTTCCAACAAAACACTGATGCTACAATATCCTTATCGTGACCATGCTGGGGACAAGTTAAATTATTATAGTGACATTAGTAACACTCCATTGCTTTCGCAAATGGCTGTTTTTTCCCCTTCCTAGAAACTCAGGGTCTAATTAGAAATTGAGCATCTGCTGATTAGAAAGTCAAGCACATTAAAGGTTTTAAAATACAAATACTGGGCCTCACCATCTATTTTGCTGGACCATTTTCATGATTACACTATTTAGAAGGATTTTAAAAAAAAATCAGGACTATAAATCATCACAGAGCTTTAGGGTGGACATAAATGATATATGCTTTGACTGGAAGAGTTCAGAGTGCAGAGGGTTGAATAACGAATTTGTCAGTACTATCACTGTCTGTATAGGGTCAAGTTACAACAGAATACAAGTAATAATGCTATATATATAAAATATAAAAACTAAGTATTCAGTTCACAAAACATTTCAAAAGGCTATTGTTCAGAACACAGTTACATTAAACATTTTTAGATTACCTTATGACTAATTAAAAATACCATACAAACTTTAAAAGAAACACTATCATTGGTTGATTAATAGCTTTTTTGAGATCAGCACATGCACACTTTCTTCTTGATGCATGACAGGTCAGTAGTAAGTGGCAGATGGTCTAAACATAAGATTTAGAGCAGCACCTTCAGGTAAATGGCTATTATGGCCAAAACACGTTAGTTAGCTAAATCTTGCTGGCTCTAACGTTACAAATAGAGAAAATGTTATAAATAGTCAAAGTCATCTTTTCTGTTACCCGATGAAGGTAAGTAATACAACTTGTTTGTGTAACATAAGCCACAATGGGGCCATTTACACTGTCCAAAATATACAAAATCTGACTAATAAACCAGTGTGAAATATGCTGAAATCCATTCTACCAAGTGGAGACCTGTAAAACCAAAACTGGTAGCCACTAGTCCATTCAGGTTAATAAACAGCCATTCTGTGCAAAAAACATATTCACCATCGAGACATATTACATAAGGAAAACGGCTAACCAGTAACACACTGGAACAATGTGCCTTTAGTAATATTGACAAAGGACACTGCTAACAATAGTTGCTTCAAATGTACAGCATCTAAATGTTATCTGTTTTCTGAATAATTAGCTTTTTAAAATAATTTTACTGGGACAATTAGGAAAATATATTCAGCCATCAGTAACCCTGCCCAAAACTGTGCTTGTCAACTGTTTCAACCAGTAACACCCTGATGACTAGTGACAGCTCTAGAATACTGAGCCAGTTTAATTCTAGGAAAATTCCAACAAATTAAATTAGCTATTGAATTAAAACACTCCCTAGCTGACCAACTCTAGTATTTGGTTGATGTCCATTCCAGCCGATCCTGTTGTTACAGGCCCTTAGATATTAAATGAGCCGGCCTATATCTTAAATAATAAATGCCATGTGTGTATGTTTTGATATGGTAGTGTTATGATGCTAAATATATCATCAACAGACTACAATACTTACTTCACCTGGAGTGAAAAAGTAATGTATGTAATGTAAGAGAAAAAATGTTTGAGGTATATATATATAGCTTACATTTTACAATCTTCCATGATCTCAGACACTCTCTAAACTGAGGCCTTAGCACAGAGACATACACACCTCAAATGAATGAACATCAAAAATACCTATAAATACCGTCCAGCTAATTCACATTAAGCCCACCATTTTCAGCAGATGATGTTCCTGACTGTGACTTCTTATCCTCTGGCAACTCGATGGCAGGATTAGCACCCGGCATGACTCCACGCAGCCTTCTGTTTCATGTCCGGATGACAAAAACAATCTGCGGTACTTCAAGTCTGAACTGAAAAGCTTAGTGTTCCCTTTAGTGTGTGTGTATGTGTGCGTGATACAGGGTGGGTTGGGGGGTGGGGGGGACAAGAAATTGGGGTCTTTATAGCTGTGAAATTGCCGCTACCTCACTCCCAAACCAATCCACAAAATGCAAAACATGGAACTTCACATGGGTGGCTTTGGCAAGAGCGAGAAAAATGAGACCTGGATTCCTTATGGCAGTTCCTTCATGTTGACAATTTCACTCAATATGGAGCATGCTGTAGCTCAGACTAGTCACGTTTTGTGATGTGTTAATACATTCTAAAGGAAGAGTCTACTTCAAAGCTTAACTTACTGATAAGCTTTCTAATAATGAGATTTTCTAGAAACAATTAGTACTCTCTAATTGTATATCCACATTGCAGTTTATTACTCTGGGGATGGTTGCTGTAAGCACTAAGTAAGCCACATGTTCCCTTGTGTAATTCTTTTATTATTTTAAAAAGGATTTAATTTCTTTATACAGTATTTCTTTATGCTTTCCTGTTATAAAAACGATAAGCACAATGTAATTTCCATAATTCCAATTAGGGATGCTGACATATTAGCATGTGAATCAACTATTTTTGACCCTCGAGTTGATTGGTGCACTTGAACAGTCAATCTTTTCTTTATCCTCCAGGAGTTACATGACATGGAAAATCGACTAAATGTGCCTTTATCTTTGCTTTGCTCACTCCAATTTTCAGCCTTCATTATTGGTCTATTGGTCAATGAAAGGCACAAATTACAACTCACTTCCGGTGCAGGTCAGATCTATAGAAAACTACGGTTACTAATGTAGTCTGCCTATGCTGGATATCAGTGTCTCTTGTTGAATAAAGACAGCATTCAGATAGGCTTCTCTAGGTCCTGAAGCCTTGCTCTGGGATGTGTTCCCTGACACACTCTTCAATGAACTGAGACACCTAACCAGAGGTTGATGGTGCTGCATTTGTCTGAAGTAAACTATGATGCTTGTTTGTAAACAAGCTGAGCCTCTCTTTTCTCACCATCTTGGACATACTGCATTACCACATGGTGGATAAACGAGGAATCATTTGGTTTTATATGCTAACACATTATGTCAGTACCGGGGGGAAGGGTAAAAGTTTGTTTCTATATCAAAGCCATAGATGAAACTCCTTGTCAATGTCATATAGTGCACATCATGTCACGGTATATTCTCATTTTATAATTAGGCTTCATTTGACATTTACAGTTACATTTTAATACATTTCTTAATCTCAAGTACATACCATAGTGAAATCAAATTTGATCCTCTCTCCCAAAACAAACTTATCTTTTTGTGCTCCTTTGTTTTGTGGCACATCTCTGACCCCGTAGGCTCTTCAGGCTGAGCTGGTGCGCTAGCGTCCTCGTCGCACACGGGCATTTGGATATTCCGGCTACGAGGACTTTTGCAATTGCTTGACTACGCGAATTACAAGCGCGCAGTCTAGACATCGCAGGCTGCACAAAGCTGTCGAGGATTTGCTTGCTGAATCATTAACATATTTGTTTTTACCTTATTGAGCATTTCATAATAAATATTACTGACACTGACGGACGGTCTGAGTTATATTAATACGGAAATTAACGCTACATCCTGATTTCCCTACAGACCATTCATTCATGTGTTAATGACTTGATCCAGTAGATGTCCTCAATGAGCCATTTTGTATGCAAATATATGGCAGTTCGAAGTGTCTTGCGGAGGCATGTTTTGCACCAATAACGGTACTATAATGTAATATTATAATATTCTGTATGAACACCAATTAGCTCTAATACCTAATACCACTCCCATTATATGTTATAATAAGAAACAGTAAGACAGATAAATCACGTTTTATGGTCTTGTCTCTAGCTAATATCGTAGACTGCATATAACATAGCAGATACGTGTATTAGTCCGGTCAAACAAACAAACAAAAACACGAAACAACCATCATAATGTTATTATCCGATTTTACATTCGAATAACTGGCGAGCGATTGAGAGCGCACAAACCAGGTTCGATTTAATGACTATCCTCACTTCACCAAAATACGCCAAAAACCAAATACGTCAACACTGTCTATGAGAAAGGACGGAGGGTGGGTGCTGTTCTTTTAAACTTGAATGTGTAAGTTGCACAGTAAATCGAACGAGTGATCCGACAAATTCTAAACCAACTGGACCGTCTACTCCTCTACTGGGATATTGGTTACGATAAGGACAGTTTATTTCAAGGAACGACACTGGAACCAGACTGAAATGTGTTTGCAAATTTTCAAAAGTGAAATTAAACGAATCCTTGAAGAATGAAATGCACAGACATTCTAAGACTGAGTACGTTCCAAGTGATGTGAATGAGGCGACGGCAAGTGCGCAACATTACCGACTGTTATCTTAACTAATAAAAAATCGTATGCCTTTGGAATATTAAACACGACCAATCTACCTTTTTTGAAGAAAGTTGACCCTGGGACATTCAAAATGCTTTTTTGCCACAAACTGGGACGACAAGGAACCCTAACAACTGGAACGTGAGAAAGGACTACTTGTGTGTGATTTTAGAATAAAATTAATAAAACGAGAACATACTAGTCTAATTTATAGTTACGGTTCCATTTATAGTGTTTGATCGTTCGTTTATAACAATTTGTGAGTTTTACCTGTATATCAGCGTCCACTCTCCTCTTAAAAATGACGAAATGAAATGTGTGTTCTATAGACACCTAAACGGGTTGACTGAAGCTCTGTGGATAAAACCAAACATACATGGTCATCAAGAAGTACAAATCATACCAACGTAGATACAATCAATAGACTATATCGATAAGCTCATATATAACGCTAATGATCGTGACTGCCCACGTTTGCCTAACATTCTGAGGAGAATGTGCTGTTAAACTGAGTGAACACTGACAGAAAAAGGGCAGACTATTCACATGGGGAAAATATAAAATAAATAGATAAAATAGTATTAAGTAATTAAATAAGATTTTTGAGCTTGTTTAAAATAATTTTGTTTGTTTTCAGCGCTCTTGATGATCAAACCCTGTTCATTGCAAATGTGATTGGAGACACGAACACCACTTTATTAAGGCTTCTGGCAAGGTAATGTTAAGATAATGATGCAACAGTTCTTGCGAAATGACTGCTACAACGAGCATGGCGATAGATCATCCAGATCATCTAGTCAGTCAGTTGAATGCAGCAGCTCCGCTTCCTGTATAATCATGTATAACTTTGAACTACTGGAATAATGGGGTGACTGCCGCTACTACTCAGTGAAAAAGCCATGGATGTGAACTACTCCACGGTACTCGACAGCCATTTATCACAGCGCGATTCATCCAAGCGCGTTCTGACCGGCTGCTTCCTTGCGCTCCTCATTCTGACTACTCTGCTGGGGAACACGCTGGTCTGTGCTGCTGTCACAAAGTTTCGCCACCTACGCTCCAAAGTCACCAACTTCTTTGTTATCTCACTGGCCATTTCAGACTTACTGGTGGCCATCTTGGTGATGCCATGGAAGGCAGCTACAGAGATTGTGGGGTTCTGGCCCTTTGGTGCTTTCTGCAATGTCTGGGTGGCGTTTGACATCATGTGCTCCACTGCCTCCATTCTGAATCTGTGCGTCATCAGCGTGGACCGCTACTGGGCCATCTCCAGCCCATTCCGCTACGAACGCAAGATGACACCCAGGGTGGCATTCGTCATGATCAGTGTGGCGTGGACCCTATCTGTGCTCATCTCCTTCATCCCTGTGCAGCTGAACTGGCACAAAGCACAGAGCACCAGGTACGCGAGGCTAAATGGTACCCACGGCAATGCCCCCCCAGACAACTGCGACTCCAGCCTCAACCGCACATATGCCATCTCCTCCTCGCTCATCAGCTTCTACATCCCCGTGGCCATCATGCTGGTCACCTACACCCGCATCTACCGCATTGCCCAGAAGCAGATCCGAAGAATCTCTGCCCTAGAGAGGGCGGCCGAGAGCGCCAAGAACCGGCATAGCAGCATGGGCAACGGCGGCGGCATGGAGTCAGAGAGCTCCTTCAAGATGTCTTTCAAGCGTGAGACCAAAGTGCTGAAGACCCTCTCGGTCATCATGGGCGTGTTCGTGTGCTGCTGGTTGCCTTTCTTCGTGCTCAACTGCATGGTGCCGTTCTGCGAGGTGAGTGCCGGTGCTGACTTCCCCTGCATCAGCCCCACCACCTTCGACGTCTTCGTGTGGTTCGGCTGGGCCAACTCCTCGCTCAACCCCATCATCTACGCCTTCAACGCAGACTTCCGCAAGGCCTTCTCCATCCTGCTGGGCTGCAGCCAGCTGTGCCCCGGCGCCGACACCATCGAGATCGTGAGCATCAACAACAATGCCACCTCTGAGGCTGCCTCGCAATATCAGGCAAAAGGCCTCATCCCTGAAGAGGGTGAAAGCAGCAGCTACGCCATCCCGCACAGTGTCCTGTGCCAGGATGAGGAGGTGCAGAAGAAGGATGAGGACTCCGGGAGCAAGACCTTGGAGAAGCTATCGCCATCCATGTCGGGGAACCTGGACAGCGATGCTGACATTTCTTTGGAAAAGATCAACCCCATCACACAGAACGGGCAGCACAAATCCTACTGAGCTGAAGGCTATGGGGTGTACAACCTTGAATGACATAAGGGAATACTCCCAATCCAGCCAACTTTGAAAGGAATTTTGGGGAAAACGGAGTTTCCTTCAAAACCTTAAAACAGCATCTTGACTAAATAAAAGTGAAGCTCAAAGGAATGTTCAAATTGGAGTCAGTTTTTGGACTTTGTATAGCAATCTGCAAAACACAGCATTTGTTATTGACAGGTTAGTTATGCATTCGATAACTTGAAACGAAGATGCATTCGTATGTGCACACATTTTACTATATTTCATTTTAGATGTTTATACATAGGCATGTCTGTATGGTTGTGGCAGGAACACTATTCAATCTACTTACTGTCAACAGAAATGTACATATAATGTACATATAATGTTTATCAGTCAGCTCAGTTGACAGGTCTATATGCTACTAGTTGTGCTAATTCTATTTCAGCAGATGCAAGTGTACTCAAATGTTCTTATCCTGCAGAGGAGCAGGAGCGTCTCTCAGCCACTCCTCTACGTGCATTTCTCTAGTGCGAGCTGGAGGAAATGATGATTCTGTGCATTTTGAATTAGATATATCAACTGATGTATCAGTTTTATGGACGTAGGATTCACCTCAGCTTTAAAAAGTGTTCTTAGCATTTTTTAAAATCTTAGCTCTGTCATTGGTGCAAGTCTTGTACAAGAAATCGGACCGGCACAAATCGCTCGTGGTTCTGCAGGTGGTCCCAATTTTCCTCTAGTCAGTCAATGTAAGAAAATTCAACTATTTATGTTCTGGACTCTATGAAAGCTTGCTGAATCTCTACTGAAAATACTTTACTGAAAAACTCTACCAAAAAGCCTTGTTGAAAATGAGAAGGGTATTATCTCACGTTTGAATCTGTATGCACTGCTGCAGTTCCCCACAGTGTGGCCGTCCAGTCTCTATATACTTATCTTTCTTATGCCATCACAAACTGTTTTGCCAGCTATAATAGGCAAAACACCATTGTTGGTCCAAATAAATATGTTGGTAGGGTATTTGTAAAAATTATTTTAAACATTTTACAGTACAATGTGCAAGAATGTTAAATGCCATCAATACATAACAGAATAATCTGATCATTCATTTCATGCAGTCTATCTACCTGGAATGCAAATGACTTCTTGTGTATTTTATGAAAACTACTGATACTTCACACTGGAGAAAAAAACATCCACTTGTGGGGGTGGAAGGTAGGATGTAATCAAGTCTAATCCTTAATTGGAGCAGATCTAAGACATTTCACAAATCTATTTTCATCCACTCCACTCTTATTTTTAGCTTATGTTCTGAAGCAAGTAGATGAGAAAGTTGAATTCTAATGAGCTATGCCCTAATCTAAACAGTAATTAGACTCAATCAGCTCATTGAAAGCTGGTGCTGTATAGCAAATAACCAGCTTCTGTAACCTCAAACAAACATCTCTGGACTTATCAGTAATCACTATCAGTGATTTCAGTACACATTAGTAGGGACCAGGTTACTTTATACTGAGATAAAGTAACTATTTGGTGCCATATTATGTCAGTTATTTTTATTGGACTGTATTGTATGGTTATGCAAGTGGTCTAGATCCAAGCTAATTCTGGGTCATAAAAACACAGCCAGAGATACCTGTTAGCATACATCTGTCAAAACTTAAAACATGCAAAATTATAGGTCCAAAACTCATATAATCTTATGTCTTGTGAAGTTGTGAGTACATGTTTGTTGATATGCCACTTGACATGCATCTCTGAGAGCATTTTTGTTGCTATTGTACTTAGTCAGTTGAAGCACTTTTCCCTCTTGAAAATCTTAAACTTATAACCGACCTTCTGTGCACAGTGCAAAAATCTTAAAGCACCCCAGAGGCTACTTTCCTTGACACTATCCTTCTCTTTTTTTGCACATGTCTGTACAGATGTTAAAATGATTTGTACATCGTTACTCTTAACAGTCACCTTTTCTGTAGGTCTCAACACTGGGCTGAACTGAGGTGTCACTGAGGGATATTGTGGGTGTGGCGTGGGGTGGGGTCTGGTGGGAGGGGAAGATGGTTTTCCCTAAAGTACTATTCGCTCCAGGGAATTGTCCAAATGGTTCTATTTTGCCAACCTCCAGCCCATCCAAAGCTGCCATGGAGATACTGAGTTTTTTGTTTATTTCCCATAACCATCTCACCTTGAGTGCTCTTTTTAAAACACAAATATTTATCTTACACCTTGACAAATCACAGCTTTAAAGACCATGATAAAAATGACAAAAGAGAGGTTTATTTCACTGTCATGTTTCCTCAGAACATTCATCATCATCAGCCCCATTCTTTCAGTTTGACAGCTTAGCATTTATTATGAACCAGTGAGGCATTTGAAAAAGACCCAGGTGTTGCCATTTCTGCTAATACTGAGATATCTTAATCAGCATAATTTTAAAAAATGCAGTAGCATTTTATGGAAGGTAGTCTCCTGTTTTTTTTTTTAAAATATTTTCTCTCCCTTACCATGTTACTGACACCAACTGCCTTCTAGACCTTTTGATAACATGGGAATGCTTTGTTAGTAACAAGACTATCACACTGTCAACACACACTGTAAATTTATACAAAGAGGTCTGGGTCCATTTGAAAGCAGAACCAGCTCCACAGCCAAACATAAATGTAACTCAACTGGGATGAAATGTATTGTATGATGTTCAAATGTAGATGTAAATTGTATGCTATTTATCTTTAAAATCCTTATATGTGAATAGACACAACGAATATATGTGCTGTTTTTAATGTCGTCTGTAAATGCTGTGAAGGCACTGTTGAGGATGCAGTGTATGTGCTACAGTTGTTAAAAGAGCATTCAAAATATACCCAAGAAATTTATTACAGTACCTGATTTACAGGCTGTATAAAGTGTTCCCTTTCTATTTGCAAAATAAATGTGGATGTTGGTTTTTGTAATAACCTTTCATGGTATTCTTTTCATCTTTAAAGTTTAATTCTGGAAGATGTCCTTTTGAACCTGTTGCCGATGGGTATGACACTACCCATTTCACTGAAATTAACTAAATTTCACTGAAATTAACTAAAAAGGATCACACAGTGTAAAATGTACCAAAACCTTTCAAAACATTGTTACTGCTGTCAAAAATTAATATTTCAATTAATATTAATATTTCACAGTATTATTGCCAGAGCAGTTGGTGCACTGTTCTTTTCATAACTGTATAATTTTCCTTTAAAAGATTGTTGTTTGGAATACAGACTGAAATCACTGCAGTAGAAAACAGACTGGAAGAGTGCAAACACTTAGAGTGGAGCTCTGGACACATGAGTACAAGTCCTATAGATTTTTGCTTTAACTATGTGTAAAGATTATATTAGATCCTTACCAGTAATGTAGTATGACTTAGGGTACAAGTAAAGGTTTTTATATTGGTACCGTGTTTGGGCAACTGTGTAAAAGATAAACAGACAACTGACCTCAAAACCACATAAAAAAAAAACAGTCGTCACACATCCAGAGACAGCGAAGGTCTCTGCAATTGATTACTACTGTTAGTTTAGAACTGCAGTTTCTCTGTGAAGCAACTTGGTATCACAAAGATTTATGGAGCAAAATCTATTTAAACATAAAGTAAATAAATAATGTAAAAAGTACACACTTGGACGCACTGTATACAAAAGACTATAAAAGTATCAAGCCTACACATCAAACCCTAAAAATGTATATTTAATTATATATTATACTTTTGATGCAACTTTTTGGTTTTTAGCAGAAGGTTTCATTTAAAAAATGTGACATCACACAGTCATTTTTTAAGGTGAAGATTGTCGGTTATTTATATAGAGATATTCATCTGTCATAACACCAGATCCCAATGCAGACTACAGTACCCAGAAGCCCGTTCGTCACCCAGTCAACAACGCGACCAATCGGAAGCGTCCAATCAGATCTGTGTCGCCAGAGTATTGAACTCACCTGTATGTCTTGATTACAAGTGTATATAAGAATGTTTCACACTCACAGTCTTTGTGAAGTAATGCCGATGGTTTATCTTAAAGCGTACCAAGTGTTCTTTTTGGATAGCCTTTCTGTGTATCGTACCCTATTCTCGTACTTCTGGTTTTTGTCTTTTTGCCTACCCGTTTCGGATTTTCTGCCTGGATGTAATTGTCGTTGCTCTTTTGGTTTCGGATTTGGACTGGTTATTTCTCTACGTTTTGGATTGCGCCTTTCTGTACCTTGGATTATTCCCCTATCCCTGTCCAATTAATAAATCACCTCCTTTTTCATATCCACAAAAGTATGGTTTTGCCCTACCCCTCACACCATCACCATGTAGCTATGCTTCAGACCTACTTTGTACATTTAGATACAAACTGTATATAAAGTGTACGTGTACATAAAGTACTGTGTATATTAAGTAAACAGACAATGCATTTGTAGCTATATCCTTGCTAAACAATTACTATTAACACGAACAAGTTTTTTTTATTAGTAAGTCATAAAATGCCCACACTAAGAACATTATTTAAAACTGTATAAGAAACTGTACAAGAAACTTTTGATGTTCACACTTTATTCAACACAGACAGTTCATAATCCTATTGGTCTATAATTCTATAGATGTGACTTAAATTAAATCAGTGATCTGACTTGCCCTTAGAAAAACGTCAGCCTAACCTTGCAAATGTAGTCTGAGCTGTAGTCAGCCATATTCTGCCTTCATTATAAAATATCACCATCATGCTTGGCTAGCAGTCCAGCTAACCCAACAGTTACTGTAACTGTTTTGCACCATCTGGCAAACTAGCCAGTTAAATTAACTTAAACTGCTAACTCTTACTAGTTCACATGAGAGACTACAAAAAATGTCTGTATAAAAAGTTTCTGCAAGTTTGCTGAAGTCAAGGTAAAGGTAAACATGCAGGGAATGGGTAAGCCAAATGCTTTTGTGAGGACCCCGTCACCGCTGAAACTGAAACCACCTCATGGGTTATTCACATTTAATAATGCAGTCCATGAGCAAGAGGGATAATTGCCATGCATACGGGACATGATTTGCAATGATAGCTACCGGATGCACTGCCTGGCCTGAGAGTTGACCCAAGAGATGACCCGAGAGCTGACCCAACAGATGACCAAAGAGCTGTTACTTTAGCCTGCCTGTCAGACCTGAACTTCACATTTAAGCAAGACTCTTCCCCCTCACTCACCACTACCATCACAAGCCTCACACATACACACAGACAAACCCAGTGGTTAAAGATAGGCCAGTATGGAAAAGCACAGAGTCAAGGTTAATGACAGGCCTCCGGCAGTGCTCTCCGTGGTGGAAATGGCGAGTGGCTATGACCATCTGTAATGTGCTTATGTAACTCAGCACTCGAGCCACTGAGCACAGTATCAGCGCTTGCCTGGATCACTAAAGATATCCAGTCTACAAAGGCGCTGCATCCCCCCCCCACTTGCTTGGTTGAAAGCCAAATTCATTCCCCCCAGCTCTTCTGAGTCACAGGCGTACTCGGGGGACGGAAATAAATAGGATTTAGCCTCTCAGGGTGGTGGACTGTCGTGCGAAATTCCCATTATTTTCACTGCCATAAAACACAAAGTACACACGCACGCATGCATGCCCACGCACATACTCACTCCATCGCCCCGAGAAATGATCCCTCGCCTCGCTTTTTCACTCAGGCCCACTCTCGCTGAACGACTCAGCAGAGGCACACGATGTTGATGGCTCCACAGAAGAAGAGGGCCTAAGAGCCAATCCCCAGACCATGTTCTCTGTGTTTTCACTGAGATATGTATAAAAGTAAAAAGGAGAGGGCAAAAGATCAAAGCAGTACTGATATCACCTAATCTGGATTCAGCAACCACGAAAACGTGAATCAGAGAATGTTACAGCTGCCATTATAAGATGGACTCAAGCAAATACTCGTTTGCCCACGTAATAAGTCGGTGGTAGATGGGACGCTAGGGACCACTCACCTACACTGAAACACGGTGCAGCTCATAGCACTAGAATGGCCGGCATTATTTCGGGTTCACACGAAAGGGTTATGTTAGAACATATGATTGATAGAATGGTCGCAGATAGCTGAATGGTGGCTGACAGCAAAATGCTGTGAAGCGCTGTGCATTTCCCACTGCTGTACTGCGGTGCAGTGTGACACTGGATCGATCCACATGACTTTGGGATGCTGCCTGACTAAGACCAACATGAGTAACAGGACTGGTTCAAGCACAAGGTGGAGGAAGTTGACAACAAATCCCACAGACTGCACTTTCAAAAGCATGAGAATGCCTAGATGGGAAAATCTAGAATTTTTCTGGAAAATAGAGCAATGCTGAGCTAGGATGGTAACTGCCCTTGTTTTCCATGGAAATGTGATTTTTCAGCCCAGTCTGGCATGCCATTATAATGAAATGACACTTCTCTGCAAGTCCATTGAATATGACACCTAGCCCACTCGCAGGAATGACTCATTGATTTCACATTTATTCTTTTACAGTCTTTCTCAGGTGAGAAGCTTCACCCCCAGTTTGTCTTGGTTTGAGCTGTGTTGTTTGCGCTTGCTCTAGAAAAGCACTTAAAATACCAGTGCTAAGAATAAAATGGCAATCCATGCACCCCCCCTCCCCATCCTCTCTGTTGCTCTCTCTCTCTGTCACTCCGTCTCTGACTCGCTCTTGCAGCATGTTGCTAATCCACTGAGAGCATCTCCCATTGACTTCTTAACTCATCTCAAGGACTCCCAGCCATCCTGTGAGCCTGGGGAGGGGGAGACTTCCTCAGCGAGACTGCCTCAGATACTCGCTTTGTTGATTTTGAGGCAGCGGTGAGCCAGAAGGTTGAAGGCTTGTTGCACTAGCTTTACATCCTTCCCTGCATTAACTCTCACATATAAAAACTGAATGACATTAAAGGGAAAGTGGCTACAAATTATGAACAGTTTCAGAGTGTGGCAACTGGGGTGATTTTAAAAATGTTATATTTAATACATATTTTATATTTAAAAATTATTATTATTATTGCCAGTTCTCATACAATACTTTGTTCTCCCCTATAATATGAAGGTGGCCTATTGGTCATAGACGACTGTTACACCACAGGACCAGATGTACTCGCACAGACTCTCAGTCACAGACGGCTGTTACACCACAGGACCAGACGTACTCGCACAGACTCTCAGTCACAGACGGCTGTTACACCACAGGCCCAGACGTACTCGCACAGACTCTCAGTCACAGACGACTGTTACACCACAGGACCAGACGTACTCGCACAAACTCTCAGTCACAGACGGCTGTTACACCACAGGCCCAAACGTACTCGCACAGACTCTCAGTCACAGACGACTGTTACACCACAGGCCCAGATGTACTCGCACAGACTCTCAGCCACAGATGGCTGTGGCATCAGAAGGGAAACTGAATTATGGTCTCAGCAGTAGCGCACAGCTTCTTAGCCAATTTCCTTGTAAAATTAGCTTCTGAGACTTTACCATGCATAATATCACAAATGCAACAACTCATAAAAGTCTTTTTAAGGGATACTGGCGTTTCTGAAAAATATTCATGATGAGTGCATAAGCGGAAAGACATACAAAATTACAAGTGCAACATGCAGCAATTATAGTTACAATAGTTACAATTCTTATAAATAAAACCAGTTACATAAATTAATTTGGCCACTTTTTACATTGTACCCAGTGGTAACTTGTACCAGTCTTTTTCAATTTCTGTGCTGTACTGTACAGATAACTGGTACAAACAACTGGTATATCTTAATTCTACATAGCCACTGAGTATGCAGGCTGTGCAGATCTGGGATCTTATCAACTCCTGGGAACTGTATGCACATGGCTGCATCACCAGGGGCTTTATCATGCTGGAACACAAGGTGATGGCATCTGCAGGGAAGTGGGTCTCAAGGCTTCTGTGCGCCATGCTGATTCGCCATTTCTTTGACCCGTGTGATGATCAGGTCGCTTGTTTCGAGGTATTTCCCTTCCCTTGGCAAATACTAATAGAGAATGCGAGAGAATTTAAAATTTTCACACATGAGAAACAGAGTCTTATTTCAGCTCTTGAAAGTGTCTACTTGCTATACATTTCTTCTCTTTTCAAATGGGATGTTTTGTTATATTTATACATAGAATTAAAATGACAGCAATTATATTCTTCTTGATGGCACCATCATTAGTGTCACTTTTCCGCAATCATATCTGGACCATATTAGCAGCCAGTGATTTATGCCCTTTGAACTGGAAGTGTTACTCTGTAAGCGAGAGCTATACATCATTAAGGTGATGTAAATAGGTTGTTTTCCTGTCCTAGCTGTGAGCAGGGCTCTAGAGGGAAAGAACTACAAGGGAAGCTCGCTATGTGGTGTTTTGATATAGCAGTCCTGTCTGGATAGTAGAGCTCTCTCTCTCTCTCTCTCTCTCTCTCTCTCTGACTCACACACACACACACACACACACACACACACACACACACACACACACTTGGAGGGAGCTGTAATTGGAATAGATGAGGCCACAGACTCCCTAATGAAGCATGGGAATGATGAGGGTGTTGTCATAATTGCTTGGGGGCAGTGGTTCTTAAGCTGGCTAAATCCCCATCCCACTGCTACACCACATTCCGTTTTTAACCACTGGCTCATCAACAAAATTACACTGACAAGGGCCACGCATTGTTAACAAATTTCCCCCTTCATTTCAGTCATTCAGATGGCAGTGTTGGCAGTAAAATGAAACAAGAAGGTTCCAAGGTGATGGCCCATCGCTTTTCTTTGTGTTCATATTCATTACGTTCATAAAGGAATCAAATTAGTGGCACAACAAGCCACGCTGTTTTTTCCCCCAAAGCTTTTGGACTTTGGGCAATTCTGTCTTCCTTGTTGTGAAAGGGTACCATTCTAATTAAATCATGCTCAGTGAGGGTAAAGTTAAAGGGGAATCGACACTCAGAAGAATTTCCATATCGGCCTGTGATCAAATTAGCTTCACCAGCCTCTTGACTAGGGCTGTTTATTTCAGAATTTCCTTTTTGAGTTTCAAAGCCATTTATGGAAAGGTTTGTTGTGTTATTTATTCCATGTACTCACCCTGTTTCTATCATTAAGTGTTTTCTGATGGTTCTATAATAACCTGTATCCCACATATTGTACCTCTCTGGATTATCTGTTATAGAACTAAACAAGTTACAAGAAGTTTCGAATGTCCAGTAGATTTGTTGTTGGCTATAAATTTTTTTTATAAAACTACACTGCAAATGTTCACATTCAGAGTGACTGATGACTGTGGGCAGCATGCCCCGCCCCCATATCAGAGTGAACTATGTCTGTGGGTAGCAAGCCCCACCACACATATATTTTATTTCTTGCTGACCTTTAAGCTGCCTCCAGTATAAATCACATTTACTCTTATCTCTGCTTGAACTACTGTTTAAATGATCTAATGTATGTCTTCATCATCTGGCACACACTGGTAATACATTAGGTCTGTCTGTGCCAATATTTTCTTTCACAAGCCTTAAACCGGTCTTTGCACCCCCCCCCCCCCCCCAAGATGTGAACACTTCATCAAATTGCATTACCTTGGAAACTTCAGAAATAGACCTTTCTTTTGGGCAAGTTTCATGAGATTATGGAGTTTTTTGTAATTGAGGTTTGTAGTCAGTAAATCCTAACCAGTTTCAGACAGTTTCAGGACTTACTGAAGCCATTAACACACATTGTCAATAGAATTAAGTCCTATTACTTTCCAAGGATAATTAATAAATAACACCTTGGTTCCCCAAGCTTGGGGTTCCATCTCATGGTCTGCATAGAAAAAAGTCACAATGAATGAATTTAAATGTGTAGCAAGTGGTGTGAGTTAAAATGGGTTATAGTCTGCAAATAACAAATTCATTTCAAAAACACTTTTGTAATTGCCAGGGCTTGCTGAGTCACCATAACACACACTAATGAGGCATATTTCCATACTGATAGAGAGAACGAGGGAGAGGTGGGGCCAGTCACGCATGGTGATGCTTGTTTATATGTACATAATATCACGAGGTGTAAACAAACAGCTTCCAGAGAAATATTGTAAACAAGCTTTCAGAGGGACACTGTCCATGTGGAATAACCAGTGTGTCCTTACATAACTGGGAGGGGTGGTTCCCTTGCAGTTGCCCTTTACCAGATGAGAGAGAGCGAAAGTCAGTGAGAGAGCAAGAGAGAGAGAGAGGGGGGGGGGGTGATGGAGTGAGATGAGCATCATAAACTTATGCTTGGTAGAGAAACTCTTTCTATTAACTCATGCTGACTATGGTTGCTGCTGCTCTTGAAATAAAGAAACTTTATTTTCTATAATGGCATAATGGATCATTTACAGACTGATGTTTTGTTTAAGCTCTAACACCCAGGAATTTTGCAAGAAGCAATCCACACCTTTGTCATGTAGTCATTTTACTGGTAAGTCATTACACATACACATTGTACAGCCATGTCGTTCGTCCACTACACTGTGTTCTGGAAATGAAGCCAGGCTAACATTAACAACACATTCCTGCATCATTCTCATTTGCTGAGCTTGGACCACGATCCCAGACTCCAGGCCTCAGCATGGACAGTATAGGTGATCTTGGCTTCCAGGTCCTTGTCTGTTTGAACATTCTCCATAAGTCTCTTATCTACTTTCTGGATGAGTGCTTTCATGTGAGGCATGACATAGACATGGTCACCACCTGGTGTGAGCTATTGAAGGATATGCATCAATGTGCATTGAAGCATGCTAAGTTGAAACAACATGCAAGAAAATAATTTGCATCTACACCAAAACAAACTAACAAACAACAAAAAAAAGTTGCTTTTTGCAAGGCTTTTTGGAAAAAGCCTAATAACACTGACAGACAATTTCTACAGCAAAGAGGACCACTTGCAAATTATATCTGAACAAAGTTCATTTAGTGGCTCCATCCAAGTGGTTGTAAGGGAGGAGATGAGCTGACATCTAGCATTGTGAAGCTTTTCCAAGTACTTCCTGATATGTCAGAATGCAAAGTGTACTGGGGTACACAAGGTTCTCCAAACATAAGCATAGGTAGAAAAAAGCCTGGTGACTCATGGATCAAGAAGCTCACAGCAGCAGGCTGGTATGCAGTCCT
Source organism: Electrophorus electricus (assembly GCF_041902795.1). NCBI lineage: Eukaryota > Metazoa > Chordata > Actinopteri > Gymnotiformes > Gymnotidae > Electrophorus > Electrophorus electricus. Next base: position 14,021,521 of record NC_137504.1, read on the forward strand.
GGTCTTTTTCAGTTTGAGCAATGACAATCAACATCTGGGTACGCTCCATTAATTTCCCACTCTGTGGGTGAAGCAATGTGGCCCCAGTTATTTATTGGAAACCACATCCCTCCTGAAGTGATCCCTGGTCATGAGAACATCCCAGCTAGTAACCTTGGCAATAGGGAAAAGGGTCCAGCACACTCCCTCCAACATGCTCTATGGGAGCCACTAATTGGAGAGTTTAAAGTAGGGCCTATGTTCATTCCTTTGGTCCTTTCCTCACTGCATGGTTGTCACAGCCATGGATACGTAACTCTGCATCTTGCTGACGTCCAGCCAGTAGAGGTGTTGCCATACTCACCTCAGTATCTTTGCTACCCTGAAGTGTCCCACAGGTCCATGACCACATCAGAGAGGACTATCTCTTTCTCTGAGGCTGCATGTTAACAGCCTTTGCCATAGATCTTGATTGACCATTGGTCCTCTCTGTGTTGATACAACAGGCCTTCACGCACCACCAAACTGTCCCACTGAGAGCAGTACGACTTCTCGGCTGGCTCAGAAGCCATATATCCGACCACTCTGATTGCAAATCACATTGGAGACGGTTCCAGTCTGGACTCTTTTTCAGTCTGTAGTGCCATGGCATTCCATATCATGGTGCTCTCTCACCTCAGTGTATGTGCAGATTACTTATGCACAGGGTCAGCGCAATAGAGCATTAGTAATGGAATGATCTCCTGCCCTGTGAAGAATGACAAACCAGTAGGCTTTTAATATGTCTATTCACCTCTACCAAGTCCAAAAGCTCTCAGCAAGTGTCATAGTCATTTCACTTAGGCTTACACTGCTAGCAGGTCTGGAATGCAAGAATGGCTGGATGGCTGTTGAAAGCTTGAAGAGCACTGCTCCAATGCCACATTCATTGGCATCCATGTCTATAGTGTTTGGTAGCATTGGTTGGGGACCTGCAGCAAGGATTCCCCTCTTTGGAAACCACTGAGAACTCTGGAGGTTGCCAGTTCAAGCCCCACCGCTGCCCCAGTTGGGCCTCTGAGCAAGGCCCTTAATCCTCAATCAATATGTATTCAGTCATAATTGTAATTCTGTTTGGATAAAAGTATCAGTTAAATAAAATAAATGTAAAATATCCAGCATGTGGTGCAGTACAGACTGGATTGGTCATGACACAGAAGTAGAGATTTTCCATGCAGAAATGCCATGTGCTGACTTACTTTCTGACAACTGGTGAGACAACAACTGATATTTTTTTCACTTTTCACTTCTGCTGCCTTCTGCTTTGCCCAACGGAGCTTGTAAAGAAGCTCAGACAGATGGACTGCACTGCCCACGTCTGAGGTGCTTCCCTGCCTACATCTGAGGTGCTGCACTGTGTCATTATGAGTGCTGGCTGTGGGCAGGGCAGCTGTTTTCTACCTTCTGCTTAGCAGTTCCCTCAGGCTTGGCTATATTCCATCAGCCCTCAACTCTCACTAGATCCTATTCCACCCCTCTCTTGCTGCTATATTTTTAATAGTTTGTATTTATCACAGGGAAATGCATGTCTGTCATTGTATCACAAGCTCACGTGGACACAGGAACACAGATGAAAAGCATGAATAGTAATGTGGGGGAAAAAAACACCCAGGAACTAAAACTAGAGTCAACAAATGGGTACTGGTGTTCAGACTGTGCAATGCTGAGATGAGGCAGATGGATTAAATAGGCTGCATAGATGAGGATGGAACAAGAGCCAGGTGTGTAGTGTTCAGGGGAGGTGGAGCACTGAGGCTGCACAGGTGTGGTAGGACCCATGACACTGCTGAAATTAAATCTAGTTCAATGTTATTCATATCACTCTTATGCATGCATTCATATCACTCTCACTCAATGGCCAAATGTACAATTGAAATGAGTGACAGCAACTGTAAGAGCACAAAATATAACACAGTAGGCAAATATTATAGCTGCTTATTCATGAACTCATAGAGCCCTCATAAACCCTTATTCATGAACTTATAAAGTCCTCATAAACCCTTATGTAACCAAGATTTTTCACCCAACAAATGTGGGTGTTCTCTTTTCATGACCAGTTGCATTTAACTTTGGTGTTGTCAACATATAATTTAATTGTTTATCACTACAAACAGCTAAACATTCCCTTAACTGCTTTGTTATTGATCACTAGTTCTAGTTATTGCCAGAAATAAAATGTTCTTAAAATGTTCTTAAAATGTTCCTAAATGTAACATTTAGTTTTTCTCTGCAGATGTCACGATACATGTACCATAACATAACTCCAATTTTACCTTTCAGTCTTTTTACCTTTCAACTTTGTCACTGTATAAGATGAACAGATCTTCAATCTTCGAGAAAGCTGTAAGCTTGAGTAGATAGGTTGGGTATAACAATGATAATGATCCATTTCTTTTAAATGCTCAATATATGATCTTTAGTGAATTTCCCACTTTTTGTCCTTTTGTTGTTTATGAGGGATTTCATAATCTGTTTCCAACGTTGACTCATCAGTGAGTAGGTCATACAAGCATTTTTATGACCAAAAAAAAAATCACACACACAGCCTCCAAAGTAGTGCGGTAACCCTAAAATCTTTCTCAGTTCTTTGACGTTTTTATTGTATTTTGCTTTTCAGGGCCTTCGTGTCTGCTACATCTTTTACATCCATTTTGCAGCCCCAGTTGAAATGACTTTTCCAGTGTAGCAAAGTATTTTTAAAGAGGTCCACCTGACTTGTCAGGGCTTGACATGATTGCCGATGTTATAGGACACCTTTTATGCCTTCTTGTGCAAATGTTGTACATGCCGTGCAAATGCTTGTTCTACACATTCCCCGATATTGTCTCTCAAACAGGCTCCAGTGACGTGGCCGAACATTTATTAACATAAAAACACAACGGCACTCACACCTATTACAAACAAGGAACATGAAGCGGTTAATGTTAAACAGACACAGTAAACAAGAATACATCTCACATTAACACGTTACATTAACACATTATGCCAACAATAACCTACAACACTGCACACAACGACAAGAGTTTAAATACACAAAAGACTAACACAACACAAGTGTGTAGGTGTGGCTACGAACATGACCCTCCCACTGCATGTGGCAGGCCAAACCATGTGACTCGCAGGAGGTGAGCTTCCATGACAGAGCCCCCTCCCAAAGGGCGCGGCTCCCGACGCGTCTGTCCAATGAACGCGAACATCTGGGCGCCATGTACACGTCAACACAAACACAACATGGCAATGCCGGGTGCCCACCCAGTACCAGGCGGGCCAGGTGCCGCCAGCAAGGGAGACCTCGAGGGAGAGAGGGAGAAAGGTAGCTTCTCTGCCTCCCTCAGGGTAGTCCGATACGCTTGTAACAACGTTGCGCCTGCAAACATAAAGGCGAAAACACAAACACACAATAGCGCCCACACAAACATAAGACGCTGTGATGTGGCGCCCATCGTCCTCACAGGTGCCTCGATGTGTCCTTGGCCTCAATGGACATGCGGGGGTGCACATCCACCCCGGTTCCAAACCTGCTACCTCCCCTAATGGTCCTCCTCTCTCCAGCCGTTCTAGGAGCGTCCCAGAGGCGGTTTGCCTCCGAGGCTTTGGGCAGACCCTTCCAGTCTCGCTGGCGAGTCCACTGAAGGGAAGGCACTCAGGAGATCCCGCTGGCTCCACCTGACCACCCTCTTTCTGGTCGTTGTGGTGCCCCTCGGCCCACCTCGGCCCAGGTTCAACAGCCTTAGGCCTCCCCCAAGAAATTCCTGGGGGTGTTCCCCTCCACTTCTGGAGAAGACACGGACAGGGGTCCTCTCCTAAGTGTCCTGGGATCCAGGCTGCAGTGGGGGGTGGTGCTAACGCACCTCCTGCTAGGAATTCCATTTTTAGCCCTGGGAGCTGGCTTCCTGTGGTGGTCGGTTATTCTGTAATGGCTCGAGTACCGAAGGGCGAGGGGCAGGACGTACAGGCTCCAGTGATGTGGATGAACATTTATTAACATACAAACACAACGGCACTCACACCTATTACAAACAAGGAACATGAAACCCTTAACGTTAAACAGACATGGTAAACAAGAATACATCTTACATTAGCACGTTACATTAACACATTACGCCATTAATAACCAACAACATTCCACGCAATGACGAGTTTAAATACACAAAAGACTAACACAACACAGGTGTGTGCAGATGTGGCCATGAACATGACCCTCCCACTGTACGTGGCTGGGCCAAACCATATGAATCGCGGGAGGCAAGTGTTCCATGGCAAAAACCTTTTAAGCACAAAGTCAAACAGAATCTGATTCCATTTAAAGAGCCTGCAGGGAATGGTAAAACCCATATATTATTTTGGAACCTTGACAGATCAAACTTGATGCTCTTTATGTTGAAGCCTGGTGCTTCTGTTGCCCGCCATCAAATCAAATCAAATCAAAATTTATTTATATACCACGTTTTACAACAGATGTTGTCACCAAGCAGCTTTACAAATGTTCAAGTCCAAGCCCCCAGTAAGCAAACCAAGGGTGACAGTGGCAAGGAAAAACTCCCTAGAGCATGAGGAAGAAACCTTGAGAGGAACCAAGACTCAAAGGGGTGGCTCATCCTCCTCTAGCTGACAATGGCCAACACAATAATAGCAATTTTAAGAAATAAATAAATAAATAATGAAAAAAACAAGCAATTATTATCTAGTAATGCCAACTTTCTGGAGGTCCTAGTCTTGTCACAATGGTATGCATGTGTCCGAGACCCATCCCGGAAGAGAATGTCCATTAAGGGCAACGGTGGGCTAAAGGAGGGCACATCAGGGGTTGGTATTAGTAGCCATGGCATCTGAGATGGGTTGAGGCTCAGTAACATCAAGACATCAGGGTGTGTAAATTATGGAACTATAATGTGTAATGATGTACTCCGGCAGATCTAGCTATGGCAGCACAGCTAAAAGGAAAGAGTCAGAAGGAACCACAAGCATGAGGGCACCCTGGAACATCAGCACTCCGCCACTCTCAGTCAACAAACTTGAGTGACAAAAGAGGTGAAGTGACAGCATCATAACATCCCAGGTTACCAAAACTCTCAATGCCCATGAACCCCCAGATCTACACCTTTACCTAAGATGGGAATTAGTTAATAAAATGCCTGACTGTACAGCCTTAAATATTGATATCTAGCCTTAAATACTGTGTCTGAATCTTGAACATTTACAGGAAGGTTATTCCATAGTATGGGAGCTTTATAGGAAAAGGCTCTGCTGCCTGCAGTAGATTTTCTTATTCTTGGTACTAGTAAAGAGCCTTCATCTTTTGATCTAAGCAGACATGGTGGATTGTAATGTACTAAGAGTTCTCTAAGGTACTGTGGGGCAAGACCATTCAGTGCTTTGTAGATTATAAGAAGTATTTTATAATCAAGACGAAATTTTATTGGGAGCCAATGTAAAATAGCTAAGATAGGAGTGATGTGATCAAATTTTCTAGTTCTAGTAAGAACTCTGGCTGCAGCATCAGGGCTTTTCCTTGCCAGCGAGTGTCTACCGTGGTGACTTGCATGAGGCATTTTGCTCAGGCTGCTTCCTTGTTCTATCTGTGAGCTAGAATGTGCAAGGCTCTCTTTAAGCACATGAGATTTAAACCTTTTAATGTCTACCTCCTCATAAAAACCATAAGCACTCTACACCTTTACCCTCATAACAAAGGCAAATATCTGTGAGTAAGGCTAATTGGAAATGCCACCTCTTCACCCCACTACATTGACTACGCTTTGCTAGTTAATACCTGCAATGGACCCTGCAATTATAAATTGACATAACTCAGCATTTGGAGAGATAGAACCATATATGTAAAAATATTGACTCAAATTCTAACTCAGTGTCACTTATGTATTAGAATGGTCAAGTTACTGATTTGCTGTGCAACTCTGCTGTAAATGTTACTTTAAAGTTAACCAAACAGTGCCAGTTGTTAACTCATAACTAGCTGAAATTTGCTACAGGCAGACAAGAGTGGAATTTTCTAAATCTCCATGTGCATTGTCTCAGATATCTATATATGGCAACAAATTCTGTCAAAATATACCATAACTAAATGTATAAAAATGTTTGCTCCAGATTACTTTTGGTAGTGCAGGGGACTTCTCTTAAGTTACGAAAAGCACAGAAAACCATGAATTGCCTTTTGCACTGATGAGTATTTTTTATTAACATTCATTCTCAAGCCCAGGAGAGACTGTTGGCTTGTCTGTGTCACTTTCTGGGGTAAGTGAGCTGCACATGTGAAATACAGAGCCACCATATTTTCCCTGTTTCGCAGACAATGTGTTTTTCTTTACCATTTTTCAGACCTTTTGCACTCCAGCTACTTCTAAGCTGTTTCTGTCTCTACGCTTATTTAAGAGGGAAGGCAAACATGGGAAACTACAACCTGCTTGCCCACAGAACTCTAGGGTCATTAAATCACACTAATGTATCTCTTATTATTGTATATACACTGCATTAACACACTTATTTTGCAATAACAACCAACTCTACATTGTTTCTTAGATTGCTAAATACATTTGCACACTGTTTTGGTCCAAATGTGTATTGTTGGTGCATATTAGAATATTGGTTCATAAAAGGATAAGTGTTTCCTTTAACATCACAAGCTGCCCTCCATTTTTATTCAGAAGTATAAAGAAAGTCTTTTCTTTCAGTAGAAAGAATGCGGCAACAACCTTAAACAAACATCAATCAATATAATCATAAATAACCCACCATGAAGAGTATACTATTTTATATATATATATATATATATATATATATATATATATATATATATATATATATATATATAGTGCAGAGGATCTTGAAGTCCTTGCATTCACAAAGCTACACTATTTTATTTATTTTTTTGCTTTATTATAACCTTAACCCTATACAAACCAAGCTACATTTTTTGTTTTTTCACAAGTCATAGCAACTATATATAATATTTCTATATATAATATATATTTCCAACAACTATATATAATATTATCAATATTTAATACCATTTTTGATGCCATGGGTGGGATATGTGGGGTGCTGGTGGTGGATCTCTGTGTGTGTACATGTGTTATTAGAAATATGCCACACTGTGACATACTTGAAAAATTTTGCAACCTTCACTTAAACCTTTGTACATTGTGTGGAAACAAACTGGCAGTGAGTGTTTTCCCTCTCTAAGCGTTGCTGGTTTAACAGAGGCCGACGATGCTTACCAAGGCAGTCGAGGAGTTTAAAAAGCTTCTCCATAATATAAACATGATCTCTCCCTCTCTGTCGCTCTCTCGCTCCGTGACACACACACAGACACTCTGTGTCTCAGTCTCAGGTCAAGTGTTTTCTCCTTCAGTGCAGGTGAGGGAATGCTTATCTCCTCATAACCTGTCAGCACGCTAGTCTGCAGCCTTGTCGGCAGGGCCAGCGTGAGGAAGCAAATCATTGTAGCAGAGTTAAGTAGGAGGGGAATCCTAGTGACCCAGATGCGTGTGTTTATGTGTGTGTATGTATGTTAGTCCTACTGGCACCATTCACTTCACCTCTCTCTAATGGTGAAGGAGCAGCACTGTGTTATGTTTCAGAAAGGCAGAGTAAACATAACATTTGGTAGAGCCATTTGGTTCAAATACACATTCGGTATCCTTCTACAAATTAGTTTCTGCTCTATATTTTCATAGCTATAAAACACAGTTTAGCATAATAGATGTCAAAGAAACAATTCTGATATGTAGCTAACAATTTCAAAGGTTAGCCTATATCATATGTCTATAGTTGACTGCAGAAAAATAGTTCACTGTGTGGATTGTTTTATTTAATGAAAGGGGGAATTTTATTTTGTCTTGTTTTCATACATTCTTCCTTCAGTCAGATTCTACTGAAAACCTTAAAGTTTTTCATCTCATTATTTTCTTATCTGTGTTAACAACTTTACACAAAAACAAAAATCAAGCTTCATTTTCACCTGAGTTATACACTACTTTTTGCAAAGTGGGCATAACACTGTATAATGAGTTTTTACAGTGTTTTCTGTGTGTATATAGTTTTATCTCTGCTATTCAAATTGCTTTGGGGAATATGTCATTTCCATTTATAGATCCTCCCAGCCAAAGCTGGGTTTTATCATTCAAGCAAGTATGACTATGAATTGGTCCCCATATAACAATGCACTTAACATACTGCCCTAGGAGAGCATGGAATCAATATTTAAAAGAACATGTTCCCACAGTATGTGTCAACACACCCCTCTCCCCAGAGGAAATCCTGAGGTCGTTAACCAGAAAAATGTGCTTTTATTCCAAAACTGTAAATAACTTATGTTTGTTAAAGTTGCAGGCCCTTTTCACCAATCAGTATCCATTCCATATTCATTGAGTATGTTCAATAACCGCTGTCAAACCGCTACAAATACCCACTATTATTGCCTGCTCTGTATGCATTTTTTGCATTGCAACTGCAATTTTTTCCACCCCTACATGTTTCCATGTCCATGCATTCAATACTTAGGAGCAGTTTTATGCAAAGACTAAGCTTAGGAGAGCTCACAAGGCTCAAAAGTGGTCAGAGTCATGTGACAAAGCTAGAGCCCACAGATGGCAGATGGCTACAACTGAAATGCTTGTCAATGGCTCAGGCAGGCTGGGAGAACCAACAAGGACTTGTGTGCAAATGACAGAGGTGAGGTGAGGTGAGGTGAGGTGAGGATCAGGGGGGTGAGCGGTGGTGTGCTCCTGTTGATGGACTAGCAAGATGTAGGTGCTGTTGTGGTAATTGGAACTCCATACGGATCACTCTTCATGGGAAGGTGGTCCTGTACGAGGTGACGGTGTTGCTTCGATTAGGTGCGGTAGCTTCGGCACCCACCGACTGAGCTGTGGTGTCTAGTGCTCCATTCCAGCCTCCAATCATGATCCAGAAAGGCAAACCAATAGCAAAGCAACTAATAGAGCATGCAGTTAAGATGCAAAAAAAATTAAAAATAAAAATCCATGCATCAAACCTACATAGTAATTTCAGTTTATTTATATTCACAGCTCATGATCCAACTAGACAGTGAACAAACCTAAATGATCTAGACATGTAATATCCCTCATTCCTAACCTATTTTTATGAACCAAAGCCTTGCAAAAGTCCTTCTCAAAGACAGTTCTTTTTCTCTAAGAAATGGATCCTGGTGTAGTTAACTCTTAGTCACTTACATTAAAACAAGCAGGGGGCACTCGAGCCTGTGTTCAAACTCCATAAGCTGTAGCTCCCCCCCTTTTAAAATTACCAGCGGCTTTTGTTCTTTGATGAGGGCCGTTCAGCGGAAACAGCCGTAAATTTTAAAACCAAACTCGTTTCCACTCTTATAAATTGCTCCTGCTGTTATCAGCCCGTTCCATTTATTAGGTCTCCAGGATTGCCCGAGGTGGCATGCACAGCCGCCGCAATAATAAGAAACGGCGAATGGCTATGAATATTTAAGGCCCGGTCTCCTTGTTCGGCCGCTGCTGCCCTCGACTCCGTCTCTATGTGCAATCATCTGAGATCCCTCCATGCATTACGCGGTAGGCTGGCGACGTGGTCGCGTACACTTTCCTTAAAATCAGCCTGATGTGCAGGTGCGCCATGCCTTCAGCGTTCCTGGGTGTCAGCACTCTTTAAATGTAAAATCCCCTCTCCCCATGTAGCTTGCTAATGGTGTCAAGGTTGGCCGGTCCAACACCAAGGGAGAAATGCCCACATCAGACGTGGGCTGTACCGTTTGTTTACCCTGCTCCCAGTCACCTGTTTACTGATTGGAGACAGCTGCTTCTCATCGCTGTCTCCCTATTTATACTTTCACAGGTGCAAAGGAGAACGCTGGAAGCTTTCGGTGTATTGTAACTCGGCTTCCAGAGTATTCCCACGGATAATGTTACTGAATATATTTATCATAATAGATAATAAAGAGCACGTTAGTTCAAGTTCGCCTCTCGCTTCTTCTTCTTTCTCACTTCAAACGGGGCTATAGTTTTGTAGTGATTTGGACTGTGCGATCAAACACGTCCAAATTTGCAAACGACTTGCTCCAATTTGCAAACGATCTCATAGAAACACTAGCTGCCCTTTCTTCTGGACTTCAGCCATGCTTAAAATGTGTATTATTTGTTCGGTCCCAGCTCTGTTCAGTGTCACCCAACTATCGACATTCCCATGGACAGCAGAGGGACTGGAAGCACATTCTTTTTGACACCTAGTGGCGTTGTGTAACACAGCCCAGAATATGTATAATTTGTCCCCGTGGAACTGCCGCAATGCTGCTATTATTCCAACATAGCTCCCAAGATACAAATCCTGACATATGAATGATCTGTTTGTAACTTCTCCTTAAATTACAATTTACAGAATCTCTTCAACAAGGTGATATTGTACAAAACTGTACAATATAGTTTGCAGTATTAGAAGTAGTAGTAATGGATATTAACAATGTGCAGCCATAATAAATTTGTTTCAGGATTTATTCGCAGTAAGCAATTATTACACTCCCCAAAACACCCCATATTGGGATTCTTACTGATATTGATACCTCAATATAAGGAATGAACAAGGCAGAGTGATAGTAATACTTAATATTCTCTAGTGGCTTCTATGAGATATAGGTTAAATTGCAAAGCTTAACCTTAACTTTAGTCAATGTATTCACATTATTTACAAAACTACTTCATTTCATAGTGAGGGTACTGAATCATGAATCAAGGTCAAACTATGATAGCTCAATGGTTAAGGTAGTTGGCTTGTACTTGGAAGGTTGTTGGTTCAAGCCCCACCAATGCCACTGTTGGACCCCTCAGCAAGGCCCTTAATCCCCAGTTTGCTCAAGTTGTACTCAGTCATAACTGTAAATTGCTTTGGATAAAAGTGTCAACTAAGTTGTGTAAACAAACATAGCTTATTTTATAACCTTTAATGCTTTTATTAAATTGTCAATTACAATGGATAACATTAATTGGGACACCACCATGATTAACAGGGAAAGGCTATTCATTTTAATTACTTCGTTAATGATTAATAGTTCAGTCTCAACTCATGAAAGTTGCCAATTTGATTCCTAATTATTTCTCATCTACTAAACATTAGAATATCACTCTTGACTCACAGACGTAATAGCCAAGGAAAGTTTATTGAGTATGCAGATATAGAAAAAACATGCACAACAATCATTTACTAAGACTCTATTAATAACCAGGAGTATTAAGTTCACTAAAATAACCACCCTAACAGGCAACCAAGCGAAATTTAACAAAATAATTTTTGGTGGATGTGATAGCAAATTAGGATAAAAAAGAACAAAAACAAAAACAAAGAGAAAGGAAACCAACCACTGGGAATGACCAACTGGGTAACCAATTTATCGACCAAACAAGACCAACAAAGCAAACTCATTAATTAAATGTAAATGACATTTTTTTTTGTTTGTTTCAGTAGTTCTTTGCAGCTCACACCTTGGACCAGACTGTTGAGGGGATCGAGTTTGTCAGTTATGTCTCAGAGGAAAAAAGGCCAGCATAGTTCACGCATATTCATTAACCTTTATATTCACGCTTGGGTGGAAAAGAATTTAGGAGAATACAGGAATACAAAAAATGAAGAAATAAAGGAATAAAAAAGAAAGAAAATCATATATTCCATTTCTGCTTCCTGGTCTTAGAGTGAGGGTAAAGCAATTGGATAATCAATTAAATTATTTTCTAGACGTTACAAACTACTAACTTTAATATATTCTCTAATTGACTCATGTAAGATTTCTGGTATACACAACTAGGAGTGAGTAATAATTTTTTTTTACAGTATGGATGAGGTGTGCAACACAGGTAATCTGGGTGAATAATAGAAATTAATTAGGAACAAGTAATGAACAGAATAATGCAGAATCACAACAGAGTAACAACAGGGTAACAACGGAGTAAAATAACAGGGGCAAACAGCACAATTTGGATATTATATTAATATAGCCATACATTACTGGTTGATTATCATTTGTCATCATAGTAGATTAAATGGTAAATTGATATACTTTGTACATCTGTGGGATGAGAAAAGTTACATGCCCTGGTAGGGATTTGAGTCTAATGGAATTTATGGTCTCAGTTTCTTGAAATATATCAATGCTGGTAAGCTTTTTACCTTCACATCCATCAGTTTATGACCCCTAAGGAGAGGGGGTTGAGGGTCAGAAGCCAGGCCATCTTGATAGCTAGGCTATTTATAGCTTTGTTGCTCAGCCTCAAGGCACCAGTGTGTCCTAGGTCTGGTCTGTGGCTCGGGGGTGAGCAAGCCCCCCTTTTGACCAGGTCAGTTTCTTCAGGGAAATAATTTGTATCTTCACTGCACCTTTCTAATCAATTTCTCAGAAATTATGTCTCATATTCTTAAATTACTTTTACAATTAACCTTGAACTCCAGCCATATTATTTAGTTATTAATATTGAGGCATATCATTCAGCAACTACTATAAAATAATCAATAACTACACTGAAGCCACTGAAAGGATATAGTTACAAGAGTGGGGAAGGTCTGCTCCACAGATCCTTTGAGTCATTCTTTATCAAATTTATGTAACCTGGTTGGTTAGAATATTCTAACAAGGTCATTTGAAATTTGTAACACTTCACTGAGTTACCAGTTACTGTCTTATGTTAGCATGGAAGCTATGCCACACTTAGCAGAAATACACTTATGCAAACTGTAGAATATATCTAAAAACTTTGGAGTTAAGTTCATAAGTACCTTGTAAATGGCCTTTACGGTATATCATTGCCATGGAAATATTTGATTTCAAAGGTAACATATTTGACATTCAAGGTGATTCTGGAATTTACTGGAATGTCTAATCATTGATCAGGGCCTTGTTTCCCAAAAGTACTGTAGTATTAAGATCAACTTCAATGAGGTTTGGGAAATGCAGTCACTCCCAAACTCAAATAACAGCCCGTATCTCCAAGAAGCTTAGACTCAGCTCCTAAGGAATCCACAACTGAATAATTACAAACTAATTAAGCAAATTTGGCATTAAATAATTTCCTCAGTATAATTTGAGTTAGTTTAGCTGATTTTACGTGTAGGTATTACAGGGGCATCCAGGGTCCATTACTAATGGTCATTGCAAATTAGAAACTGGTTATCTTATGCCACATTTGGCAGGAGTCCACGAATTGATCCATTTCAGTTCATTTCATTACATTTGTCACGAGATCACAATCCCAACAAGCCGGCATGCAGTGCCAGCACCATCAGAGCCTCATCTGATCTAAAGAGATGAGCTCAGCTGAAGAAAGGATCTCCCAGTGTAGACAGGCATGCAGACTCTCAGCAACGGCAGACTAGGTCTACCCCCCCTTTCCCCGTGGGGTTCATCACACGTGGGCTTCTCTAGTTCTCCTTCTCAACAAGATGGAGACTAGCGATTTCGTCGTGACACTCTTCAGGCCTGTTTTGGCTGATAAAAAGTGGCATAGCCATAACTACAAAATGTGATTTTCCTGCTCCCCCGCAGGAGTGCGACTCAGAGGAATGACTGCTTATATCTAATGATGGATCGATGCACTTAGGTACCAATATCACACTACAAGAGGAAACACATGCTACTCATTACCAAACATGAATTTCAATGAGCAAGAAGGAGTGTGACTTGGGCACCAACAGCTTGCATTTTTTTCCCACTGGCAGGTTGTGACAGTATGAGTTTCCCATGATGAAAGTCTTCTAACACTACACTGGCTGCAGTTATTTGTGCCTCGACTAGACATCTTATATGTCATGAAGACTCAAATAGAATAGCTGACTAGTAAAGATTTATGTTTGTGAGAACATCACCTAATTTTCTCAGAGTTAGTTTAGCTGAATTTGCATGTAGGTATTGCAGGGGCATCTCTTATATCTCCACAATTAAGTTGAGAAAGAACTTGCGTACTTTATTTCAGAAGTTTTTTTTCTGCAAATATCCTAAGACTCCTGTAGCCATGAAATTCACCCTTACAACTTGATTTTAAATATAAAATAAAACATATATATACACAAGCACAAACAAACTAAACATATTCTATATTTACACAGGCCCAAACTAGACACAGGTGCAGGCATTAATAAGCCTTGGAGAAGTGTTTGGGGGAAGGTTCCAGAAGGAGCCAGAAAATTCCAGACCAGAGCAAGGTATATATGAGTTGAGGATGACGGATTATAATAGAACTAAAGATAAACTGTTAATTTCCAACATCTTGTGCTTATTCTGTCATGCTGTTCCCTGAGTCTTAACCAGGAGAAGAGGAAATAGTCAGTCCAGCAGGTCTGGAGGGATCTTGGGGGTGGGGGTGTTGAATTAGACAGAGCAGGAGTCATCTTCTCTGTTGTGTGCTAGGAGCCTTGGTGGTGATGTTGGATACGGAGAGTGAGAAAAAGAGAGAAGTGTAGTTAGAGTCTACCTTGGCAACTGACGGGTAGAGGGTCAGACGAATGGAGAGAATGAAGGAGTTTAATTTCCCCCGGGGCCTTCCTGGGCTCCCACTGTCCGTGCCACAGAGGGAGCGGAAGAGCCCAAGGAGCCATGCGAGAACTTCTCGCCAGCATGACTGGGCAATTAAATGTTGTGCCACGTCTTGCCCATATCTGTCTTGTAGGCTGGCACAGAGGGATGAGAATCTAAGAGTATCCATGTTATGAATGGATTCAGACAGCTGAATAATGAACACATCAAAGTTAGAGCTGTCAGTACAGGAACTATTCTTCTTTTTCTTCTTCTTCTTATTATAATCTTTAAATTTATATAGTGCCTTTCTCATACTCAAGCATGCTTTACACACACACACACACACACACACACACACACACACACACACACATATATATATATATATGTATACTGATCGGTGTGTGAGGTATATTTTTTAATAGAATACAAAGCAGTGGTGATATATATTGATCAGTATCAAGAAACTGTCCTGATAAGGCTGCATCACTCAACAACAATAGTGCAAGTTATTAAACAAAATAATTATGTCCTTTCAAAGTTACTGCTGCAGCTTTGGTTCTATTATAATATTTTGCCCTCTGTTTTTGGAGGCTGATATATTGAAGAGATTGCAGTTGACATTAATTCTACCCATCACTCTCAGCACCTAATTAAATAATTGCAAATTAAGTTTTGCTCACTATGGATTACACAAAAGGACCTAGGAGTTCTGCACTTTGAGTCATGAAGGCTGAGTCTCTTTGACTTCTTTATCTCTAACAGGAATGTCTCGCTTTTTAAAATTTTCCCAGTGACAAATTGCTCAGAAAGTACAAAATGCACCTGTACTGAGAGGTGACAGTGACCTCTTAGTAGTTGAAAGAATGAGCAATGAATAGGTCATCTCCAGTCTCCACATGTACAAGATTCTCACAACATTGTCACCACTTCTCAAATTTTGATGGTTTCAATTTACAGATATGCCATACATGATTTATGACATTCATTTCCTGTGTGCATGTTTTACTTTTGTGAGCACAAAGGTCACTGGCAAAATGACACTTTTAAAATTCTGGCTTCAATTCGCTGACTGAAGCAATTTTCTGTAAAGTAAACCTGATTTAAAAAAAAAAAAAAAGTTTTTTGAAAACGTTATTGGTCATGCTTTCTGACCATGTCCATTTCTTTGTCTGGTTTAATCAAATCAAATGCTCCTCTTTGTTACTATCTGTTCTTGTTTAATACTAGGCTGTCCGTCTTTTTTTTTTTTTGTTCCAATTCATAAAGACTGAAAAATAATGAAAAAGAGACCACCCAAATTAGTTGTCTCAGCTTGGAGATGAAGCTCATGTGCACAGGTGTCTAGATGCTGCCTGCTTTCATGCTGCTGCTAGAGGGATTGCTTTAGGAGGCCAGCGTTGAAACTGCTTCCTCCTTTTGGCCCGGTTTTGTGCTTCGGCTCGTCTCCTTCACTGCCTGCGGTCTTGGCTTGTTTGCTTCTGCCTTTTGTCTTCTACCATGTCAGCAGTAGGCTTCCTGTGTGTTTTCTATGATGGAGTGCTTCTGTTGTTAGAGTGTCTGTAAAAACTATCCCTGTTTTAGCCCTATTAGAGGATTATAACATTTATAATATTGTGGCCCTTTTCTCTTTGTGCTATATCATGCTATATAAGCCTCCGTGAAATTACTATGATGAAGTGTGTTTATACCATAATAGATGAAATAATTAGCAGTTTGACCGTCTGAAGCCTTACCCTCTTGTAATACATAAAACCCATGTTCCTCTCTACAGTACTTCGTGTTGGATTAGAAAGTTAGTCATGAGCTGGGCTCACATAAGCTGCCATTTTTTATATGTGAAGTGCTTTAATTAATCTGCTGGGATCCATAATAACTTTTCTTCAAAAATACTGAACCTAAGACTAGGATGAGTTGTTAGGGGTCATCCACTTGTATCCAGATGCAATGGTACATGGCCAGGGAGGTCAAAATGTCCATTTTTACAGCCTTGTTAGTTACAAATGTTACTTGTCTTGGTCACGTGCTGACTCGAACCCTCTTTGCATCTGCATCTGTGCACTTCCAGTAATCAGTATTCTTTCAGAAAAATACTTGTGCTGTGGAGCAACATAGCAAAAGCAGCAGATCTCATGACAGCTACCTGGACATAGCTGTGCGGGGCATGATTTCCGGTATGAGGCTCTCAGGGAAAACGGTCAACAGCCTTCAGGGGCAGGGTCCGCGCCATGGGCCGGGATTGTTTGTCATCTGTGTTATCTTCATCTGTATCAGACAGGTTTTTTTTCCCACTTTCCATTCCTAACAGGAGGGCTGACTTCAGTCCATTACCGCGAAGATCCAGAGATCCAGACATCTAGGCAGCCCTTTGACTGGTTTCTTCAGTTGCAATCATCCCTAATCTCTCTGAGTCACCCGAGCCCACAAGTGTGATTAGACTTCACTGAAAGCCAGGCTGAATTATGGCCTTGTAGTGCTGAGGTACTTTAAATGCCATTTTGTATTAATTCTGCTAATGACCAATTCATCTCGAAGAAACAATGATGTGATTTGGGATTTGAAAACCCTTGGCAAATGCACCGTTAGGTAATTGGAAAAGAAAGTACAGACAGCAGGTGGGTTCTTGCACTTGGAATTACCTAAGGCTGACCGATCTCATTTGGGCTGTGGATAACAGGAAAAAGTTTGTCAAACTCTGAAAGAGTTCTTTAACTAAACACTGATACCTGCTAAATTATGTGTCTTTCTCTGATACTTAGATTTAAGTAAGATTCCAAGTTAAAATTCTATGCTCAGAATGAATAATTTGCTTAGTGAAGCTCTTTAATATTTATTTATTCCTTTTTTTTTTTTTTTTTTTTTGCAGGAAACAATAGGGTGCATCAAGCGCATGCATGATATTGACGATTTAAATAAGAAATCAAAGTGTGCCCAATAATACATTTTGGTTGGAGAGGGAACGCAATTATAGATAATTACTGGTCTGAAGACATTGTGTGGGAGGGTGCGTTCAAAGCATCATAGAATAAAATCAGATGCAGTATAATGTGTGCTGTGTATTTCCAATGCCATGAATACACAATGAGAGAGGATGGAAGGGACAAAGACTGAGATTACACCATGGTACTTAATACATGAAGATTGTGTTTTTCTTGTGTTTTTTTTTTTTTTTTAAACAGCATACAGTATGTATGCATGCTGTTGCTTAAAGGAAATGAGGTAATTCTAGAGGTGCCTATTAACCATTATAATGATTTTTTATTATTCATTTTACATTTGTTTGTTTATTTAGGGGTTGAGACTTAAATGCCAAAGAGAAGGGTAAGGGTGGGAGGGTTAATGTTTAAGTGACTGGTCAAAAAACATTTACATTGTTAGAACCAATTTTTTTTTAGAGAAAAAATATTTTGTTTTGCCAAGATGACCGTTTCATCACCAGGCACAATCCTCATCAAATTATATAAATAAATGTGACAAAAATTACACTGCAAATGCACATTATTAAGATAATGAGCACTGGATCAGGCCTTCATCACGGCTGCGTCATAGCGTATTCAGAGTGTACCCCGTTTTCCTAGCTTTGTATGAAACGGATGTTCCTGGCTTTGTTGGAGTACCTTTATGTAAGAACTGTACTTTTAACTTTTACTCCATTACAATCATAAAGAAAATATTCACTTTTTGCACATAGGAGCATTTAAAAAGAGAATTCTCTTTGCTTGCAAACAGACTCACAGAGCCATCACACTTTGACATATTTACCAAGGGGGAGAGGAGCAAACTTGTGGACTCGTGCAGTTTTCCCTCCAACAACCACTCACTTCGTTGGACTGGTTTAGCTGGTTATTTGTAAGAAATAACATTCCATTCTTATTCCCATCTTGACAGATCTTGATGCTTGAAGCGTTATTATACACACGCCGAAGATACCCTCCTGTGTTAGGTTCCAACATGCACGGCAGTACCAGACTTCAAGCTAAATTCTACTATGTCCAAATTCAATGCCGTATAAAATGGTACCCAATCCATTTGGAATGTTTTAAGGTCAAATGACTTAATAGGTTATCTGTTATTGGTTTGATGAATGTTAAGTGTTTGTAATTTACTCTTTTAATTAGTTATTTTATTTCAGCAAACAGATAAAATGCCTGTTTTCAAAATGCACTCAGGCTTTATTCAACATACACCAAACAAGAAACGTCAGCCTATTCACACATATATTGTGATATAATCAAATGGGAAAGTGTATTTTGTGACAGTCACATATCTTTATTACATTATGCGACGGGATTACAATTTTTTACTAATGGTAAATTAAAATATAAATCCCTGTATCAGGGCTTTCCCCATGTTAAGTCACTGTAACACAAAATCATTTCCAGCATTGTCTACTTACGTGATTTCTGGAATATGATGTCAATTTAACACTTTTTTTTTCTTGTTAGGTTTAACTAAAGCGGGACAAAATACATGTCTTTTGTGTTGAAATGACCACCTATGATAAATCGTATCACGTATGTAAATTGTATCATTCCTTTCTCTATGCTATGTGAGTGAGGCAAAAATAATTTTATGTGATATTGTCACAGTTTAAGGTTGTCCGTCTATATGTTCTGTGTTTTAATTTGTTAAACTAAATATATATGTATATAAATAATATATGTATTACCATGGTTCCCATGGATGCTACACACTCTGATACTGCAGGTGGCGTTTTGACAATGTCTGGCGTTTGGACAAGCACCAGGTGCCAAACCAAAATCCAGTGAGAACATGTTATTTTAGACAATATATATATATATATATATATATATATATATATATATATATATATATATATATATATATATATATATATATATATAAACTTCCAAATCCAGACTGACAAAATGGTAATGACTAAACAACCAGACATAGTAGTGATGGACAAACAGCAGAAGAAGGCCGTAGCAATAGATGTAGCAATCCCAAGTGACAGCAACACCAACTCCAAACAACATAAAAAGCTTAAGAAATACCAAGGGCTGCAAGACGAGCTGGAAAATATGTGGAAGGTGAAGGTAACAGTGGTTTCAGTAGTAATTGGAACACTAGGGCCTGTGACACCTAAAATTTCTCCAGAAGAACCCAGGAATTACATCTGTATTCTCTGTCCAGAACCTGGGAACAGATAGGATACTACTCAGGACCCTCAAGCTCCTAGGTCTATGGTAGAGAACCCGAGCTTGAAGACCACCTGAAGGAGGGTGAGTGGGGAATTTATACACACACACACACACACATGCTGTCCACACTGGCTGATAACCTGCCACTGTACAACATGAATGCTTCTGTCAGGCATTATTGCAGCTAAGATAAGTAGGCACATGGCTCTGAGTGGGGCACAGAAAGGCTTTGGCAAGACCACAAGATGAGCCAAGCACCAGCTGCTGGTGGATAAAACAGCCACTCAAGACTGTAAGACCAGACAAACCAGCCTGTTCATTGCCTGGATTGATTACAAGAAAGCCTATAATTTACATTTTACTGACACTTTTATCCAACACAACTTATAATTATGACTGATTACAACATGGGCAATTGAGAGTTAGGGGCCTTGCTCAGGGGCCCAACAGTGGCAACTTGAACCAGCAACCTTCTGATTACAAGTCAAGTAGCTTAACCACTGAGCTACCACAGCCCTATAATTCAAAGCCCCACACATGGATCCTGGAATGGTTGAGAATGTATAACATTTACAAGACTCTAAGAGCCTGGAAGACAACCCTAGAGGCTAACTTCAAGCCAAAACCATGTGTCACCATCAAGTGTGAGATTTAGAGCGGACATGCTCTGTCCCTGTTGCTGTTCTGTATAGGCTGAACTCCCTCAGTGAAATCAAGAGTGACTATGGATACTGGCTAGAGAATGGGAGCAACCATCAGCCACCTCCTGTACATGGATGACAGCAAGCTGCATGCCAGAAGTGAATGAGACATCGACTCACTCATCCATCTCATCAGGATATACAGCAATGTCATTGGAATATCATTCAGATTGGATAAGTGTGGTTGTATGGTTGCAAGGAGAGGGAATGTGGCTAGAACAGAGGGGATGACACTAGCAGAAGGTAATATAACAGATGTTGAGAATCAACACCTACCCCGCTGGCATAATAAGATGACTTAAGGAGGAGATAGAAGCCACTAACATCAAGACATTTACCCCAGATGCAGGCTATGCAAAGATGCACCTGAGACAATCCAGCACATAACAGCGAGATGCAAGATCCCAGCAGGCTGGCATAGTGTACTGAATGCTAGTGTACAGATGCTAGTGGCTGGCATAGTGTACAGAAACATCTGTGCTGAGTATGGGCTTTAAGTACCAAGGTCTAAGTGGGATATACGCCCAAAGGTGGTGGAAAATAAATGTGCTAGGATCCTGTGGGACTTTCAGATACAGACAGACAAGATGGTAATGGCTTACCAATTGGACATAGTAGTGATGGATAAACAGCAGAAGAGGGCCATAGTGGTAGACGTGGCAAAACTGAGTGATAGCATCATCAGGAAATGGGAACATGAGAAGCTTGAGAAATACCAAGGGCTGAAGGAAGAACTAGAAAACATGGGGAGGGAGAAGGCAACTGTTCCCATGGTAATCAGACCACTAGGGGACTCATGTACCTCATTTACTAAAATTCCGAAACAGTATAGGGAAATGTAAAGAAAGGACCACCTTTTGACTTGGGACCTTCAAGCTTAGTATATTCCAACTCTGTATGACCATTGTTTATGTGTGACAAGTTTAGGGCCCCTAGGTCACACAGCTGATCTGCAGGCCCCTGGAATGTTACTTTGACCTTTTCAATTTAAATGCCCTTGGCCTATTGAGCAAAATCAAAGGGTCGCAGAAAAACGATCTTTTGATCTTCAAACTCAGCAAACCCAATCTCCCTTAGGCCTAGTCCAAATGAACACCTAGGTCGCACAGATGATGCGCAGGCTCCAAGGGAGTTCTAAGTGTGTACCTGAAAATGACATTAAATAAAACAAAGAAGTTGAAGCCAAGCATAGGCCACTATGAAATTAGAAGGGGCAACGCAATGTGTCCACACAGGTCATTTTCACTTTTGTTAGAATTGGAATAAAACTATTAATATTTCCAGGACAAAGATTAGCCACCTCCAGCAGGATCTACTGCTCCTGCATACCAGTCTTTTAGACATTTAAGGAGAGGTTGGCCATGTCAATAAATTTTTAGCTTTGATGTGTGGAGGCTGGAGCTGGGGGTTATGGTATTACAGCCATCACCATCTCACTTGTCAAAATTTAACCTGATTCCTGCAGTACTTTCAATTGATGTAAAAGCAGTATATATAGCAATACATCAGTACAAAACAATTAGTAGAATTAGTACAAGGAACACAGACGCACACTCTAAATCAAACAGATGCACTTTTCACAGCTGTTTTTTAACCAGGCTTTTTGGGTTTTTTAACCATTTTGTTGTTGTTGTTCAAAAGGTGCACACATTTATTTGCCACTGACAGTGTTTTAGTGATAAAAATGAAGACAGGAAGGTTCTGTTTTGTAGATTTGTATATTCATTTTTAACTGATGTGAAAAAGAACAACAGGTTGGAGAGTTGAAAAGGAGGAAATGAATCCAGTTAACAGGCATGTTTTTTCTACCCATTGTCTTCTTTATTTTTTCAGCTTTTGTCATTCCTCTGGGCTGCCTTAGTCACTGCAAAGAATGTGTCTGGTTCTGAGCCTTACATAATTTTCTCTCTCTCACTCAGTCGACCCCCCCCCCCCACTCAAATTGGTTTCCTCCATCCCTCTTCTCCCCACCCTTAGTTGCTGCCTCTTCTTGCCTCTGTGATGTGAACCATGTAAACACTGATGTGGCAGGACACACACACACACACACACACACACACACACACACACACACACACACACACACACACACACACACACACACACTCAGACCGTGTGCCAGTCTGCCTCAGGCCATGCCAGCTGCAGTAGCTGAAACATGCCATGCACTTGCCAATCTGGAGAATCACCTTCATGCCTGCCGGCTGTCACCTGCAGAACCAGACCCTGAGCTGTGTACACTGCACCCTGCAGCAAAATTAGGCTCAGCTGTCATTTTTGGAGCATCTGCACCCTGCGTGGACATTTTTATTCTTTTTCAGACAATGACATCCCTTCTGCTACTGTGACAGAAAATAATGTAATTCCCTGGTCATGCTGGGTTCCTGCAATATGTACTTCGGTAAGCTTTTTGCCAAGGAGCACTGGTGCTCCTGCCATCAAAAATATAGGAGTACACAGAAAAATGTCCGAGAACTCACTTTTTTATTCACAATGTAGAGAGATGATAATGATTTATTCAGACTATACTGAAAACTGAAACAAATTACACTACTACAGTAACCAATTACTGGTACAGTAACCACTACTACAGAATATTGCTAACCATTAACCAATATTTATTTAAGTCGAATAAAATTTTACATAGCTATAGCTAACTTACAGGTAGGAGAGCTAGTTGCTTTTGTATCTCACATTATTTGGTGTTCTTTATTTAGATATATTATGTGACGTGCAAGATGGAGCAAATGTAAGTGTTTTACTTTAGCACTTTAGAACCCTGTAAATCCAGCCTTGGGTTCATCCTTTAAATTAATGGAACTTACTAATTCTGAATAGCAGCAAAAAGAACACATGGGCTGCATCCAAAATTGTATACTTATGTACTAAATAGTATGCCAAAATAGTACTTCTGGGATGGTTAGTGTTTCTGAAACCTTAGTATTCCCTTTTTTAAATGTTCCCATGTTATACTATGCTGGGTGAAAATCTGAAGTGTGCAAACACTAGACATCCCTTGATACCAACACCATGGGATGTTTTTGAAGCCAAACAAAACAATACAAAATGGCAGATTCTGACCAAGTGATTTTCACATGCCAGTATAGTGATTAATAACATAAATAGTTAATGCGTCAATTATTAATTTATTCTGTTAAACAATTATTTTAGTGTGATGTGTGCTAAGAGGAAAATGTGCTAAAATATTGATTTTAGTTATCTGATTAACATGAGCTAGCTAACTGTTTTAGGTTGTCAAAATGCTGCAAGACATTTTGATGTTTGTGTGTTTCTTTTCCAAAAATGTTGCACTATGTGAACTATGTACGCTCACATGCCCTTTTTAATTTTCACGTTCAAATGTCACTGGGCGCATGTCATGAGAATAGTGTGTATGTATGTCCAGTGATGGTTGGTGCTCTGGTCTTAACCTCCTCCCCTTACCCTGCACGCTATTCAGTTCCCCAGGGGGCTGTGGTTTCTGATAGAGAGTACGCTGTGCGCAAATTGGCTGCCACTTGTCATCAGTGTGTGAGTGATTTGAGTGTAAAAGCTGTTTCTGTCTGTAAAGTGTCCTTGACTTTGAGAAATGTGCTATATAAATGTGACTAATAATAATAATAATACTACCATTACAAATAAGTGTGCAGTGTGCAGTACTAGATTTTGGATGTAGCCATGGAGTGCACAAAACGTCCAGGTGTTATGAATCATGAGGACAAGACAGGAGAGGAAGCAAACACAAGACACAGCTTAATTCTGAGTAATGACACAGAAGACACAGTTCAAAAATTGATAACAGACAAAAGTCAAAAACCAGGAGAGCTGAACAAACAGGCAGAAGCACACAAATCAACACCCAAACACTTAACCAATAAAACGGAAACAAGAAAACGAGAAAGAATATGGTTAAAAAGAAATGTTCAGTATCCTGACGCATGACATATGAGGGTGTTTGAGGTGGGCGTGGTTGGACTGTCAGAGTCGATGGCCAGATGATCTGGAGCGGTGTGGAGTAATGACATCAGGTGATGGAGGCCAATGATAATGGTGCTTTACACAAAACATTTACACAAAAAATGATCTTTATTAATTAACATTAACATTGTTAACACTGTATTAATTATATTAACCTTAACACAAAAAAATTATATTTTTAAAAAGTTATTACATTTGGTTTAAACTTATTCATCATAAAAAAACAACAACTCAGAGGTGTTAATGCTAGACATACACTAGAACACTTTGAACAGATTCTGAAAAGACGACTAAGGTCTGACAACCATACACATCTAATAACAATCTAGTTGCAGATTCACTTCGCAAAGACTAGACTTTGCAGGGTCTGTCTTAATGTCTCATGTCTCTTCTACCTGCCAGAGATGTTCCTGTACCTGCTTTGCTGTTTCATGTTTGGTGCTCACCTATTGGTTGTTGACAGTGTCATGTCACTATTTGCATGAGCCAAGACTAAAAACACATGATAATATTAAACAAGGTTAAACAAGGTATCAGAAAATCAAGATGAGAAAAAGAGAGACTTAAGACAGCTGTCCTTACACCAAACATGATTTAGTATACACCAGTTATGATTGGTATAATGTAGTATGTAATTATGCTGCTGTCCCTGTGGGGGACTGAGGATTAATCCCCATCTGGGCAAATGCTCTATGTTATACCAATAAAAGTCCTTGGGCAAGACTACTAAGACTACACTCACCTACCCCTGTACCATGATTGAAAATTATAAGTTCCTTTGGATAAGAACATTTGCCAAATATAGTAAATGTACAGTAACCAAATGATCAAGATGATAGAAGCGCACCACAAGTCTACCAAAACTCTCATGATTTTTTTCAGAGACTGGAATTTTGTCTGCAACAAAGTAAAAGTGATTTTTTAATATAGCGCTTTTGTTATCACAAAGCAGTTTTACAAATGTCTGAGTCCAAGCCCCTAGTGAGCAAGTCAAGGGCGACAGTGGCAAGGAAAAACTCCCCTAAAAGCATGAGGAAGAAACCTTGAGACTCAAAGGCGGAGCCCATCCTCCTCTGGCCAACAATGGACGCTACAAAAGTAACAATATAACAAAAATATTTAACGATGCAACAGTAAAATCACTTCAAAAGTCATTCATAAAGTGAATAAACATTTTATAGCTTATGATGTTTTACAATATACTCAGAACATTCAATAATAAATGGCCATAACTAAAAACAGGACTGAGGACTGAATGTCCTCACTGGGTATCACCAGATGCTGTCATCTTGTGTGTTAAGTCTCACAGCAGCTGGAATAATTTATCTGTACTTCATGAAACATAATTAGGTAAATATACCAGTACTGGGCACAAATCCATCTTTTAATTCCTCTAAAAGAAGCTGCACAATCAGTCAGCAACTAATGGCTTTGGAGCAGTACAGAAACAACTTGATTTTTATTAAAGTGATATGTCATTGGTGATTTTCAGTCAGTGCAGAAAAAACCCCACCAAAACAGTTGTCTCATAATCTGTATAGTTAACAGGACCTTAAAAAATAAATAGTGAGAGGTTATATCTCTCTTAATTTATTAATTTATCATTATTTAAAGTTTATTATTAATTATTATAATAATAATTAAAATAGTAATTGAGAAAGCACACAGCTAAGCAAATAACATATAATGTTAGATCATTTAAACTCTTTGACCAGTGAAGAGGATCCAATTAAACAAACTCACAGACATCATGTCATTTTCCTTAAACTGTCCCAGACAAGAAGCTCCATTTTGAATTTCACTAATTACTGGTTCTGAGAATGTATTCTACAAGACAATACACAATAATATGTTGGCATAGGTTGGGGGGGGGGGGGTGGGTGCATGTGTTTGGAGGGGAGGGTGATGTGATTTATGTTAGGTGTTGACCAAAATCATTATTTTAATTTTTTTGTTTTTTTCATGCCAAATGTAAAATGATTCTGTAGGTATTTTATTTCTATTCTATTCTATTACTTCTGTTTTACACCACATCATGCTAAAAAATGATTTCAGAAATTAAATTGTTTTGGGCTTAACTCTCTGTACAAATCTAGGTATTATCTGCATTTTCAAGTATCAGATTAGCACTGAAGTGAGATTATCAATTTATGCATTGGCTGTTGGTTGTTGCCACTGTCACGTGCTTGCCATAGTGTTGACATCATTAGGTGAATTTAATATGTTTGTTAAGTGGCCAATAGCCTTATTAATCTGGGTCTCAGCTCTTGTTTCCATTTACTGCAGCCTACAGGGATTTCCACTTGTTAGGAAATTAAATGCACATGATGGAGGGCCATATATGAATATAGGCAATTCAGAAACCACTCATTTATAAGACAACTGTCTAGGCCAATCAGAAAACAAGACCAATACTCACATTCACTATCAAACTCACATTCAACATCAATCTCTCATTCACTATCAAACTTTCACATTCACTATCAAACTCCTTCACATTCACTATCAAACTTTCTCATTCACTATCAAACACTCATTCACTATCAAACTATTACATTCACTATCAAGAATGCCTTAGAGTATGACAGTGTGGGAACGAGAGTATGATAGTGAGTGTGAGAGAGTACGATGGTATGTTTAACAAGTTTGATAATGTGTATCTGAGTATGGTGGTGTGTCTAAAAGGTTTGATAATGTGTTTGTGAATGATGGTGAGTGTAAGAGTGATAGTGTGTGTGAACGGGAAGTTTGAGTAATGGCCTATAGGGCCTCTCATAGTATGTGCGCAACAGTATAGAGTACACCTTTATACTCTAACAGTATAGAGTAAACCTTTATATTCTAACAATATAGAGTACACCCTTTTTCTAATTTGAAGTTGTGCAGGAGAAAGGGAGCAGACGTGATTAAACTGTTGGATGGTGTTTAATGGCTGGAATTGGAGTTTTGCTCATTTGATTCATTTGGATCGCTTATATACCAGGGATCCAGCACTGCTACTCAGGCACGTTAGCTCCTCCTCTGATACAGCTCGAGAGCCTTTGGAAAATAAGTGTTTGGAACAGGCACCATCCTGGACAAGACCAGCAGCAAGCCAGCCAAATGCTTATTTGTGCACACGGGTGGGGGGTGGGGGTTGGTGGTGTTGGGAGTCTGGTCATAGCCAAAGTTTTTCCTCTATGGATCTGATCTGACAAGGTTGCTGCCCAGAGAGAGTGGCTGCAGAGTCAAAGCAGTCGGCGATGGCTGACGTGATGACACGTGTGACGAGTCCAATACTGCCTCAAATCTTTCAAGACCTTGACCAGCCGGATGGGGAGACAGTAGCACAACGTGCTCACAAAGCAACTGAATGAAACACTGAACTGTGACGTGACCTGCCCATCCACTGCACATTCCCCTACAGAACGTATTATTACAGTCACAAGAACCGACACAAGAACTATTCTGTGGTAACTGTCACCTCCTGATACTAGTTATTTTTCTAATATTAAGAGATAATAATTAGCTTATAAGGGCAAAGTAGATCCTTTGGGAGTTTTATGATGTGGATCTTGTGTAAGCAGATGTCTGGTGCACAGTTAATTCCAACTTAATCCTAAGTGACTTAATACCACATAATCCTAAAAGTCAAATAAACCACAGCTCTGGATAACATTTTAAATAAATGCCACACTTGGTCAATTCCTAATTTAATGTAATTTCTCTAAATTTGATTTGAAGAGAGTGACCATAGTTCAATCTCATGATATTCGCTGGTCTCTTAAATCGACCCAAACTCTCCAGTCCTGATACTTAGCATCTCCACAGAGCAGAGCAGCCAGTCACACTCCCCAGCTATATATAGTAACACCTTGTGGACAAAACCAATATCAGGTCGCTCGGTCGGACATGTAATCACTCATTATGTAATGTCATATTATGCAAAAAGACCGGAACGATAGTTCAGTGAGTCATTAGACATGCTTTTAAAGATCATATCTATTTAAGCATAGAATGCAGCATGGGGTGCTTATGACCTTTGTACTTAAGTGGTTGGTGGGGAAACACTCTCACCCATCACGACATGCAACATTATTATTAGGACTGTGACAGTCGCCATGTACCAAGAGATTAATAGTATGTGACAGACCTAATTTCATGTTTTCTGTTACACAACAGGAGTCGCATGTACACACGCACATGCACACACTCGCAGACACCCACACACAAACATACACACACATTGATAAGAGTTCATGCAGTCCCTAGTGGAGGCAGTAAAGATCAGTGCAAAAATACACACACCCACACACACAGGTTTCACATCTAATCAAATGGCACCCAGTCTCATTTGTGAAATGCCAATATAATATCTGGCAGAACGGCAAGTGACAGACAGTCATCGACTGGATTGCAAGACTTGCAATATTCTGTTAATTTTCAAGGATAACATCAATGATCACTGTGGGAAGTTATGACTCAACTGAATGTTTCAGTAAACCTGAATAAAAATAGCAAAAAAATAACATTCTGGCCTTGCATGTATTTAGATGTCACACTGAAGCTTATGGTCAGAAAACACCCTCACCCAGTAATCACAACAGAAATGTTTTTTTTTTTTTTCTTCTATAGCTGGATGTGTAGTGATTCTTTCCCACACTGAAATCAATGAAGTGCACTCCTGGTTATAGTTACTGTGAGCAAGTACAGACACCTAAATCTTTGCCACCAGATTTAATTTGCATTTCTGTACTCAGCAGCAAAAAGGGAACTCCAAGTTTAACTTGGGACAAGTCGATTGTCCTTTTCTATTTGCAAATGCACATCTAAAGATCCCTTTGTCAAACCGACATGTTATTCAGGCATTCAGTAAGATTAACCAATCATGATGCAATTCGATGAAAAGGCTGGCCAACATCATCGTGCCCTGCTGCAGTGTGGGAGCTGCACTGTGCTATGATGGGCAATGGGAGCTTATCGCAGAACTGTGTATGCCCTGCTATACAAATAACATTTGGCTTCATGGTTACAGAGTCATGGTGACCTTGGTGATCTGAACTTGGTGACAGGAGGCCCAGTCTTGTGTAAATAATACATGTGGGTTTCCAAATTGCTGCATGACTACTAAACACATTCATATTTTATAATGATACTTGGAGACTTCTGTACAAGCCTTATAGTTGTCTTTTTCTTCTTTTTTTACTAATACCAGTTGGCAAAAGACTAACCATGCTATCTCAGCTTTTGAGAATCAAAGTATAAATTAGACTACTGATATGAAATATACAATAAGCCATGTGATGGTACCAAGTGTTTGCTATTAAATAGGAATTTCAAGCACTACAGCTACCAGTATTGTTTTTAAGCCTGAAGTACACACTTTGGGACTCAGATTCAGTTGATTTGACTTTAAAAAACTGTAACTTCTCCCCTTTCCCTTCTCTTCCTCCTATGAAGCCTACTACTCATCTGGCCAGTACAATTGGTTAATATTAAGGCTCCCTGCTTTTATCAGCATTGGCAGAAATAGGTTACCAAAAGCACTGATATTGTGTCTTAAAATGTTATATAAGAACACCTCATCTGTCCGCATCACCTCACAGAATCCATTGATGTCACAGTGCTCGCCTGACAGGGTGCTTGCCTCACTTCTCGGGCTAAATGATCCAGTCTCATTAAGACTTGTGCCAATTTCACTGCTGTCCTATGACTACCAAACTACCAAGGTTGGCACAATCAGTGCATTAGCTGACAGTCCCATAAGTGAACATGGCTAGGTTTAATTGTCTTCGCTACCACATGCATTTCTGAAGTTAATCAAAGTCTAAGTTGAGCCAAATATTAGCCAATGAACCTCGTGATACATTATGTTCAATTATGTACATTGTAGGCAACAGTCACATCAGTTCAGTTTCTTGTATATCTCTGCCAATAGTCCTCAACTTAATCAAAAGTGGCTGCACATGTGACTCCATGTCTACTGATAAATCTTTGATTGTGCTGAATACATTAAGACCAAGAGTCATAAACTGCAGTGGAAATGCCGACTATTAAAATGTCCAAACAGAGCAGACAGTGGAAACTGACAGGGCTGCACCAGTGAAATCTTACACATCAATAAAATAACCATCATTTATGGCTTGGGTTCTCTCAAGATAGAGGAGAAGCCCCTCAGGTATACAGACAGTGAGATATTCATTATCTAGACAATCAAAGGCATTTCTGGCTGTTATGAGGTAGAGAGAGAAGAAATTGACACGCGGTGCTTCATCTCTGCATTCTGACAGGAAGAGATGGAGGGTGCTCCAGGAGATGCTGGGGAGTGAACCATAACTCCGTGCTTAATCCATCATATTGGCAGTCACCTGAGCCCTCAGTCAAATACGGAATTACACACTCTCAGACTGGTACAGGCAAAGAAAACAGTAACAGTGCAGTGAATGGTAGCATCAATATGCGGTGAACGGAGACAAGTGATCAGGCAAACTGGTGCACTTACATGTGATTATATATTATAACATAACTTATCATATATTGTATAACATGCAGTGATCAACAGTAATTACTATCCTTCTTAATGTATTGCAGGACTTTTGACATGGCTAGGTAATCTCAATTGTTTTCTAGTAATGAGTTAATTTGCCTTTAATCCTCCTTCAATAAGATTATTCTAATGACACAGAATAAGCCATTTAATGATGAAACAGTCTGATACCTTGTGGTAATATTTCACTGGTTCATTCAAGAGCATGACAAATCCTTAGAGCTTAGCTGTTATATAATAAAGTCTTATGATACTATTTTCCTGGAAAAAAAACAAACAAACAGGATAAGCACTGAGGAAGAAACAGAAATCTCCCACCTCACTGTTCTAGGCACATCATCCACCATCCTCCTTCTCGTTTGCTAAATCAATGTGCAACCAGTGCACTTAGAAGCACTGCAGGAGGTGTGGCTTAGCGAAGGTTGCAGCTCAGGTAAGCCACTGCGTAGTACTAGAAGACAAACAGACAAGAGATAGTATACCATAAATATTCTGAGAAAATTTAAACATTCAAGGACAAATCTGCTACAAAGTGTACAGAGCACCAAGACATCATTCACCTAAGACAGTCACTTAAGCATCTTACAACTTCTCAGCATCTTCTTGGCTTAGGTCATCAAGAAAGAAGCCAAAATGCATCTGGGAAAATGGTCTCTTTATTTATCCCCCCCCCCCCCCCCACAGGTTATTGCAGAGTAGCGCAATGCACGATGGCTAACATCCACTGACAGCTAATCGATGGGTATAGTGTCTTCTGGCTTTCAGGCAAGGCTATATAATACTTGCACAGGGACAAGAGGGTGCATGGACTCTAAGACATGGCAGGACACTCTGTCAAACTATCAACAACCAGAAGTGTGTGCAGCCAAGTTATTGTTGATTATTAGTGGATTGTTCTGGGGAAAGGGGGGAGGGCATTGAGTCTGAAATGTGTAATTGCATGTTTAATTAAACAGATGTGGTATGAAGGGATAAAGCTGATCAGAGATGTGTGCAATAAATCATTTGCATTTTGTAATACTGAGATAAAAACAACAACAACAGAAGCTTGCGGATTTAAGAAAGACGTTCTGTATTTAATGTTTTTATTTCCCTTCCAAATTTCAAAAGGTGTCTTCAAAACGGTCCTAGATGAAAATCCGTAAATACAAATGGCAATAAGTGTAATGGTACTCTCTCCTTTCCACACATCACGTGTCTGATGTCCAGTGGCACTCAGGCCATCACTATAGGTAAACAAGGAAAGGAATAAGATCCAAGAGAGAGTCAAAACAGGAACACGGTCATACACAAGATAATATGGGCAGAGTACGCTCAGTACACCACAGATGAATGCTGGCAATACTTCACAAAGAAACAAACAAAACTCCAGACTTAAATACTACTGATGAGTAATAGGAGACAGATGAAAACAGTTCAGTACTCTGACACTCAACGGGTGAAATTGTTACGACTGGGTGAAGGGGATGATGAATATGTGGTGAGTCTATCCAAGGAGTGAGCAGGTGACCGTCTGGCATCAGTGGGTGGCGTGCCACATTCAGTATTAATGCATAATATCAGAATAGCTTCAATTAAGGACATTGACAGCATAACTTATCTGAAGCACTTTGGCTATAAAATTTGCTTTTAAGAACTGCAGCACACTACAATTCTGAGGGATTAAATAAGACATCAGATGCGGATGGGTAATAGATCCACATGTCTAAATGGCTGCAGATGAAGCAAGATACAAACAGCAATACAAACTGATCTGACACTTGCATGGAAAGTGGAATGTGACCAAAATAGAGATGTGCCTTAGTTATGTGCTATTCAAACTTTTAACATGAATTCCTTTCTGTGTTTTGAATTACACACACATCTGCGTAAGTGGGTATGTGTGTATGTGTGTGTGAATAATTAAAAACACCATATTAAAAGTATGAACAGCAAATAATTATCTGGTGCAACTACCTCTACATACTTTACTACCATTAACCTGTCTGTCCACTGCATTGGAGGTCTTGTTAGGAAAATGAGCCATCAAGCTAAATGAGCATATGTATAAGTACACGAGCACTGTCCTCCATGAGGACTGGAAACAACACCTCAAAGCAACTGCTACATACAGACAGAGCTGCACAACAGGACCCACCAAAACCAGACAGACCAGCGTGAGCATTGCCTTGATCAACTACAAGAAAGTATGCAATTCAATCTTACACACGATTCCCAGGCTTTTGCAGCTAACCTCCAGGTCTGTTATATGGACTTGTGGTAGTTAAATTTCCTTGGTCCAGATCACCTTTTCTCCTTTTACAATCAGCTGACCACGTCTCCAATCTGAATGACACGGATATCGAATGCTGTATAAAGCTGATAAGACTATTATGACCTTGGATGGCAACACAGAAATTTATCTTAGAGAGAGGCATAACCCTGCACCTACAAGTCCTTGCCAGCCCTCAATACAAACACAGCTACAGCACATACTTTACAGCATTTACAGCAGTGTACAGTGTAGTCAAACAGTACTCACTCACACAAAACAACAATAGAACCCTATTACCCACATGAACCAAACATATAATAAAGACATATGTTAACATAGAACATTGATCCTGAATTCCAAATCTTTTTATATGCATGTAAGAATAAAATACTTAATGTTAGTATAAAATCACTCTGTTAGTCTAGTCTCAGGCATAGACTGCCCATGCCCCCTTATCTGATAATTCCGCACTTTATCTGCTTCCTCTGACCTCAAGTAATACTTTTGTTGTAGAACCTGTAGAACTTATGATAACCAATAACGATTGGCTAATCTCCAGCTGCAAACAACCAATATATATATATATATAGACCTTCTCTCTGTGAATCATGTGTCAGCATAAAAAGACTCAGCATCATTGGTATGAATGGAAACAACTCCTCAAGAGAGTGGATGAACTGGGTCAGAGAAGCAAACAAATATCCTTTTGATTGTTCCTGACTGATGCTACGAAAAAAAAATGTCAAAGGTGAGGGCAGATCTAATGATGATACAACCACTTCAATGCTTCCAGAAGAACAGATTCTACTTCTAGTGTTTAAAAACAGATTTCCTCCTAGGGGAGAAACAAATATACTGAATGATAATTATATTCGGACCAACATGGATACACCTTAAGAACCTTCATACAGAACTCAGTGGAAGACTGGAGCACAACTCATGAAACCAACTCAAAGATCACCCAGGTGACCATACAGAGGGGTATATAACAAGGACATGTACCATCCCCAC
Source organism: Electrophorus electricus (assembly GCF_041902795.1). NCBI lineage: Eukaryota > Metazoa > Chordata > Actinopteri > Gymnotiformes > Gymnotidae > Electrophorus > Electrophorus electricus. The sequence goes on from NC_137504.1 coordinate 14,055,671, forward strand.
TGTGGGTCTGCACAGGCCTGAATCTCCTCAGTGATTCTACAGCTGGCTAATTTGTTCTGCTCTGCAGTCATGCAAAACAGTTAGCTTTTTCATTAGTCAGTAGGCATGGATCATATCAGTCTCTGGCCCTTACCAGTTCTTCGTGGTTGTCACCTGATCTTGGACATCTGCAGTTATGATGCTGACTGATTCCTGGTAGGAAGTTGTGGTGCTCTGCTTTCAGACCCCTTAATAACTGTGTGGTGATTCATTCTTCAATATGCTCTTCCAGTATTGTTCCATTTCAGTTTTGAGTGGATCTACAGTCAGGGTTCTGTTGCACTCTCACGGAGATTATACTTTTGATGGTTCTTTGGGGGAATTCAGACTGAAGGAACAGTCCTATTTCATAAAATAATCCATTAGGTAATTTGACATCCCAAATGCACAGCGTCCTATGTACACTGAAGAACCTGGACCCAAAACAGCATGGAAGGAGGCAGGGGACGGACTAACCAACAAAGAGTCATGGAGGTCAGTCATCATAAACTGAGTGAAGTAAGGTAATTGTCGCATGACACGTGTCACATGACACGAATGATGCCGTGATTTTGTAGTTTTTGCTACCTTGTTAAGGTACACTTGGGTTACACTTCAGATTATGTTCATATTATAAAGCACCCTCTTGCAGCAAATTAAATATGGATTCACTTTTACTGGAGATCACTCAGATACTATTCCCTTTTGTACTGTCTGTGGGGAGAAACTGTACAATCATGGCAGTTTCTGTTTAGGACCAAAAATATCCTTGCCTTTGTCTTTCACAAAACCATAGTTTTGCTGGACAGATGGAGGCAGGCTATCCCAATACAAAAATGTTGCATCTAACAGACATGTTGGTAGAGCTGATGCTAACACCCTAGGTACATCTGTGGCAGAAGGATGCAAAACATGCCATGCTACCTCAAAACTGTGTGACTATCTCATGAAAGATTCAGTGTCATCACCTTTAAATGCAGATAGAAGGCCAATTTTTAGGCTGCCTGACACAGTGAGGAGCTGTGCTGTGATTGACTGTTACCACACAAACTCAGTGGCTAACTGTTTAGAGCCACTATCAGAAACGGACATGTCAAAAAACCTTCTCTGAAGTAAGCACAACTAGACATACCTTGTAACCTTCACTCTGTTGATCCAAGCTCAAAATAATTTTAACTGTACACACTTTGGATGAGTTTGGTTCCTACATGTTTCATGAATTTGACACCATAAAATAAATATTTTATATATATATATATATATATATAATGTATATAAATGTCAGTTATAAAATGTTGAAATAAAATATTCTCAACATTAAAATAAACAAATAATATAGTATGCATTCTTGTCAATACTTGTCAATACAACTTTTATACACCCCTCCAGAAAAAAAAAAATACAATAGGGTCAACAATGACATCAAAAATATAAAGGCAACATTTTGCATTACTTTTTTTAGGTTATGCCAACTGCTGGTAAAATTAATCTGATCCAACACTATTTTAAATATCACCATAAAAACACTGAACACTTAATTCATTGTATAGTTTTTGTTACTTTAGAACAATGTTTTTTTTCATTTATTTATGAAAACAAACTGTTTACAGTATATTATCTATGTCTTCCTCAGGTCCTTGTTCAGTGCTTATTTAGTGTGGAAGTCAGTGTAGCAGTTTTTGTTGAGTCTTTAGACTGTTAGGTGTACTCCAGTAAATGTGCTCAGCATTGTAACAGATTATCTTTCCATCTATTTGCAATGAGCATCACATTCTCCTTTGTGCATATTTTCATGACCTCTGCCCTTTTCTCTTTAGCTCTGTTTCACTTTTCAGTGAACAGGCACAAAACTGGTTTTCTCTAACTGTACCCAGGCAGCAGATCCCTCCAGTCATCACGGAGTACAACATTACCCCATTGCCCCAAAGTCAGGCATTTCATCAACTGGGGAGCTCTTGCCACTATGAATAGTTGTAAACAATGCCTTTAGCAGCATCACAAACCAAGTAGACTTTATAGCTATTTTTAGACTTCTCTGGGTTGTACTGTTTCCCAAGAATGTGAACGAGCAGTGGTCTCTGCTTGAATAGGGGATCTCTGTATGAGTCTCCTGTGTCCAGCATGTTATCATTCAAGTGAAGATTTGCCTTTATCTGCTCCTATCTCTTCAGGGACATGATGTTTGCAACTGTATGGATCGTTGTCAAATTCCTGGATATTCAGATGGCCATAAAAGGACATGCAGACTGCAATCCCAATAAACCAAGCAATTTCTTTCACTGAGCAATTTAAAAGTGAATTTCTGTTTCTTTGAAAGGTGTGGATGCTTGATATATGCTAGATTCATTGCGGTGTGAGCATTTTAGTGAAATAACAATGAGGTAAATGTACCTGTCTCAATGAAGGGAGTATTTCTTTCCATATTGGTTGCATAATGAGCTCAAACATTTGATTTCCACTGAGGATCATACCAGGCTCTCTCTAGATGAACAATCTGGTCTTCCCTGCCCTTATTTTCCTCTTCATCTTCCTCTGACTCTACTAATTAATTTGCACCCTCCATAGCACTTGGCATCAAGGACCCTATTTTGGCTACATTCTCAGGGTTCTCCTCAACCACACTGTTCTCTGTTGCATTGTCATCACTGTTATCAGGAACTGAAACTACCAACCTTTTCCTCCTTCCATAAATTATATCAACATCTGCATAAAAATACATAAAAATGTCTACATAAGTCCTGTTCACAGTAGCCCAGGTTACGCTAACATGCAGTACATAATTATTCTGTAATGGACCAATGTCATTTATACAAGACAATGCATTTGAAGGTCAACATATTTAATTAATGCATATAAATGCATTTAATATGTAAAAACAAAAAATCTTAAAGAAACCTAATATATTTTTAACTTAACTTAGTTATTTTAATACTTACAAATGTGCTTACCATAGTGTGGCCATGTTTACAGAAGCTAGTGCTTAGTAGATACACACATTGAAGAAAATAAAGGCAGAGAGTCATGGATAAGAGAGTCATGGATAAGAGAGTCCTGGATAAGAGAATCATGGATAAGAGAGTCATGGATAAGAGAGTCATGGATAAGAGATTCATGGATAAGAGAGTTCTGGATAAGAGAGTCATGGATAAGAGAGTCCTGGATAAGAGAATCATGGATAAGAGAGTCATGGATAAAAGAATCATGGATAAGAGAGTTGTGGATAAGGGATTCATGGATAAGAGAGTCATGTGAAATTGTAAAAGTGATAAACAATTGGTGGGATGTTTTTAAATTCTAAATCTGCTAGTTTTGCTAATTTATAATTAACATGGTACCATAGAAAGTTAATTAAGTTGCCAGAAATAACATTTTGTTATTTAACATTTAATCAAATATTTTCAGTTTACGTAAGTCATGACAGTAGTTTGAAACAAAATGTATAAATTGTGTCATCATAACTTAATAAAATAATGGAATGCAAATTAAAAACTGGAATTGGCTAAATAATACTTTTTAGAGTGTACATACATTAACCTGTCCATGCCTTAACTGCACTATATGTAGATGCAGACTGTATCAACAAGCAGATTTACTAACTTCTTAAACATACTGCTCTTTTGCAAAATCAGCATTTTAAGGTCACTTTTGGTGATCACAACAATGAAAACATTTGCTTGCTTTACATATTTTTTCACCCATATAACATTGCGCACAATACTTCATTATTATTTCCATGTCGAAGCGTAGAACAACATTTTGTTCTACTTTGTAAAACAGTGATTTCCATCATTATCGACTGTAATGTACGATCCCAATCTCTTTCTTTTTAGTACAGAACTCACATAAACGAGGGTCAGTTCCGCTCTCACACTGAAAGATGTACCGCGCATGCAACCAAGAGGGATTACGACTCGTGTCACGATGACAGTTCGGCACAACACCAGCACAGCGACATAACTGTAACACAAACTAATGAGAAAGAGGCACATCTGTCAGATGAAGAGAGTTATAACACTAAAATCTTACAGACTAATCAGTGCACTGAATCAGTAATAATGAGATGAGCCATGACAAATAAGCACAGCAGTAATTAATTACTTTTTTCTTCTTTTTTTCGCCTTTTTGGAGGGAATGGCAGTATGACAATTAAATTTTCATTGGGTGCATTAGGCTCTCAAACTGACGGCTTATTGAAGTCACTTAATAAATACTACATAAAAGCCAAAGCACAAAATGTTCTACCAAATTCATTTAACCAGGCCACACTGCTAGTGCTCTGAATTATTAAATACATTTCAGAAAATGTTATCTTGTAAATGTACTGCAGCCACATCCACTGAAACAATTTAACTTTTTTTTCTTCACAAAATAATGCCGGGGGCAGCGCTGCTTAAGCAGCAGTTTTCTGGTCGAATAGGTTCCACACTACCTTCATTCCCAGAACTGCATCCTTTATCATTTCCGCTTTATGAGCTTCACTGCATTAGATCTGAAGCTGTTAGCTCGGTAAACACGTTTCAATATGTCTTCAATTGGCTCAGTTGCTAAGGTGCTATGCCTGGCAACTGCATCAGCCGAATACCAATGCTTGTGAGACGAACTAATGGCAAATAGGATTGCCGATATGATAATAGACAAATGTTAATAGAAATGAAATAAAGCGAAGCCCCTTTGACGGCTTTAACGCAGAGAAAAGGACTGTGAAAGCCTTGTGGAGAAGGTTAAATGGCATACAGCGTTGATTAATCTGTATTATAGAAGTCTGAGTGTCCCTGTAGATTTATTAATAGGCCATTAGAAAAGCTATAGTTATACAATTTGCATATGCATCCACGCTCTCCGACGTTAATACGTTAAAGCCATGTTTCTAGCAAGTTGGAAGTTCTCTAACGCTAGTTTAAATTCCAGTTGATTGTTTACATAACAATTATCAAATTAAAATAAACCATTGGTCACTTCAGTATCATACCGTGTTAAACGTGTCTCCTCCGTTTCTACGGCACTTGTGGCAGGTGGGTTTGGCTCATGAATCATTGTCCTTGGCACTGCTATAGGGGAGTTAGCACGCAGCTAATGGCGGGGTGGCTGCCTGTGGAACTGGGTCAACATTAACAAGGTCTACGTTGTGGCTCTCTGTACATTCCACTCTGACGCTGATTTGCGGTGACAGTTTTCGTTACATAAGCAACTAAAGGATAGCGCGGCAAAAACAGACTTCAAGTGTGTGTGGATGGAAGCTGATTATATTTATATTGTATATTGTATAACCCGAACCTGACCTGAACTCTTTCCCAGGTCTTTAACCTAGCCTAAACCCAAACCTGGTTATATATACCCTAACCATAAACTAAGTATCTTAACAGTAAGCCTAATGCAAAGTCAATGTACTGACACTTTTTTAATGAATCAAGGCTACAGTAACTTTAGTAACAACTGAGGACTGTACAAAAAACAACAACAACAAAAAAGACTGAAATAGACAAGGATAAACACCTAGTAATCTGTGAGTATATATCAGACCAACGCTATTCTACATTCATTTAGGTGTCAGACACATGACAGGGCATCTACATGCATGCAACAGGCATTGCACAGAATCAAATGGCCCAGTGACTAATAAACCAGGTGAGACAGAAAGAAGCACTCAGATCCTTTTCTTGTTGCTGCTGTATTTTAGTGAAAGGGAACTAGATGATCCAGCATTATTACTCCGCATCTTATACGAACCTCGCCAGTAATATCACCTGATGACAGCGGTTCAGGTAACTTGTTAGGTTGCTACTGGCAACGCTTCATTTAGCTGGCGTGGTGACATCATTGTAAACCAAATTAATGAGAAAGAGCTACATCTGTCTGACGATGAGAGCTTATGGAGCTAAAGTTGTACAGTGTGTTTAGTGCAATAATCAAGGGAAGACTGTCCAAAATTGGCTCAAGGAATAAAGGAATAAAAGAATAAAGAAGAAAAAGGCCGTGGTGGAAAAAGAAAGAGCAGCACTGTGGGAGAGAGAAAGACTGCAGGTCTGTCTTGCTTGGCTGAGTGACATCACGATGTTTTGTGACCTGACAGGGTAAATCTCCCAGGTCTATATTTAGCCATTTATAATACTGCCTAGGAGAAAAGAACAACCAGAATAGACCAAATGGAATGAAAATCTGTTGCGATGGTAGAGTTTTTGTCTTTTGACATGAGGTTCTGACATGGACGAAAGGTTTGCACCTAAAACATATATAGTCATTAATTGTAATGAATACAGGCAAGTGTCTGGTTATAATAAGTCATTAGATAAATCCTGATTTTACTGATCTTAAAATGGCCTTTCCACCTTTTAATTCTGTAATTATATGATGTAATCACATCATAATTTTGGGTTGAATTAAATGACTACATAACATAACATTAATGTATGTATTAATAAAGACTAAACTAAATTATGTCAAACTATTGCAATATGGATGGATTAACTAGGAGTTATATATGGAATATTCCCAGGAGTTTGAGTTCAGAAGGTTTCCACTAGGATAGCAGGGGCTCTGGAAAATGCAGAAAATCTTTTCTCATACAGAGAGATCTATTAGATATTTTGGGTTTGTTTACTTCAGTTGACTTTTGGACAAAACACTACCACAAAGCAGAGTTACAGAGCTCTATGCTTACTGAAAGGCAAATGTGACAGTGGCCAAAAAAACCAAAACAAACAAACCCAAAACAAAACAAAACAAAGAAAAAAACCCCCCCAACTCTTTGACATGATAAAGGAAAAGGCATGAGTACTAAAAAATCCTTGCAGATGGTACTTAGAGTGACTGAGTGAGAGTTTGTGGGCAAACATGGAAGAGATTAATTGTGTGTTTTATCAGTCTCGAAAAATACAGAGCACAACTTCCCTGAAGGATTCCCTTGCAATGGGAAAACATACCACAATGGATTGCACTTCAAAGCCCCACTGCATCTTCAAGAGGAGCTCAAGATGATACTGAGGTTTGAAGAACTTTTGGAACCAGGTCCTATTCCTTTCAACCAGGCAACAAGTTTAAGTTGTGGGCGGCATAAAATGTTTACAACGCCCTAATTGCCCTCTGAGGACTATGACTGCAGCCAGAATGAATCATAAGCCCTTTTATAAGTTCTTCCTAATTGAGATCTCCAATAAAGACATAAAATAAGTAACTGAAGCAAAAAAAAAAAAAAGCCAGTGTGAGAGCCAACATATGTTGTTCCACTGGCCTGTGTTTGGGGCTCATGCTTGGTTCTGCTTGGGACTTCAGTTCAGTGACAATCAATCATTCCAATCCAGTGAACACCAGAGTGATATAAATAAATATATTACTTCCATTAATTCCTATGGTTGGTGGCTAGAACTGTACAATTCTAATAGCCTCTGAGAATATCCAAAACCCTCACATAGATGTCAAATTGAGCCTCTGGCAAGCCTTCATCGCAATTTCTCGCAGGACTCAGTGACCTTGACAAATGGCACGTTGGAAATATTCGCCACCCAGGCTGTGGTTCCACAAATAAACCAACCCAGACATCGATTCCCATTATCCTCTCTCTCTCCCTCTCTCTCTGCGGATGTTTAGTCAACTGCACTTTCCATTACTTGCAGGCATGGCAAATGCGCTTTGGCTTCTCTTCCTCTCCATGCCATCAGGGGTGTAGGCCTTTTAAGAGCTCCAACTTATGGTAATTAAAAGCTCCCTGTTAGCACTGTGTGCTCAGAGGGCACTGGGCTGGGTTTCTCCAAATGCAATGAAAAGTGGACACCAACTGTTTCACAAGCTGAGATGAGCTGTGTCTCAGATGACCTCAGAAGTCACCTGAATCGTAGAGATTCACAGCTTCACAGATTTCTTCAGCTTGCTTCCAAGCTTGTGGGACTTTTGAGGAGTTTTGAGCCTGTAGGTGCATTCTAACTTTTTGTTATTAACGTGGTGATTTCTGCATCAGCCTGCGGTACTTGTCCTGAGAAGCATCTTCTTGCATTTTTGCTGCTGGTCGTAATGGAAAATGACACTGCCTAGCTGCTCATTGCTGCAGGGTATCAGCATCCCTCACCAGTCCTGTGCCAAGGAGCTAAGTGAGTTGACCATTGAAGTGAGGACACAGCACAAAAGTGAATCATGATCAGTGCCTGTGTCACATTGCACAACATGGCCTTAGGATTGCACACATACCTCATCAGGCTCGCACACAAAGTTTCAAGTGAAAATGCGTCAGTTACTTTAAAATGGCTGAAAGAAAATCTTTTAAAACTGTTGGAACGTTCGGTGCAAATCATCAGATTTCTCTGTTTTGTGTACGTACACAGAGCATTCGATTTGGCTACATTTTAAACCGTCACACTGTTGCATACTTAATGTAACCATGACTCCGTTGTCGACCAGAGGAAGATGGCCCCCCCCCTTTGAATCTTGGTTCCTCTCAAGGTTTCTTCCTCATGCTTTAGGGCGTTTTTCCTTGCCACTGTTGCCCTTGGCTTCCTCACTGGGGTCTTACACTCGGACATTTGTAAAGCTGCTTTGTGACAATATCTGTTGTAACAAGCTCTATATAAATAAATTTGACTTGACTTGACTTGAATTTGCAGTATAACAGGGCTTTTGCCTCATGTATCTCCAGCCCCCACCCCACCACAGCACCACCACCAGCCTCATTTCTTGGGAGATTCACTACATACATTCTGTTCCATTCATCAGCTTTCTTTTTAAACCTATGGCGAGGTCACAAACATTCAGTCAGAGTAGCAGAATATGGACCTCGACCTATAAACTCCTTCCACTAAAGATGATGGACAGCCTCAGCCATGGGTCGGAAGAACATGGCTCTCTCCAGTATTCCAGTATGACTCATGCAGCAGGCCTAAGGAATGCAATGGTGCTCTTTCAAAACTAATTTACACATTAGTGACATAGGTCTGAAAGAAACTGCCTCCGACCATCACCTTTGGGAATTTATTCGAGTTGGCCTTGGAGTCTATATAATTAGGCTCACAGGCATATCCTGCTGGGGCAAGTCACATTTCTGATGCTTTCAGTTGGAAGGTATGGCTGTGCAAGGGTATTTGTTAATGGTGTTAGCTGCAGACTTGCTGCTGGAATTCACCTCCCACCCCCAGGAAAACACAGCAACAATAAAACTGACCTTGGATCAAGTAGGGAAACAGGAGGCTTACTATGTGATTTGGTGAGTCTCCTGAGTCTTCCCAGTATTTTTAAAAGGGGTGGAATTACAAAGGGGTTATCTGTTGTAGTTACAATCACTTCAGTGGATATTGAACTGCTCCATCCAGTTAAAAAACACTCTTAGATATCAGTGATAAAAACAAATAAAGTAATTCAACATAATTCAAAGTGATTCTCATTACCTCCGAGAGTGTTCATTGATTAGTAGGACATTTGCCAATATTACCTAACCTGCGCTACACCTTTTACAATCAAAATAAACTCCACAACATGAACTTAATGGAGTGTATCTCTTATATTCTACTTTTATCTACAAATGGAAACTTGTAGGGCTCTACTTATTCTTTAATCCCAGACTGCATTAATTATGACTTCTTTTATTCTTTATTTTATGGTTTATTAAGAAGCATCATAGCTATTCTGTGATTCTGTGAAACAAACTTGGCAAATTTGGTATTTCTTTAGTCATTTAGTCATTTCATTCTTTAATCAGTTCCTTTGAACTGTTGCATTAAACATGATGTTTGGTTCATTATTTTGCAATAATGAAAACACGAATGTTGAAAACATTCAAAGAATTGTAAACAAATTCACCATAACTGTAAATTTAATTCCAAGAAATGCATATGTAATGGAACAAATCTACTGGTTCCTGACAAATTCCTGTTCTGTTTTTGTTGTTTACTTGTTTGCTTGGTCCTCATTGTGTATGTTTTAGCACATTCCTAGGGCTCAGAAAGAGAGGGAGGTAAGTGACAATTTTACAGCCATGCCATGTCCTGTCTGTATTTATAAACGTTTTTATTATTTTATTATTTATTAAAATTGGTTTAATATCTGTATCTGATCATTTTTGACATCTCATCAAAGGCTTTAATTATATATATAATTAAGGTCTTTGATGAGATGTCAAAATGATCATATATATATATATATATATATATATATATATATATATATATATATATATATATATATATATTACATTATAAATATTATTTATTTCACTTATGTCCCTTTGGTTCTAAGCCCTCAATTTATTTTTAGCACATTCACTAGGGGCCAAAATGTCACTACACACTGGTCAAAAAAATTAAGGGAACACTTAAATGACACATCTGATCTCGATGAACAAAAAATTCAATTTGAAGTTGGATATCTTTACTAATATGTGTACATTTTGAGAACAAAATGATAGATAATGGAAGTCAAAATCATCATCCCACTGAAGGCTGGGTTCAAAATCACACTGAAAATCAGTAAAACATTGAAATCACAGACTGATGCAATTTGTGTGAATTTGATCATGGCAACTCATAATGTGACACAGTAGAGTGTATGGCCCCCACGTATCTAACGATGGCTGGATTTCTCCTGGTGACACGGTGGATGGTGTGCTGGGGGATCTTCTCCCAGACCTGGATCAGGGCATCAGTAAGCTCCTGGACAGTCTGTAGCATTACTTGGCGGTGTTGGATGCACTGATAAATGTCCCAGAGTTGGATTCAGGTTTGGGGAACGTGAGGGCCAGTCAATGGCATCAATGCCTTCGTCACTGAGGAACTGCATACGTGCTCTGGCAACATGAGGCCGGGCGTTTTCCTGCTTCAGGAGGAGCCCAGGGCCCACTGCACCAGTGTAAGGTCTGACAATGGCTCTGAGGATTTCATTCCGTTACCTAACACCAGTCAGATAGCAGTTGGCTATCATGTTGAGGTTTGGGTACTCATGCTACCAGTAGTGACAAGGACACTAGCGAAACACAAAACTACAGCACTGTAGAGAAGAATCAGTCAGGAAGGATAAGGACAAAGTAATCGTCTGTGGCCACCACCTGCAAAACCAGTTCCTTTTTGGGGTTGCCTTGCTTTTGCCTTTCCTGTGCACCTGTTGCCACTTTCATTGTCACCAAAGTGTATGAAAATGATTTACAATCGTTTATGTTTCCTAACTTGACAGACTGATACCACTGAAGTTGAACTGATTTGGTGTTATACTGTTATGATTAAGTAGTCCCGTAACATCTTTTGAGCGGTGTATATACAAATATTATAGCATATTTACCTGAGGCCCAGTAATCCCTGGAAAAGTGAAAGGAAAGATCTACATGATTGTGTTGCAGAGACAAGGCTGCCTTTCAAAACCATTAAGGCCTGAGGTCAGCTACCCTACAAAGCGAGACTGCACATAACCCACAGTAGATGATGGTCCTAGATGGTCCTCTGGGGGCAGCAACTTAGCCCAGTAAGCTATCAAACTGCAGCCAGGAATTTCAAGATTCTATTCTTTAATTGATTTTTGTACTCCAAAGGCACAGGCCAAAAACCAACAGAGACATTATGAAGAAGCTTAACGTGGTTTTCTCTTACTTATCACTCCTAATACAAACTCAGTAGATAGTCAAACTACACTCTGTATTGATCTATAAACCAAACATGCTAACAAAGCAGTTCCTGAATGGATGCTAGCACCTCCTAGCTAACATTTGTCATTTGACCAAGATGCTAACTAGTGGTTACTCATGTTCTTTCACAGTTAGCAACATTATTTTTGACTAAACTTTATTCTTATAATCCATCCAGTTCTTTAGAGAGTGGGATGTCAGGTCATGTGTATTTGATATGGAGACAGGAAATTGTACCTTATTCATCATAATGGTGACTAACGAATGCTTGTCCAACCAGAGCCCAGGAGACAGGGTGGCCCAAGGTCACTCTAACAAGGACAGGCTGTACTTCCCTTTCTTCATATCCATTTCATGTAGTTGATGAAACATCACCGTAGCAGGCAAACTATGCAACTTATTTAGGCACTAGCATTTCATATTTGCATACACTATGTACCAGTGTCTTGCCCAGTCTCATAAGAGGGAGACATAAAATTAACAACCAGTGCAACTAAAATTGTGGTATCATGCAACATAATGATGTCACACTCAATATAACAATCAATATAATGATATAGGCCTCTGTCTCTGATATGTTCAAGCAGGTGGATTCGAAGGATGTCTGTCTAAACCACATGAGGGTGAAATTAAAATAACTGCAGTAAGTGCTTGATAATAACATACATCATATTGCACCGTCTGACCAGGATTTTAGATAGATTCATCAAACACTTATTTAAACCTTGGAATGCTAGAAAAAGGTGAGTGACTTTCCTCATCATAGCTCTCTTCAGGGTTATAAGAGACAAATCAATTCCCAGTCAGCTGTGTTCATTAGACCCATGCAATAAACACCCATCACGTTCCTAACCAAGAAAAGATGCAGTCTCTTACACTTCACATTTACTCTGAGCACACTATGACCATACTACACACTGCAACCAACTACTCACTGTGACCATACCTCATGGATTCACAATTTTGTATTTTGTACTATTAATTTCCTAATTTGTCTTGCTCGAAACTACATGCATAACAAATAAGTACTTTCAGTATCCTTATATTAAAGAAGTGCTGCCAGTATCCTTATATTAAAGTCAACCCCTCCAGCAGCTGGTTCAGTGTTAGTATCTTTAGGCATAAATAATTTAAACCATTACATGGAACAAGTATTAGAATAATGAAAATGCTAATTATTAACATAAATTATACTCCTATAGTGTGCTTAGGACTCATTACTAGAGATTTATATATCTAGTTTAAGAAGAAATGTGTGTAGCAGTTCATAAAGTGCTCTTCAGTCGACCTATCACAGGTGCAAGGAACTGGGCAGAAAAGAGAAATATCGCTTTGCTATGTAGTGTGAAAAATACACTTGTCATTTTTCATCTAACCACAAATCTGGTTTTGTTTTTCTAACCACCAAGGTCTTATGTGTCAATATTCTTCAGATGGGAAACAGACTCGACCAAAACCTTTCCCAATGCAGGGCACCTCCACAGAATTTTAACTCCAGATGCCAATAATAAAAAGCCTAGCAGACAGTTTAGAGAAGCTCTTTGGATTTAGAAATTTGCCGATTGATTATGTGACTCTTATTAAGTTAGATTAATAATATCAACCTGTTTGTCACTTGCTCTCAGTCATTTTTGGTTTTCCAATAAAAATTGAACCAAATTTTTAGGCGGGTTGTCTACCTTCTTCCTAAGCCCCCCACCCTCCAGGGCTGGTAGTCTTGTTCCCTCCATGTTGGATATTCCAATCTGCTCCTAACTGATACAAACTGTACACAATAAAACCCTCAGCGAGTCTGTTTAATCAGTGGAAGATTAACACCTGTGTAGATGTTGTATGGATTCAGGTCTCAGAAGCCTAGTACGTAGACAATAAAGAAGAAAAGCTATCAATTAACATTGATTCTTTTCACTGACACGCAGACACAAGTGCAACAGGCTACAAGGGAACTATGGATAAGGGATTATGCTCAAGTCATTTCTGCTGTGAATGCCTAGTCGGGCAGCTTCAATATCTCTCTCATTATCAGTACATCTTTACCTCTAGTAAAATGAACCAGCAACAACAAGCTACTAAGCTATTAGCAATGTTTTTTTGTTTGATTTGTGGGATACCTAAGAGCAGCCCATATACATGTGTACAGTCACATACATGAATGTACGGTCACACACATACATCCACACACAAATACATAACGTGCATAAAGAATTCATGTAATCAGTTCAATTTTTTCCCCCTAAGGATATGAAATAAAAGCTTTGTTCTAATTTAATAGCACAAAGACAATCTTAAAATAAATGAACAAACAGAAATTATGAACTCCTTATCCTGGTAATCATCTCATCTGATACCAAAATGAAATGATTTTCAAATGTTATTTCTGTTCCTGACAAGATGAACGAGCTGTACTGGTAAACAAGCAAGCAGTGTTTTGTCCCACATTCCATGGAGTAAGTCTGCTGACCAGCCTGAAATTACATATGCACAACCTAAATCCCTAGTGTTGAATTAGTAACTAATAATAAGATACAATGGGACACACACTGCAGGTGTTCATTCAACACTGTTGTTTTAGTATTTATGCATATATTTGTGTATTTTTAGCCTGAACAATGGCCATGCAGATGCTACTTTATATTAGTTTATGCTGTGGAAAAAATTCATCATGTAAATGCTACGTTGAATTTGTAGGACATAGATTGTAGTGCTGACAGTCCCCAAAGAGCTAAAAATAACAGCAGGCAGAGGAATCTTAATTTGAGTTACAGGTTGTATTTCCTACCTACATCACAGTCACTGAGCGCATTCATCTATTTTTTCTTGTCAATTTCTCTGCAAAGTAAACATATTCTTATTTATTTATATGTTTGGTTGGTTGGGGTGGGGGTTGGGGGTGGGGGGTTGACAGCCCTGAAAGTCAATAACAATTTAGATTTGTCCTGTAATCTCTGACATTTCCTAGAAAACATGTACGTGCAAATAAAGCACAAATCCTTAGAGGACAGGACCCTTGATTCAGATCAAGAAAGCCACAGCAAGATTCTCTATTAAAGAAAATTATTAACAAACATATATAGTAATGCCTTCTGAACATTAAAAATAATAAAGTTATGGGTTCTCTAAAAGCACAGGGGGGTATGTTCTCATCTCAGACTGTAGTGAGTGACATGATGCTGTATTTAAAATCAATCACACAGATTTGTAGTGATACCATCAGTCCTGCTGTGATATGCTGGCCTCAACACTAGGGAATCACCCAGTGAACAGATGACATAAAGGAGCTCATCAAAGTTCAGATCAATGGGGTTTCCGATTCATCGCTACAGGGTGCAAATCTAATCTGGCAGTGCTTTCAATGAGCTTGATTTCATGTGTCATAACATCACCCATGTCATGTAAGACACACACACACAAACACACATGGTAGGGGAGGTCCTCCATGCTGGTCGGGGCTGCAGAACCCATTTCATCCCGTCTTCTCCAAGATGCTAATTAGATTTCTTCCCAGGCAGCAATGGAAGTCACCTTAAAACAAAGCAGATACTGTCCATCCCCTGCTGGGACAGGATGTGAATATCTCCAATTCACTCTGCTGTAAAAGAACAAAGTTTACAAACTCACTCATGAAAGAATGTGAAGCTACTGCTGGAAATTCTTGTGCAATATTCAGACATTTCCATAACGACCTGGTTGTAGAACTGTCTTGTACAGTTGTTAAATGAACACATTGAAAACTAGTGCAGTTATACAATGTCCATTCATATAACCCGCTTTTTATTTTAACAGTTGTTTTTATCTGTATATTATATACTTGATTTAGTCAAAGTGTGGCTTCTTAGATTGGAGCATGCAGCTATGCTTGAATGAGGGTGTTTTTCATGGTGCTACTTGTGCACAGTTCAGCAACACTGCATTGTGAAAAATTGTTACCTCCATGCAAAAGTGCTGTGTTTAGGGAAACCCACTGCTGGTTGCTAGTTGCTAGGGCAGAAATAATGAACATCAAAACTAATGAAACTTCTACGGTAATGCTGAACCTACTTGGACTTTTTGCAACTGTACTTCTTAAAAACAATTGTACTCAGATACATAGCTTATTGTAATCTGTATATGACTTTTGGTAGCAACTGTACTGAAGTAGCATTCTACTGAACATCTGCCACTGAGATAGCTATATAGATTCTGGTGTTACTTAGCCATACGGAAACAAAATGGCCTATATTTAGAGTTAGGGAAAAGCCCTAAGAGAGAAGCATGAAAAATGAAGGAGCCTTTTGGTCTGAATGGCCATCCAGACAGAGCTTAGGAGGGCAAATGAAAACCAACGTGCAAAGGGCCAAAGTCTGCCCCCTGTGGGAAACCCATTTTCACACTGACACAGAAAAGGGGAATTATAAAGAGACTCAGAGGGATTTGAAGGTGTCAGAGCTGTAGGATGAGAAACCTTAGGTCATCTGTCACTGACCACCACGCTTTCACAAAGGAACAAGGAGGATTTTCTAGATAATGAGATTTTACATAGCTCCTTACAGAGATGATGAGCACATTAATTAGTGCAGATTCTAGTGGATGGGTAGTGAATATGGACAGTAACTTCCTTACCACTTGCCAGATGCAGTATTCTTTTGAAAATATTTTTTAAAAGCATTCAGCTTCTGCCAGCGTCCCATGATCAGTGGCCCTCTTATACTGTGTATGCTGCTTTGTTGTTTTGCAAGGGATATGCAGTTCACACTGAGTTGAAAATTCCTTTGAAAATTTTGTGACTTTTAACAGTGTTGTTTTAGGCCTGTCTTTAGTGCTAAAGAATTTGCTTTGATGGAAGTAAACCCTGGTGTTTGGCTATTGGATTCACTGCTGTTTCACTGCTGTTTTCATAACATCCTAGGTTTTCATAACAACAAAGTAGAAGTACAGTAACACATGTCTCCTCTGAAGTATTAATATGTCAGGCTTCTCCTGCCTTGCCTAAGGTGTACAAGGTTGTGAGTCCAATTTTCCTTTTTAGTCTCCTTTTTAGTTAATGTTATACCCTTCACCTGCCACCAAACTTTGACTTTCGCACAGGTACCTATAATCAATGTTCAGTGTGTGAGAAGTAATTTGCATCATTGACACTTTTGACACTGAAGCCTTGTTTGAGAAGAGTGAACAGACTGAGTACTGACCAAATAAAATTTTCTTTTCTCTCTTTTCTTTTTTTTGAAAAAACACAACAGAAGTGTTCTATGGATGATTCTTATTCTCTTCAGTGCTTGCATAATTCAGCTTTGGTCCCTTCTAGGATAAAGACAGACAGTACAGTAAAATCCCTTTTTAGACTTTATCGACAGTCAAGCTTTTAAAAAGTGATGCTATACAAATCCACTGTAACTATGCTGTACTAATGTAATGATTTCATATTTTCATGTGAGTTATAAATCCTGGGTGTGTGCATGGTTACAAAGAGCAGGTCTATAATTACATACGATTACTCTTCATCATTTTGGAAAATGGGGAATGACTTGGGTCACAGCAGAAGGGGGAATTTCTCTCGTATGCTCCATATATTTACAGTGCACTCTTTCAGAGCAAAACAGGTACCAAACATAGCACCACCCAGTGCATTGTAAGCAACATGGGGTTTAAATGCCTTGTTCAAGGTTATAACATCACTGACAGGGCGGTGTCGGGGGTGGTGGGGGTGGGTGGGTGTTTGGGGGTCAGGCTGGTGATTATTTCATAATCATATTACATTCAATGTTATAGTCATAATGGTATTATATTATATTAATTATCAAATAGGCCCATTACCTTCCTTAACATATGCGGTCCAATCGCAACTTTGCTGGCTCATTAGAGGTTCTCCTGTAAATAGTTTGCACACTTGGCCACTGCTGTTGTGGTGTATTCTGTGCATGGGGGCAGAATAGTGGGAACAGATTGGGTCACCAGATCAATGCCCAACTGGGCCTCCATCACTTACAGCAATTACGCAATCTGCCATCACAACATAATGGCAAGATTAAAATAAAGCAGTGGGAGAGCTCCTCATCAGAAAAACATAGTACTGGGAGGAATTTCTCTTGTGCCAGCCTCTGAATACATGGAGCATGGCAAAAGAGAGGAGCTCTTTGCTCAGGAGTGTGGGAATGTGTATTGAGAATGTGTGTGTGGTGGGGGGAGGATGGAAAGCAGGTATGAGGCTCTCAGTGCGTCCTTTTTGAGGAGCCAAAGTGTTCCACAAAATAAAGACCTTCACCTGATTCTTTGCTTCACAGACGATATTGGGGTAAATGAGATTCCCTCGATGCAAGAGGGAAGATTCTGATTCATGTGTACTGCAGATTTGGTGCCGTTCTCTTTTGCTAATAAGGACACAAGAAGGAGAGTTCAAACACCCCCCTTTCCAGGCTGGACATTTTTTATGGGTAAAATCTAAACGACTTGGTAAAAAGCCTTGGTGGCTGTCGCTAACACCCCATATAGTTGCATTATTTTATTCCTTTTCATGCATTTAATCGAGACACTGAGATGCACATAATGGGTTCATCACTGATTTGTAGAAAAGCTGTCAGATGTGGGTTTCCTACATGTACACATAACGGGCAGGGGACAGTAGACACAAGGGGCACGAAAAAGAGGATCTTTAGTTTGTTTGTGTATGTGTGTGTGTTTTGAGTGTGAGGGCAGTAGAACAGGGTGCAACAAGATGTGTTTAAAAGGCACTATGCCTAGGGTCTAGAATAGAAGAGTTCAGATTTTTAAAAAAAACTAATTAAAAAAAATCAATGTCACTGAACATAAAATATGATGTTATATAGTGTGGTAGATATCTCTAATAATTCATTTAAGATACTTTAAAAATAATTGGGTGTCTGCTTGGACAAGTCTGGGAGAGCCAGGTTACAAGGGTGTGGGAAGATTAAAGAAAAAAAATAAGAAAAGGAATGGATTCAAAAAACTGATTTTTTTTTTTTTTTAAATTAGGACAAAGACATACTCCCAAGCTTTTTCAGTCTCTTAAATTCATTTTATACCTACCAGCTCTGGGGAAGAATAATGGACAAGGAAGAGATGTATAGGATCAGCCATTAACCTGGCCACGCCCTCTGATCGCCAATTAGAACACATTAGGCCACACCCTGTTTGCTAATTCTAGTTTATATTATGACAGTGTTGTCGGGCAATAATCTAGATGGCAGGATGCACTCCTCTCTAGCTGAGAGAAAATGTGCACAACAGCAATAGATGGTGCAAAACTTGGCAGAGTGAGGTGGCAAAGCAGATGTAGGTGTGCCAGTGCGAGTCAGTGTACATGTGCCAGTGGGAGACTGTTGTTACCCTGAAGCACAATGAGGAAGTGCAGGAGCCCTGCCGAAGCAGTAAGGGCTGGCGTTTTGCCGCACGTTCTCGTAGTTTTTAATAGAAGTAATTAAAAGGTAATGAAAAGTAATCTGTACGCTTTAGTCAGATTGCATGATCCTCAAGAGAGCAGTGCACTAATTATTATTTTAATGAGGTAACTAGTAATTCTGAAACTGATGTGACTGAGGACAGATCGCCTAGCTCAACTACCCTGCAAATCACACCTACGGAAAGGAAGTATTTTATTCCTATTTGGATGCACTCAAACACACTCATACAGAAAACAAGGAACAAAGATACATGCAAGTACACAGTATGTTTAACCACATCTAAACATGATATAACATTACTGGGAAAAGATTTCACTCTTTATTTTCCTGATGACTAAGGTGAAAAGTAGCAAAAGAATAATTCAAACATACCCAAATCTGCCAAACATGCTTACCACCCACAAACGCATGCACACACACACACACACACACACACACACACACACACACACACACACACACACACACACACACACACACACACACACACACACACACACACACACATCTGAGGACATGAGTTCACTGCAAGTATTCTACACCATGTAAATGCATGCTGGTAAAGAGGAAGAGTAGAGGGCACCTACACCCCCCACCCCCACCCCCTTTATACCCACCAGCAGTGGGTCTTCAGCTACGCACTCTTCCTGTCACTGTGTGCCATGTCAGGTAAATGAGAACTCCCCATACAGTGTGTAAGCCATCCTCCCTAAAGAATGCACACACCTATAAAAGCAGAACAACCATCCAATAAAGTAATAAGAAAAAGAAATATGGCAAACGGCCATGGGAATGGCATGCCAAGGACTATGCAGGGAAAGGAAAAGCAAAACACACAGAACAAAAAAATACAGGCCGCTAAAACCCACTCAAGCAAGAAATACCCAGAGCAAACAGCTGCCGACTTCTCAAAGAGAGAAAAAAAAAACAGTAAGGGTGTCACACCACAGAAGATAATGAGCTTCTATTACCATAACAATAGTTTCATAAGATGAATGATGAATTTTCAGCCATACAGGTCCCATAAAATATATCAATATATAAATCTAAACCTGAACATAGCAATTTAAAAAGACACGGCTACGATGAGTTCCAATTAATTATCTACCTTAAGACGTGATAGAAAAGATGTGCATGGATGAACCAGAGAGCAACAGTAAGACAGAGAGCTTTGGTAAACCAAATGCATTACCTCAGAGACTTTGAGGGAGAAGCCAAAGATCAGTGGGTGGAAAATTGGCTACCCTAAAAATTGTCTTGGACTGTATGTGTGTTTGTGTGTGAGAGAGAATGACACTATGCCTGCATGCCCAATGATGGAAGCTCCTGGGTCTTATCCTCTCTCCCCTCTCAGTGCACAATCCACTCCCCCAAAGGACTGCAGTTTCTGGTTGAGTATATGCTGTGTGCGACTGGCTGTTGCTTCTCACAGATGTGTTGATTTTAAAGCGTCCTTAGATACTGAGAAAGGGGCCATAAATGTATAACTTCATATCATATTGCATTCACATTTAAAAAAAAGTCTATAGATGAATCAAGATTCAGTAAAGGCTTTAGGTCAGATTTAAGGAATCTGATATTTTCAGCAATGCCACACACAAACCACTGTACATCAAACATAAGCAAGACTCACAGCACTCCTCTCATTTAAAAGATTCACAATTATTTGTAATATCAAGCTATATTAGGAAGTATGACTTCACACAGATCAAAGGAAGCTGGAGAGATGCATTAACATATTAATTATGGATCCCTCCCAAATAAAGTGCCAGGTTTGCCCCTAGGCACCCTGTCATAGATCCAACAATAAAATACTGAGAGATGTGAGAAATATCTTGCATGCTGTTGTAACATGCCCTGAGCATTTGGACCTGAAAGGGTGCTAGGAAACAAACAAACAAACAAAAGCCTGAGCTTAGGTAAGAACATTTGTTCTGTCAAGGTGATGTCAGAAATGGAGGAGTCACATTGTCCCGCCTAGTCCTGTGGTGTAACTCCACATGTCAATGGTGAGCTGTGGTGCCAAATTCCTCTCTGGCACTCGAGAACACATGGCTAGGTGAACATGCACAATGCACACTGTTGATGGCTTCAAAAGGACATCCAGTTGAGAAGGTATGTTTCAGTAGTTAAGGAAAGGTACTCTAAGGAAGCAGGCCATCGCTTTGAAGCCAGCTGAGGAATCACATCCATTACGGTAATGTACATTTCCGGAGCAGGTGGCATATCGAGAGGAAATGCATGTCCCGCCATTTAATTGGACTTGATTTACAGGAGAATTACCAAGACATAATATTTACAGGGGACAAGAGGTAGCAATGAAGTAACCAGGCCATCTGGAAACAACCTCTGAATTGACTATGCAAAAGAAGCATGGCACTTAACTTGGGATTTGAGCGTGAGTTCATGACTCACCCCTGTGAGAATGACTTCTGCTCTGCTGCTCAATCTTCAAGAGTCGCCCGTGATGAAACAAGACATCCTAAGAATTACCAAGGACAATTTTCAAGTATAAGAAGGTGAAATCTTTTAGGAAGGTGTCACAATCTTAGAGATGTCCCTGTCTCCTTGAAGGAAGGAGCTTACAGTTACCTAAATGCATCAGTTGTCCACAATAGCACCGCAGCAGAAGAAAACTTTTAAATCCTTCAAACTTCATCCACCCACAAGGATATGAAATAAATATGAGCAAATCATAACCCCAGCACTAGAAGATAAATGAACTTTTCTGTTAACAAAATTGTGAGTGACTTGATGTTTACGATGTCATCTACAGCAATAGTCAAATAATATTGTGTCTCAAGTAGTATTTAGTACTTTATTTAGCCCCCAGCATATTTAAGGTATTTACTAACAACCCAACTGCTTAGACGATATCAGATTGTAGAGTGTAATTTTAACATATTACCTGCTTACAAAACCATCCTATACACTCTTAGAAAAGCCCTACTATGCAATAATCCAGCTGTGATTGAAAACATAGGGAAGATAAGACTTTAGTTTAAGCACAGTGTGTACCGATCGTGCCATTTCAGACAAAGCAAGCATGCCCCCTTTTCGATTGTTTAATCCATAGCCCACAAATGGATGATGGACCTCTCTTTTCCATACAAATGTGTGTAGCAGTTATCATGGTGCAGCACTCCTGCACAACTTTAGTCCGTGTCTTGCTGACCAAATAACAGCACTGGTCAGAGGAAGGGCACGTTCTGCAGCCTCCAGTAGTAAATGAGGTTAATTGTACGCGATTGTCAACATTATTTTTCTTATAAAAGCAATATGTGGTCAAATAAACACTGATTGCTTAAAAGGTCTGGTGATACAAATGAAAACAGAGAAGTGCTTTACAGAATCTGAAATTAGTAAGAAATTAGTACCATAAAGAAATAATTACACAACAAAAAAGGTGGAAAAATATATTTGACCGTTTAGATAAATCTTCAAAATTTAAATAACAAATTTCATGCCAGTGATGATGAATTCCATGTATACAATGAAATACACTGGTTATGCACTACCAATGGTATTTCATTGTGACATTAATCACTATATAAGTAATAACATAAAGACAGCTGGTAATAGAAGGGTTTTGTATTACCCTGGAGGGATATTTTGCAATAATGACTGCCTGCGTATACATTATCCCATTTAATATACAACACTGCCACTCACCAAAGAAATGAATCATCTGATGCCTATTTTATTAGCTTGGTACAAGCTAAGAAAAGACTTTATTAAAACTACACAGCTAATAATGGCTGCACGTTGCAGCGGTCTGTTATTCAGAAATAAAAAACCTCCAAGTAATTGACCAATTAGACCTATTTCACAGTTCTGTGTAATAATAATAATAATAATAATAAAGTAGTGCCCAGACACACATTGTTTAATTGATTATTGATCACAAATCTTTCATCAGTTAAGGCTGCTATTTCTCCTTACCTGGTTTTTGACCAACCTGAAGGACAGCGGGTCCTCCTACATGGTGCGGATTTAGACACTGGATCACAGGTGTCAAATTCCGGATAGGCTGATAATTCTCAGACATTATGGGCATACCTGGAAATCATAGGGGGACAGGAGGGACCTGACTTCCCCTTCCTAGGAAAAACAGAGTTGTCTCCCTCAATATATCATTGTAAACAAATCTAGATAATTTGAAATAATAATTATACGTACTATAGACATAAAACAATTCATTTTTAAGTTTTGAAAGATCACTTCCCCCTCTTTCACATGCCTCACGATGGTTTGGTCCACTGCCTACCATCCCCGAACCTCAACACACATTAGCATTTGGTACGAGTGTCTGCGAAGCATGCTAGGATGTGTGTCAGTGGTCGTGATCTCTAGTAAGTAGCTACTTTGCAAAGATTAACTTAAAACCAATGACATGTCAGACAAATTTCTTTACTTCTACCAATCAAAAGAATAAAACACATTTATAATTATAACCATTATAATCACATTTACAATTATAACCATTATAACCACATTTATAGTTATAACCATTATAATTATACTTACAATTATAACCATTATAACCATATTTTCAATTATAATAATACAGCATTTTGTTCGCTCCATTACCTCGCAGTTGTATCTAGTGCATCTGCCATATTGGTACGGAGGCACAGGATCCACAATTAAAATCATTAACGTTAACTTGCTAAATTTTCAACTGATTTTCAATCAGTTTGGTTTGTTTTAAACTCCATATATGTATTTATGATACAAGATACTTGGTTCACATTCCAAAATAATCCTTTGCAGATAATTTGTAGATAATACAATTTAATATTAATTTACCCAATATATATTTAATACAACAGAACTTCGTTTCCCTGGTGTTCCCTTTAAGAATTGTTCTTGAGAATTTTTTGTTTATTGTCCCACCCAACAGTGAAATTAAATATCTGCACATGATCATGGGGTGTGGTGCTATAAGGCCAAATGCAAGAAGGTCCAGGTGAATTAGAATGCTATATTCTCCTGAAAAGGCAGGGAAACTGAGCTGTACTTAGCCTCCTGGGTGAGATGACTCCTATCCTTCATTATGAAGAACTACCAAGCACCCATCAGCGCAATTAAAGAAGCGGCCTTGGGACAACTTTTTTCCCAAGAGGATTCAAGCATTAAAGTTAATTGCAGAATTTTAATAACTGGAATCTTACACTCTGCAGATTGTTTTGTGGAATGTAATCCTGCCCATGCTTTCTACAGAGCACAGGAAGGTTGTGGAAGCCTTTTCACAGTTGCCAAATAACTAAATAAAGAGCAAGCCATCTGGCTTGATGGAAATATAGCTCTGGGATGTGATATTGGTCCTGTTCACTATTTTTGACCTTTTTTGTTTTGAAAAATGAATAATTTCTGAGTCATTAAAAAGAGTAAGAATCTGTTGGTCTGTACTGAATCTAAATTATGGTGTGATATGATTTCACCTGAATTTTTTAGAAATTTATTTTTTACTCTAATCAGTTCTGCTGCACACAAACCATGGGCAAAAACACTTACTCATAGAAGGATAAAAATTAATATAGTACCTGTGTATCCTGAGCACATCGCTTCTTTATTGCTAAATGCCACTACAAATCATATGTCATCATCTTACAACTGTAGGTTTGGAACACAGGACCCAGATAACAGTGACAAAAGCCAGATTTGCCAATGAGGAGACACAGAGTACAGCAGTGGCAAACAATCAAGAATTGGTTATGTTGATGGGACTGAAATGACAGGCCCAAAAATACTTCAGAAAGCCCTCCTGTGTGTCTGCGAGCTAACACGGCGCTCACTCAAGCAGCAAAGTCAAAAAGAAGGGAAGAAGAAACAACAGAGAGCCATGTCTCAAGGACCTGTGTGGGGCCAGCCATTGTCTCAAGGACCTGTGTGGGGCCAGCCATTGTCTCAAGGACCTGTGTGGAGCCAGCCATTGTCTCAAGGACCTGTGTGGAGCCAGCCACTGTCTCAAGGACCTGTGTGGAGCCAGCCACTGTCTCAAGGACCTATATGGAGTCAATCACTGTTGGTCACAGTTGCCATCTGAATTGCAGATATGTCTATCTCAAAAACCCAAACAACATTTTACTGTATCAAGGGAACTGCTTTAAAAACTACATGCCACAAAAAAATAGAACTATTCTTTAGAATACACTATGGGCTCTAGACTAATAGTAATGGTGCAATGGTGCTCTGTGTAGAACTCAGAGTGTTGCTCTGACGCCAGTAAAGCACTTACAGAGCTGTTAAACTGGCCAAAGGGGTCATTTGATCAAAAAGGATCTGAAAAGGAATGTTGACGAGGACAAGCCATGTCTAAGCTTCAGTCATGGACAAACAGTACTTGGTTACAGCGAGTACCACTCCAGTTCAAGCTTCCACTGAAGGGTGAAATCATGATTGCCAGGGAACTGACCATTAAAAAACAAACAAACAAACACACACACACACACACACAGAGAGAGAGAGAGAGAGAGAGAGAGAGAGAGAGAGAGAGAGAGAGAGAGAGAAGGAATGAAAGAATTACAAATATTTGTTCAAATAGTTGTATAGCTGTTATAACAGCATTCTGCAGCTCTCTCTGAAAAGCCCCAATCAAAGTTATATTGAACCTTTGCACCTTTCTGTGCAAAGCCTTCTTCATTGACCATGAATTGATAAAAACTATCACTTCATCTATCAACCGTACTGTAGATTCAGGACATTTGCACAAGGCATGCTTTAAGTATCTTAATTTGTTAAACATCTTCACCAAGTCACCTAGAAAGCAAAACAACCTAGCATGACTCTATAACTTCCCATGACAATAAAATCTCTTTTTCCAGATGAGAAAAATAATGTCATACCAGCAGGGTCTAGACCAACTCACTGTAGTTTAGGAACCGTGACGCAAGCACACAGCAATGTCCTGGACCATAATTCTTTAGCAGGAAAGCAGAATGGGCTAAACAAGAGAGTAGCACCTTTAGGGGACTCATTAATTAAAAGAAGAGATTAAATTGATTACTGGAAAGAAAATAGGAAAGAGAAAATGATCACAGACTTATCACCGGTAGTATTATAAGGACCCACCACTGACAAAAGTCTTTACACTGTTGGGTTGCAAATTGATTTTGAATTTGTATCAGCAGGCAATGGTTCATCGAACAGGTCAGAGCAGATGGTGATACCTATTACCAGCCACTACCACTTAAGTACAGTGTCCTGAGAAAGCATTCAGACCCTTAACTAATTCTCTCAGTTTTGTAAATTATAAATACTTCACTGAAATTTTGTTCTCTATAATGCTTTATTTTTAAGCACCAATAGTCCAATTGTATTATCCAAAAACTACATAATTTAAAACTAACTACTCTATTAATTATTTTATATTTAAAATATTCTTGAGAAAAATAAAAATCTCAAATATATGTCTGCAATCCTTGTGGTGAAGCAAAAGCAGTATTTGCACAGATGAAAAACACCTTCTCTAATAAGCACACAACTGAAGGATCGTTATTCAGGAGGTGAATCAGAAGGTCACCTGTTAAAATTAAGGCTGAAAAGCATTCCCCAGATGTTTCAGATGAAGCAAAACATATAGAGTGTCACATTTGGCCCCTCCTAACGTCCTATTGTCTTGGTTACTCTGTCTCATGTCTTTGTTTGGCCTTACTTCCTAGTTATGGTTCTTTCCTTAGTTTCATGTACCTAATCCCTGTGTTTGCCTCAGTGTGTTGCTAGTCATTGTGTTAAATCCTAGCTGCTGTTTGTGAATCCATGTCATTGTGGTGTTCGCTGTTCATATTTGTCAGTGCAAACCTCTGTAAGTCTTTTCTTTTACTCGTACAAGTTTTGTTCCTTTTTGTAGCCTACTTCCCCTTTTTATACAAAGCATGTATTAGATAACATATGGGAGGGTTCAAGAGTTTTGAATATATCAGTGGGCTGCTGGGTCACTCAGTAAACGGAATTTACAGCAAACTACACAGTTTGCTGTAATTAGAAGAGTTGAAATAGGAGATGAGTTAGAGTAGGTCCAGTGAGGCTACAGGTTAACTTGAAGGAACTATAGTGTTCAAAATTTGAAAACAAAGTAAAGGTGTATCAGTCATCCAATCAGGGGCTCTGCACAAAACTGGCCTATGTGGAAGTGTGGAACAAAAGAAGCCCCTACTTAAAGAGAGCCTCAAAGCGCCTCTAGAGATGGCCGAGAAGCATGAGAGTGACCCATTTAGTCAAGACTACGATGGAGGTTTTGTAGCCAACATTCAAAGTGACATATGTGGTGCAAATCTAACATCGGCCCCACCCTTAAAAATGCCATAACTACATTGCCAATACCGTACTGAGATACTGCTTTTCGTCAGCAAGGCCCTGGGCACCTGTTCAAACAGAAGGGAAGAAGGAAAGAAGTGTTTCAGTCTGCCAAACACTGAAGGTTGGGAGAAAGTTCATCTTTCAGCAGCAAGGTGACTGCCTTACAAAAGCCAAATCAAAGTCCTGATCTTAATCTAACTGATGGAGTACTGAGTATTTTATCAGTGGCAAGGTAAAATAAAGTGAACTTTCTAGAAGAAGTGCCATCATCACCTCCAATTCTGTTGTGGCTGGCATTTAGACATTTTTGTCCAAAGGAGCATGTGGCAGATCTTTGGGAGAGGCCACACAGAAAGTTTGCCAAGGAAACTCAAATTGTATTTCAAGAGCTTGTTACTTCTGTGAAGGCCAACCAGGGTGTGTTGGCTTGAGTTGTGTTCAAATAAAGCTGCAGCTATTGTCCATCATAAGCAGTCCAATGCTGCTAGTTTTTGCTTCTGCTGTACAGGGGCTTTGATATTGGCACCTTTAAGAGTGCCTGCACTGTTTTACCTGGGACACTGAGATGAGATTTTGAGAATGGTATTAAACTTTATAGTTTGGATTTGTTTTACCTGAAGCTTCAAACTGGTGAAGAACTAGATGAAACTGAAGCCTATCAAGGGCTTCTACTCAGGCAGGAAGCACCTTGACCAAGTGGCATCAGATAACAGCATCCAAGAGACTGAAGATAAGTCAGGTCATGAATGAATACATGTCAATATAAAACACTGACAAGTGTGCTCTATGACATTTAATATGACTTTTCATAAACGCTACATTTCATTAGTTCAATCTCTAATGCCTTCTGGAGATATATACAAACCATTGCTTCCAAAATTTGAAGACGTCTGTTCACTGATATGCATTAGAAATGTCAGCCAACAGTGGCCAATACTATATTTCTGTTCCAGCCTAACCAATGGAAGCCAAATCTGGACACCTGCACATACTGACATACTGTTTCAGACAAAAACCTGACTGGAAACCAGACGGGTGGTAACCCTAGACATACCAGCATGTAGACACATGTAAGGAATATGAGCTGTGCAGTGACTCCTTCGCCTCCAAGGAGGACAGATAGAAGGAGATCCTAAGCATGGACCTGGCTCGGCAAGCAGGTCTAGCTCAAGAGCCCCATCTTGTGAGCATGTGAGAAAGATCTTTGTGGTACGATGCCTGCATTTAGTGCCCATGTGGAGGAACCACATGACCTGAGAGACTTCGTTGATCTTCAAATGCCAATGATTATTGGTGCACTTGGAATATCTTCAGATTGGCATTATCAGCAGTGGTCTAGCATTGGCCTAACTACACACTGAGAGGCCAAACTCAAGTACAGGTACTCAAGAGAAGGTAGTGGGGATAGACTCAAGAGAAGGTAGTGGGGATAGATACAAGGAACAAGCAAAGTGAACGCAGTATGACACATTCTGTATACTTCATTTCAGATTTTGGGTGAAAGGTTAATAAGCATTAGATGAATTATATGACATTATATGAATGTCATTACATGAAATATGACATTATATGAATAAATCTGTTTCACCATCAAAAAACTGAAGAAAATAACCAAAATTTGAACATTTTAGCTGAAGGTGTACTTTTTACGTGAAGCAACCTGAATGATTTGTTCATAGACCTTGTACAGAAGTGCTGTGGCTTATATTAATCAAGCATAACTATTAATGTTATCTAATTGTCCAATAGGTTACTAGTTTTAAATATGCAGGAACTTTTCAAAATAGCACTTACATAAGTCTTAACTAACCCAATTAAATTTGATATTAGAAGAAAGTTAATTGCTCATGGTGAATACTGGGTGTAATTCTTATGAGTGATACAATTAAGATCAGCTGTCATCTCATCTATTATGAGCCACCTAGTTGGCAAACCTGTTGAAATAAATAATGTATGTTATTTCTACATTTGTCCAAAATACTTGAAATACTTGTTTTTAACACAAGTTTTCAAATGCGTATCCTCCTTGTAATCAGGTGCCAGATCAAAAGCTCACATCAGATCACTGATCTCCTGTTTACCTTTACAGCAAACCATTTACACAGGTTATAACATAAGTCTACCTCTCCTATCTTCAGTGTGCAATTACATTGTGGGAGCTTATTCCTTCATGGAATTTCCATGCCTTATATTTCATACCTTAATTGGGTTTGAATAAGACTACTTTATTGTAGTGTATTTCTTCATTGTAAATGCTTACATTTTGTGCAAGCTAGGACTGCTGCTTGGTGTCATAGTGACAACTATACATAATGCAGATAATGTAAGGATTCTAATGGCATTTGAATGGATGAAGAACCAATGATAGTCAAACATGGTCTGCTGCGTGCTGTGTTCTTTGAAAAGATTGACCAAAGGGCACTGCTCAGTGTATCGGACCACTGGCAATGCTTGGAGATGTGCATCGCTTCAGCCTCAGCGATGCAGATGCACATCGTCATTCTGAACAAAACATTTTAAATCTAGGTAGAGGGTTTGGGTGACCTTAAATTAAAGGGAAGTTTAAACACACGAATACATTTATTCTGTGCTCACCCAAGGATGAGTCTGCCTCATTGAAAGGCGACCAAGCTGTTATGGTTACTGAACTATGAATTCACATGAAAAATAATGCAAAGTTGTAACATTTATTCAACATTACTGATCATTGAATTAAACTGACTTATTAAACTATTTTATTAAACTAATAATAATGGCAGGTTGCATTTGAGTAAGATCTCTGCGTTTCACTGCGGTGTTCCACGTAACACATTGGTCCTCGAGAAGCGCCGGCTTGCTGCTGCAATGGAAGAAGACAAACATGGCTTTGCTGATGCGAGACCCACATGGGAGTTGAATGGTGGGGAACCAGCTGTAATTGCCAGATTACAGGAGCCTTTTTGTTCTCATCTCAATGGTTTGCATTTAAAAACAAGGAATGGATATTAATGTGCAGCTGTTCTAGGAAATATCCTCATTTGTGGTACTTGTAATGAATATGACTCCAAACCAGTGCAGCTGCAGGGCCTTCCAAAGGCAAAAAACCCCTAAACAGCTGGATGTTTTTAAATGAGTTTTTCAACCAAGTTCAATTTATGTTTATATTCTGCCATCTACTGGCAGAAAATGTGTGTACCCCACATGATCATGAATCATGCTCTTAAATATTTGGTTTGTGCAGACAACTCTTATGTATGTGTTCGTCACAGTAAGACATAAGCAAAACTCAAACATTAAAAAGCACATCCTGGTGTATTGGTCAGTCTTGCTGATGGAACCCTTAATCCTCACCTGAAGATTCAAGAGAGCCGTGTGCATTCCACGTACCTACCTGCGAAACTCCCCGATAAGTTGGTCTTGCCTTGCTTCTTACATAAGCTGTTGAGTGACACCGCCGCAACCCCACCACCTGTCATGCCCTCCAAGCCAGAGAGACACATGTCTGGCAGTAGCCCCTGGGCCAGAGATTGCTGCTCGCCCTTGGCTCCAACAGCCTTGCATCTCGGCCAGCCTCTCTGAAACACATGCCAGCGGGGTCGCTCCAATCTTCAGACTTGAAGATTAGCAGCATTTGGCAAATAATACTGCAATTTGGCTATCATGCAATTTTCTTTGCTTGTGCCTGTTATGTGGTAAACAGAGACATCAGCAGAGCTTTGAGTATAGTCCGATGGGGAGAAGAAAAAAACCTGTTTCTGGATAAGTCTGTAGGGGTTTATTCTAGATGAAAAGCCTAATTTTCCAAACCGCATGTTTCTTTAGCAAGCTGTTCAGCTAGTGAAGTCAGGTGACACAAATAGAGAATCAGTGAGCATGGCGAGACAGATATGGATTTGTCATCAGATTTCCATGGTGCCAACCCCATATTTCATTCCCATCGCTTTTCAAACATTAAATACTCTCTTAGTTGTGGGCATGTTACAAGGAATAGATTAGAATGGAGATTAAAAATGTATCAGTAAGGGGCACTGGACCAGAAGAATAGCTTGAAAACTCATTACAGAATATAAATGAGTAAATGGAGATTTTCCCCTCTTTCTCAGCACGAAACATTTTCGCTACTACCTCCTTGATTCCCATACTTAAGTGTCATATCTGGATTGTATGTATGCATTATATAAATCATAGATAACATGTAAGAGCTCTTGTTCACCTGCTGATGTTCATTCCTTATTAAGCCCGTGATCAGTGTTCTATGTTCTTGTGGAACATTATTTACTGGAAAACAGCCCCCTGCTTGTGACTGGTCATTGCTTTGCAATGGTTCTTTGCTGTTTAAAAGCCCAATAAGCAGAGCAGGGTTTACCAGCCTGTTAGGCTAAACAAACGACACCCTTGGTCTGAATGTACCTCTGTATTCCACTTCCCAAAGGAGCTGGTAAACTCGTATGGTACTTTACTGTAACTGATGGCTTTGTTTTTCGAAGGCCTCTGCTGATATGACACCAGAGGCTACACTAATTGCTATTTGGGGCTTGCAGGCCCAACACCCTGCAGTTGACCACTAGGGGTCTGTTAAAGACAATCATCTTTGAGAGCTCATTGCAGATAACGGTTGGCCCAGCAGGGGGTGCTCATTGTGTGCTCTCTGCACCTGGGCAGTGAAGGTGATCTCATATTTCCCAGAATTCCCAACAACAAACACCACAGCTCTTCTCCTCCTCTCCCATCAGGTAGCTTATGTTAAGTGTTGGTGTACGGTAGACTCTCTGCAGCCATAAGAGATGTAGAAAGTCATTTTTGGACATTGTCAACAGAGGAGGTATGTGGGAATGTATACGGCAAAGCTTGTAAAAAGGCCTGTATACTGGCATGTGAGGCCTGTTCTTGTAAATGTGACTGTACAATAGCATTTGAGGCCTGTTCTTGTAAATGGCACTGTATACTGGCATTTTAAGTCAGTTCTGGTAAATGGCACTGTATACTGGCATGTGAAGCCAGTTCTTGTAAATGGGACTGTATACTGACATGTGAAGCCAGTTCTTGTAAACAGGACTGTATACTGGCATGTGAAGCCAGTTCTTGTAAACGGGACTGTATACAAAGGCCTGTTCTGTGACATCAAATGTCACAAAACCAGAAGTGTAGATCATTACAAATATAGTTATTTACATAATGGTGGTTATAAAGGAAGAGAACATGCATGGTCAAAACCTATAACATCCTTAAGAGAGAAATATTTACCTATAATTAACATTCTTCATCTACTGCATAACTGGTTGATGTGTTCAATTCAGCAGACAGACAAGAATTAATTAAAAAACTGCCAACATTTTTCCAGTCACTGTGTACCTCTGTATTTCAGGAATCAATCCACTTACAAATGTAGCTGCATACATGCTCAAGTGTGATAGATTGATGTAAGATAAGCAGAAAGCAGCTAGCATATCAGGAATTTACACATTTTATATAAAGTGAGACAACTCAGATATACCTCAATAAAGAGCTGCACCACAATGACATTAGAAAACCTATGCACGCGAGCAAACCAGCCGATCTGAATTTCATTAGACTGATGGCTGTAACATGTCTATGACGCTGGCTACCAGTCTTGTTTTGATTAAATAGAAACTCATATAGTATGGCCCATAAACGATTTCCCAGTTGCATCAAAGTCACACGGAGGTTGTAAGCAATATCATGTACAAGGGGCTCCACCTTTTCAGACCACCACTTCATGAACTGTTCCGAACCAGGCTGGGAAAGGAGTAAGAGTATTAAATCGCCAATGATCTGACTTCCTCAAGAGACTGTTTGAAGTGCTATGTAGTCAGCTAATGGCACAGAATGGTATACACACCACACTGACCAAAAGACAAAGCCACGTAATTTCGTGAGAGAACACACCAGACCCAAGAGCATATTCAAAGAATCCATTGGGTTCGAAATGGCACGACATGAGTGCAGTGTGTTTACATCTATGTTTTATTCAGTAGCTGAGAGAGTTCTGCCTTGATGGATTAGGGCTAAAGATAATGAAGTGCACTCAGAAGTTAGTCAAGTCCATGAACATGATATAGTCTAGAGCGAACATGAAAATAATGAAACCCTACATTAAATTTCACCAGGGTCTTCAGACATGAGAATATAGAAAAACACATTTTAGTTTCTAGTAATAAAGAATAGGTAATGGGTTTATTCTCCATTGAATAAAAACAGAAAAAATATCCTTGAGTAATTTTTTACATGTTATTTGTACAATATGAGCCCTCTCAAAGGGTTCTCAGTAAAGATGACAACATATGCAAAATGGGATATAAAAATATAAAATCATAGTCTGAACTCCATAGGTTTTCCTTTTACAGTGAATGACAAAACATCTCTGTAGGTGTGTGTGTGTGTGTGGCGGGGGTGGGGGGGGGGGGATAAATTACCATCTTACAAACAATTTAATACAAAGTAACTAATATATGTGCATGTATATCACTCTGGAAAAAATTAACAGACCATTGCAAAATTATCTGTGGTTTTACTTTACTATTTATAGGTCTGTGTTTCATTCCATAAATTACTGACATTTCTCCCAAATTCCAGACCTGGAATAATGCAAACAAAAGTTGAATCCCAGCTTTCATCCTACTTGACATGCATCTTTAGTACTTCACATTGCTCCCTATGTAAGATTTGGTGCAGCTGGTTACTTAGTCAGTACCTCAGTAAATTAAAAAAAAGGGAATGAGGTGTACCTGTTTTCTGGTGTTGGAATTAATCAGATACTGGATACTGACACACATGAAGAGATTAAATAATAGAGTAGTCAGAATTTTTCTGTACTGTACCTGTTGCCATCATAAATATAATTTTTTTAAGAATGAAGATCAATTCCAAATTTTTTAATGCTGAGCTTGTCTGAGCAGACTTTTTTTATGGCAAATGAATTTCTCTTACCAATAAGTCAAGAATAATTAGCAATAAAATATATTACATTTGAATGAATGAAAAGAATATGCTGTACATAAACACACATACAATGACACACACACACGTATATATAACACATATATACAAAGCCACGCACGCACACGTTCACATGCACGCATTTACACAGAGCAAGCAATGGAAGTGCCCACCTACAATCTATTGATACCAAAATTCAAGCTGGAGTCTCAAACTCTGTCAAAGGCAGACGAAAGAAGACATCTCCCTTTTCCATGCTAGGTCCTTTCAGACCTGTGCAGCACAAAATCTTCCCATCACGCCCTGTATTCACTTCTTGTCCAAGCCTGAGCGGCTAAGCACTGCTTTCCCATGTATACTGGTCCACGTGGCTCACACCAGGTGGTACACGCTGTAGCCCAGAGGTGCCCCATACAGTCCAACAGGTGGCACGGGCAACATGGGCCTCTGGTAGGGGTATGACTGTCCATAGAGTGAGGCAGCTGGGTGCAGCTGCGCACCCAGGGGCAAGGCCAGGGGAAGGCCCGGATGCAGCGCCGGCTTAGCGGCCAGTTTCAGTTTCTCCAGCTCGGCTTCCTGCAGGCGCTTGGCCTTGGCGCGCCGATTCTGGAACCAGATCTTCACCTGCGTCTCAGTCAGCAAAAGGGAGCTGGAGAACTCGGCCCTCTCGGCGATGGACAGGTACTGCTTCTGCCGGAACTTGCGCTCCAGAGCCAGGAGCTGCGTGGTGGTGAAGGGCGTGCGCGGCTTGCGGTTAGCCTTGTGCTTGCGGAGGGCGCATGGAGGGCTCGTCTGGCCTGCGGGGTGGAAGGGGGAGAGGGAGGGTGGGCAGAGCGGGAAATACGCGACGGCACCAACGGGTTAGGAGACTTCGACTGGGCACTGAGGTGAAAGAATGCTGGGAAGGTTGGCTGAGTGATCTTGAAAAGAGTAAACAATGTTATGTTTCTGTGCACTTCATGATTGATAGGGTAACACTGTGTAAAGAACAGTAAAAGGAATTCTGAAATGAAGTGTCTCTTTTGCCTTCCCTAACATTTGACTGTTAATAAGATTAAATGTAAACCCCCAGAACAATTTGCCTTTAATTAATCCTTTATTGCAATATTCTGAGTGCTTTCTCTAGTACCAAAATCAGCTAAATATAGGGCAGTAGAGAAGCATTCAGAAACAAATGTCTGTATTATAAAATGCTATAGCCTCAGATGTTTATATGTGATTGATTTAAATAATTGTAATACTGTGAAAATGTGATTTTCCAAAGGGAAGCTTGTCAATTAACTCAAAAATACATTTTGAGGTATCACTATCAATAAACTGAGTTATGGGAGTATTTTAACAACAATTTCCAGACTTTCGTGCTATACCGGACTATTTTGATAGCGTACTACAGGCCTACATGACAAGCCTCAAACTGTTCACTGAAACAAGTAAAAACTGATTAAACACACACACACACACACACACACACACACACACACACACACACACACACACACACTCTCTCTCTCTCTCTCTCTCATATTATATATATATATATATATATATATATATATATATATATATATATATATAAAGATCGTTAACTGTTATTGCCATTTTAACGTAGGCCAATCTAATATCTACATACAGAAATGAGTAACGTTCAACCTCCTGCTAACTCAAATCGCAAAGTTACCTCGGGTGACTTTATGTATCGTAATAATTTTCCCCTGAAAAGACCAGCCATTTACAAGCCATAAAAAGCCATAAAAATCTTACAAATGACAACCCGCTTCGAAAACATAAACGATGCAGTCTACACTTACGTGTCTGTGCGTATCTAGAGTTCATAACCCAAGCAGTGCACTCCTCTGGCTCTGGAGATTCCGATTTGACTGGCGAGTTTTCGATGAAGTGCTTTCGAATTTCCTCCGGACTGCAAGAGTCCTTGTTTCGGTATGACGAGACCCGAGTTTTCGCAAATGTCGACAAAGATACATCCTCGGAACCTTTTTGATACTCCTTTGTACTTTTTTTGCAGGCTATGAGCGACTCCACGCTGAAAGGATGACTTGTCAGCTGAAGTTTGCGTTCCTCCATCGTCCGCTCCGGGCCCAGTCGTCTGTCTTCGTTAGTTACGTATCTCTCTCTAAAACTTGAAATGACGGACATCCCTCTTAATCTAAATGCCTCGCAACAAAAAGTATTCCCGCCTTCAAAGTCAGTCTGACTCCTCATATATGCAACAAGTAGCCTTTGACCCTCAACTACTTTTAAGCATGGGGCAATCATAAAACTCTTGGCCAATAGGAACGCAGTCAAATTTGCTACCATACTCTCCGTAGCGAGAGACTACACAGTACTTTCGCTCGCTTCCGATTGGTTGCTGAATGTTTACAATTAGACTGCTGTCATTTACAAAATGACACCGGTAGTTTGCGCAGCAATAGAAGCAATGCGAGTCTGTCGCATAACAGCATAAATACTTAAAACCTTGAATATTAAAATTATTTTGCGTTGTAGGGCTCTGGTTGTTTTTCGCTTGTCCTTACTAAATACTTGAACTACAAATCACAGCGAAGCCCACGTTATTGATTTGCCCACTTTGCTACTGGTCCTACAACAAAATCGACTGTTCTCGAGAGTAGATTTATAAGAGAGTAGTAGATTAATAATTCGCCGACAATAGACAGTTAACACTGTTCTTCCTGTTATCACACTGGGTGACTCGCTATTATGTGTAGGCGACGCTTTACTTTATTTTGAATTTTTGTCTTTTATGAAGTACAGTCATTTTTTCTCAATAGGCGCCTGAACGCTGGTCTGTAGCCTAATAGACTATATAGTAACTACTTGTTCTGAACTGTTAAAACAGTTCTGAGAAGAAGAAGCATTTCTTTCCAGCATCACTAACTTGTTGAGCAGTGCTTCAGGGTGCTCACAATTTAGACCCACAAGTCTGCTTCCAAGCAAACTATTTATTTTTTTTTACTCTCTGAGTGAAAGATGATATCTCTATAATTAAATTTATGTTTCTGTCCTAACCTGTGAACTCTATGATATGACATATTGCAGCAAATGTAATTAACACACTTATGAGAAACTAATTACTTTTGGTTTTGTGCCATACTGTGAACTGTTTGTATCCATGATGTTTAGTGTATTTGGATAATCACACGTGAAATAAACTTCAGCTTTAGAAATGCAATCAGCTGCCTGTTGGACTGGTCTGTGTGTGTGTGTGTGTGTGTGTGTGTGCGCGCGTGAGCATGAGAGAGAGAGAGAGAGAGAGAGAGAGAGAGAGAGAGAGAGAGAGAGAGAGCCAAAGCTGCAGGGTGAGATTCTGAGAGTATGTCGTTCCCAAGAGCCTCAGCGTTTATTAAGCAGGGTGATTTCACAGACAATC
This sequence comes from Electrophorus electricus, assembly GCF_041902795.1. Taxonomy (NCBI): domain Eukaryota; kingdom Metazoa; phylum Chordata; class Actinopteri; order Gymnotiformes; family Gymnotidae; genus Electrophorus; species Electrophorus electricus. The sequence continues at coordinate 14,093,298 of NC_137504.1, forward strand.
TGAGGTTTGCGAAGGCGCCAGTGAGCGGGAGAGATGAAAGGAGCCTCTCCTCAGGGGAGAAACTGTGGCAGTTTGGCGGCTCCATACAGGAGGAGTCGCCTACCCCCGCGCGCGCACACACACCCATACACACACTCGTCACGCCCCTTGCCCTCCGGCACCTTGTTGAGCACAATCGGCCTCCCTCCATAGATGTACTGTGAGAGCCTGCTGAACTGGAGTGAGAGATATGAGGCAGACAGTTAAGGCACATGGGAGTTGACGGAAGATATATATATATATATATATAAGACAGACCAAGAGAGAAGATGAGAGCGAGACAGGCCAAACACAAAGAAAGACAGGCAGACAGCTACAGGAATGAGGAAGAATGCTGGACAGAAAGTTATGGCCAGTGTGTGCCATTCAGAGCAGCACTAAGATGATAGCCCTTTGAGACAAGCTTCTAAGAAATTGACCAACACATCCTTGTTGCTATATAATCCTTATGGCCTAAAAGAAAGGAAATGTTTTGGTTTCAGATTGGAAGAAAACATCGAAAAAGGGAGACATTTTGTTGTTTTTTTGTCTGTATGTTTGGACACACCTCGAGCGTTGTAATTATGGGCTCAGCTTTGAAGTGGTGGAATGCGGGACTGTGTAAGAACTCGAGTTGCTTCCATTGCGCACTGTTTACACATCCATTTAGCCCACTTTACAGTCTCTATAACCAACCAAACCAAATACACTGTGGTTAAATTTCAGGCTCTCGTGGTCTTTATCTCCTCAGTGTCATTTGCTATCAACTAAAATTTGGGAGTGACTGATTTGAAGTTTTGAAGATTAGTTTCTATACATGGATAAAGCAGTATGTAGAGACAAGTTAAGACAAATCATTAAATTGGTCAGAGTTGCTTTAGGTATAGCAATTATCTCCAGCAAAAGGGTTAAAAGTGAAAATGATGAAGTTGTTCCAGTTCTCCTCAAAATTTGAAAATCTGAGCTAATTAGGGGCAAAATAATTCACATGGAAAAAGGGGAAAGTCAACTGATGGGGATAATAGCATTATTGTTTTGGTAGACTGATAATACCACCAAGGAGGTCATAGACATTGTCACTCTGATTAGACTGAATGAAAAGGATTGGCAAGGTGACAACAACTGTCATCACTTAGTTTTTATAAGCACCATATTAGGCTTCCGGAGACTTCTCCTATGAGCGAGCATTTGCTGTAATGAGAGAAAATTACTACTCACTAAAGGAGGATGGCGCCAGCTTCAATTAGCTCGAAGGAGGAAGGCTACTACTTAGAGGGAAAGAAATTATCATGTAATGCAAAGAATGACAGACTTAACATTGACAGTAGGGGAGGCAACCTGTTGTGTGAGTCACCGCTGCTGTTGAAGGTAATCATCACAGGCCAAGGTGTAACAATAGGTAAGATAGTTGCTTTGTATCTGTTATCTTTGCTTCAAAACAGTTGCACTCCTCAATTCTGGCTGGAAGGACCTGTCTAGAAGTCTTTCTGTAAACCTTCTAGTTATAAACCTTCTAGTTATACTGACCTAGCACCTGATATTGAGATGTACTAACTGTCATATATAACTACTATACTTTTTGAGTGATTGTCAGTACCCAATTTATCCAATAAGAAAGTTTCATTCACCAGCTTAAACCATGTTATGTTTTATACTTCTTTGTAGTTCTCAAGACTACTCATGAATGTCTGCAGCAGCAAGTTCAACAGCTCTCTTAAAAACTATGAAGTCCCATCAAAATCCAAGTGCCAAACCTTAAACAGAATGCTGTACCTTAGCAGGGGCACCCACCCACGCCCCTTCCTTGGTCTGGGTCCTCTTTTTAGAGCCCTGGAGATGTGTCACACTCTATAATCATGGATCACTGCCATGCCAGACCTCTTGATGAAGACATTAGGCTTCATGACTCATCAACTGTCATGACTGGAGTTTCCGTGTAAACACTCATGAGTAAACTGAGGGGCCCTTTAACTGAACTCTCATTTTTCATAGACAATGTCCATGCTGTGCACGAGAACCCTCGATTTACGAAGAGGCTTTACTACCTTGAGAGTGGCTTTTCATTTAGGTGGAGGCACCAACCTGCTGTAATTGCTCTTTAAATGCAGCAGGGTATAGGTGTCATCTGCCGTCAAAGCAGAAAGCAAACTTCAATTTTCCCTGTGGTCACGAGGGCATGACGTGAACAGGAGTTGACACGAAGATGATTATGCAATTCTCCACGCTTCCAAACTTTCATTATCAGTTCCAAATCCACAAATCAAACAAGGCTGAAGGTATGATGGCTCTAAACAAGCTTTTTCCATACTCAAATTTGACTTGCACAGATTTGACTTTGATTCCATTACGTTACCATCATGAATCAAGTGTGAAGGTGTGGTGCTAAAAATTGACAGCCTTGGCAGGTAGTTTGAGCCCAGTCTTGTGATGATTCGGGGCAATTCTTAGCAGAGCAGGGACCGGGCATACCACATCACCTCACCCGACACCCTTACAGCGGGTGTCCCCTTCATTAATGCGATTCTTCCTGCCCCCGCTGCCCTGGGGCAGACGCTTGGCCATTGACCCCACTTCGTTTAATGAGCAAGAGACGCCAGGCACAGTGGGGCCAGCCAAAGTTGGGGGTGGGGGGACCGCCCCCCCGCCCGCCCCACAGTCAGACTATTCCTCCCAACTCGAAAGGACTCACACCAGGAGAGAAGGTCGCCATGGAGGCCTCCACCCACAAGTTCAAATGTCAGTGCCCTGGCATGTGCCCTCGGAGAAAGCAACAGAGGAAATAAAAGGAAATAAAATGTGGGCTAGATTGCTGTTTTTTCTGTAACTGATTGGCAGGCTCCCTGTTGCTTTGGTAGATATGGAAAGTGTCTGAATGAATGATTCATGGTAACGAACTTGGTATTAAATCCTTCTTGTGACATATTTATTATGTCTTAAAGAGATGAGGATATTTCAAAGGAGGGGGATGGGGGTGATTGATTTTTGAGATGGACCTTTACAGTGCTTGAGGTCAGAAATCGAACAGTGGCCACCTCACCCTGACGTCCTGGAGCTCGTCAAGCCGATGAAATATTAACTATGACAGGTGGTATGGGCATGCTTTTTCTGGTCTGAGCTCGGATTGCTGAAGCTACGTGTGTAAGTGAGTGGTGACAGTGTTTCGTGTCAGTTGCGGGAAGCCACAGTGGGACAGTCAGGTTGATTTCATTAAGGTGATGAGACGCACGTGTCCCGGGTCTTCATCTGCTGCTGGCCCCTGCTACTCTGGCCCTTTCAAGTTCCGCTGTCTCCTGATCTGAAGATAATTGTTCACTGTAATACTAGTCAGGAAATGAGTTGATCAGCTCCAGATGGACATCCAAAGGGAGGGGGAGAACAGAAGTAAAAAAATGAGGGGGAGAAAGAAAGAGAAAGAGAAAGAGAGAGACTGGAAAGGAAAGAAAGCGAGAGTAATTAAATTATGGAGCTTCAGCCTTACCTGACAAATTAACAAAAATACTTTTTCTAAGAACTTGCAGAGGCACCACTGGGCTTCATTGTGTACTTCATTGTTTCCTTTCAACCAAAACAGTCATGTGAGGTGTGTGCTGGCATCTTTCCTTAGATATTTTTATTTTTTTGATGTTGTAGATGTTTTTTCTCTAAGACTTTTGCTTTATCATAGCACCAATGACCATAGAAGCCTTAAGGATAAGGACCAAAGGAGGTTGAAACATGAAGCATAATTGACTAATTCATAACCCCTCCATTGCACCTCCAGCCAATACAATGGGCATTTCATTAAACTCACTATTTTTCATTTCAGGTCTATCAACAGCTGTTTTAATCAGCCACACTGAGTGCTTTGAACAGGCTATTTCCTGCAGCTTCTGGATAATGGCTGTTGTTAACATAATTATAGTTCAATCAAAAACACCTCTGATTCATTATCTTTTTTCCTCTTGCCTGTTTGCCTTTGGTGCCCTACTACAATGAATTACACTAATTACAAACACAGTTCTCTCATTACAGAGTGCAAGTTCCCAAAGACCATATTGGACAGTTTCATCTCACCAGTTTCCTCCAGACTCCATTTTGCGTGCATTCTTTATCACACGTGCCGCTCGACCGTCTCCGGAAGGGTGAGGCCGGAATGAACGGTATGATCATTTGTAATGGGGCAACACAAAGCAGAAATTAGTGCAGTGTTTAAGGTTTTCTTTGGCAGGGCAAGTAAATAACATGAGGTGTTGCAAACTGTTATTGGCTGGTCATGACTAAATCCACCATGACTCGCTCAGAATTATATATACTGTAGCTGCTACCACAAAGATGGATTTATGAATTGCCAGCATGCGTGTGTGAATGATGTCTTACTGACAGATAAATGGCAGCTCTCGGTGTGCTTGTTTAGGGTTTCCCATCACAGAATTCTTGCTCTCCGAGGAGGTCCCCGTGCATCAGAGCTCAGTGGAAGGGAGGTGCTAGTGTGGCCAGGCACTGTGGCAGGAAACGCCAGCGTGTCCGCAGGTACGCAGGAGGAGAGAAGGCATTCTCTTTGGGGTTTATAAAGACAAAACTGGCGTCCTAGGATTCTGCTTTTGATAATCAGCCTGCAAAGCAATCAAAGCATTGGGCTGTGATGCCTGTTTGTTTTGAAATTAGAAATACCCTGATGACGTGAGAGGGAGAGGGAGAGAGAGATACAGAGTGGGGGGGGGGGTGAGAGACACCATGTCTAGACCTCCTATTAGGGCCCCTCCCTGATTGCTTTGTTCAGTGCCATGTCTGAGCAGGTAATTATCCTGCTCATAGTATCACAGAGGGGTGACGGGGGTGGGGGCGTAAGAGGAAATCGGAGGAAATAGGGTGTTTTGGTTCCACGATGATAACATGAGAGAGGAAATTGCCAATAAATATAATGACATCATTTCATTTTAATGATGCATGTCCTCTTTTTGATGCCTGCCATGATAAAGACCTCATGTGACCATTGCAAAGCAAATCACACTAAAGGCTACAGTATGATACGTCACACACCATCTGTATCTACACAAAGATACAAGCTCTGGTGTGTTGCAACAGCAGGATGTTCTATTGAAACTTTCTGATAAATGGGTTGCAAGGTAACTCTATTTTATGGAGAATACCTTTACATGCAGCTTTAATGATATAGATGGGGATGATATGAAAGGCTGTAAAAGGCAGGAACCCATTCAGGCTAGCTATTGCAGGTAGCCTGTAATTGCACTGAAACCACCACCACCCCCCCACCCCCCCACAAACACACCACCAACCTTTTGATGTGGTTAACTCATAACGCTGATAATGTTGTTGATGCTATGAGATTCAAGTTTGCCCTTGAACTCACCCATGCATGACACCAATTATAGCACAGGGATGGTGGAAAGGAGAAAATGTCTTAATACAACACTGGAGTTTGTAGACAGGCACCGCTATAAATCATATACCATTTTGTTCAATGAACTGCAAAAATGTCCCCCACAGACAGGCCTTCTACCACGATTACATAGGCTCTCTTTTGTTTTTCATGAACATGGGGAAGGTGGAACCTTCTACTCCAAATGTGAGCTCTGAAAGCAGAAAGCACAAACTGAAGAAATAGCACTTCTATCTGAAACCAGTCACCTGCAACTCTGTTACCCACGGTTGCCTCAGGGGAACGAGCGATGCTGCAATTACAAAACTATTTGAAAGCGGCTCTCTAAAATTGTACACCACACTAATAACCCCCCTCAACAGAGCTATTTTTGCCAAAGATAATTCTCTGCTTTATCTGCTGTCCAAACTAGCCCATGGGGGGGGGGGGGGGGGGATGACACGGTAGCAAACCTGTAGAGCTGTCAAGAATAGCCCACCTCCTGTTTAAGGGGTGGGAGCACTTTTTCACCCAACTGCCCCCCTCCTTCGTTGTACAATACCCAGTTGTCAACCTGTGTTTAGGAGATTAACCCTGATGGAGCCGAGGGCCATCGCTCGTCATGTGATGCAACGTTCCACAACGCGTGGCGCCACTGTGGAGCCATGGGGGTACCGAGGGGGCCAAACGAATTGGCCGGAAGCCCTGCAATTATCCCAACTCGCCAGTGATTTAGAGCCTGGGGAACTTGTGACATTAGGCTAACGCCTCAGAGTGCTCCAGCCACGAAACCATTGGCCCCGGGCCGTGGGTTGATTTATGAGGAGTCCGTGCTTCCACCTGGCAGAAAACATGGCAGGTGTCATCTGCTGTGTGGCAAAGGTTTATAATCAAAACTACTCAAGAAGCAGGTGTGTTGATGGCAGTTCCAGCACGGACAGAGTTCACTATGACTGTGCTTTCAGACTAGTCTGCATTCGCACGAAATACACAAAAGAGCTGAAAAAAACTACTTCTCACCATAATGTAAGTGAGGGTTTTTTAGATATTTTCTTTGTTCTTTATTTTAGAGTTCTTTTAAATTTCCAACGTCTGTCCATTCTTCTATCAAGTGACTGGGACAAAGAGAAAAACAGCACTTGTTTCCTATTTTCCATACAAACTCAAATGTGTGTTTACTTACAGATCATACACGTAATGTAGCGATGCATGATGCCTGATTATTATGTGGACATTTGAAAGACACAACCCTGTATTTGCGTCTCAGTGTGTCCCTCATATAACTGAAGTGTTATTTTGCCTCCTTATAATGTGCACTAGCTGTGTAGCACCGTGGATTGAATTTGAAGAATGAGTGACTTCTGTATAGTAATCCTAGCAATCGGAAGCAAGCCGGGCCCATTTGGTTTGCATGCTCCAACATATTAGCCCATGACAAGTGAGGGGAGAAACAACTGTAGCCTAATTTGAGGCTGTCATCCCTTACTTTTGGCATGGTTGAATATCTGGCACTGAAAGAAAAAAAACACCTGCAATGCACCATGGTCAATAATTTAGGTAATTAACACCAGGGTTTTTAAGTAATAAGGAATACAATTTTAGAGCGCAACATGTGGTTGGTTTTCTTTCTAAAGGGTAGTACTGATCGTTCTATTTTTTTTAGAGTGCATACTATATAAACTCATACTGTATGAAAATATTTTTTTTCTATTGTTTAAAAAATATTATGATTAAACAATATCATGACAGAAAAAATCATGTTTCACCCTTCAAAGAATTGTGCACAGACACACACACATACATACACACACACACACACACACACACACACACACACACACACACACACACACACACACACACACACACACACATTTTATCAGTATGCTATGAACCAATTTGTGCCCAAATGGTGTCCTATTTGTGCACCATATGATTAGCTTGAAACTGTCAGGATCATATGTAAATCTACTAAACCACTTTATGTTTGAATTAGAATGTTATTATTTACATTAATAAATAAAGTATATATTGTGTCCTCCAAATTGCACCAAATGAAAAATTTAGATCTATTAGATTATTTAATGAGCATGAAGTAAATACAATACCTCATATCCAAAACACACAAATACACAACACTGAAAAGGAAATAGCCATATTCAAATGACAAAAATCCAAGCAAGTAGGGACCACGAACAAAGCTAGCTTTCAAAATTATGACCTGATACAAGCAACAAAGTTTATATTTTTAATGTTGGATCCAATAAAAAATCTGCAAGACTGGTACCACTGAAGCAAAGATAAATACTTTTCAACTTATAATATTTTTTTGAGTATTTAACCAGGAAATAATGCTTTAGAACCGGTGCTATGTAAGGCAAAGCAGGGTTGTATATTCACTGTTATCAGCAGTGTTACGAGGTTTATCCAAAAGTGCTACAGGCACTGCAAAACATGTACTAACATTATCATAATAGACCATGGAAAATATATCCATATTAGTGGGTTTGTTGTTACTTGAAAGCCCCTGTCATTCAATAGTCAACCTACCAGATACCAGCTATGTCTGGCTACTTTAAACATGAGTAAGTTTTGTAGAAACTTGGAGTTCTTGGAGAAAAAATGAAAGCAAATAAAACCATGTCACACTTTCAGTATTCCTGAACATTAAGAGATGCATGGTTTGCTGCCACATTTCTTGTAGTAACCTATTGTTAAACATATGGTAAGTAAACTATGGTTAGTAAACTATGGTTAAATCTCTTCATTAACATGACACTCAAAGTTCAATCTAGTATCAAATAATACTGTCTTATCCCATTTCTTATAATTTCTTACAGACAATTCTTGAACAGACAATGAAACTGGCCCAGTGACTGTACCCTATGACACACCAAACCTGACAAAGACTGAGAATGATACACTTACCAATGGAAATTGGAGAATGTGGGTTATTTTTTTTAAAGACTTAGTCATATGTGGCAAACAAATCGTGCCTTTTTCCATTACTTAAATGGGCTGGCTCAGTGTTTGTCAAGGTCTACTTGCTAAATTTTTGTACATTTTTCTGAAAGATACACAATCATGTTTATGCAAATCATAATGCTTTCTCTTGTACTACAGATAATAGAAAATGGCTGTAAGGTTCATTATTTTGGGACACATTTCTTTTACTGAGCCATACATTACTGTCAGCAACAAAACAATCTTGCAACCTTACCTCAAAATCATCTCACATTGTTGTCCACATCAAAACTTTTTACATTTTTGCCATGAAAGATGAGATGTACCTGACCCAAGATGAACTCACAAGTGTCTTCTACGTTTTCTGCAGTCCTCCAATTATAGTAATACAATGTCAGAGTTGGAGTTGCACTCTTGCCTGTCATGGGAAAATTCTCCCCCTTGAAGCTCCATCATTATGTGTGTCTTCAACTTCAGCTCATGTTTCTAACTCCTGGGGTTTTGGAGTCTATAAACTAACCTAACAACTTTCTGAGGGTTTCTCCAGTCCTCTAAGCAATAACTAAACTCCTCAAGCACTGTCAGTCATCTGTGGAAGTTCTGATGCCACTTGACAGCCTGAATCAGTTGTCATTCTGAAACACTGAAATGCACACCATAGCTATTACCTGTCAACTCTTAATTTGTATAGTTGATATTGAGTGGAACAAGGAAAATAGGCATATTGTTTTACTGTATTCCCATTTGAAAAGGCAACTGTCATTGGACCAGGCACTGAGAACGATGAAGGATCAGCTTCTCAGTTGTCTAAGGTTCGTGTTTTAGAAGAAGGGTATACTTATGTTTCTGGAAAAAAAAAACAGACACGGTTGAATGCAAATAATTTAATCTTGAAGAAAATTTCAAAACTCTCATGTTTGCTAAAAACGATTCTGAGAAAAGGCAGCATTCAGCCAAACTCTGTAATGACAATGAGTTTCCTTAAGTGTAATCAAGACAGTGGAATGCCGTCGCTCAGACTGGTGGTTCTGGTTTGATTAATGATTGTGGCATTGAGGAACCATGTGTTTTGACATGTGGATGGTACAACAACCCTGAAAAGAGCTCTGACAGAAGTAGAGCGAACGTGCTGATACTGTTTGATTTCAGGGTGTATTCTTAGCAAGTTAGCTAATTAAACAATTAAAACTACAACACATTTTGTATATATAAAATGCAAAAAGAGGGAGAAAAAAAGAACCATTACCTTAAAATGTAGTAATCTTGGTAAAGTACTTGAATGATATGATTACAATGATGGTAAGTCAGCACTCTGTGTTTGAGCTGTACAGTGCAGAATATGTGCTCATGTGGACCTCTCGACAACTTTTTCATGAAATAAATTTTGCATGCTTGCTCTATGAGCCTACCTAAATATATATTTTTAGAATGTTAGTAAAGTTTTATTTATTTAGTTGTTCATAGTGTTTCTTTCTTAAACAGTATATGAGTAAAGTGTAATTGAGTTTCTTCAACTGATTTTTACAAACTTTATATGAATACAGCAATATTTATTTGAGAAACAAATTTACCATCTGGCATTGAGCACAGAAAGATAGGTTCTCCATCTGAGTCTTGGTTTCTCTCAAGGTTCCCTCCTCTGGTTCTCAGGGAGTTTTTCCTTGATACTTTCACCTTGGCTTGCTTGTTAGGGGCCTGGACCCAAATTATCTGCATAGATGATTTCCGTAAAGCTGTTTTGTGACAACATGTGTTATAAAAGGTGCTATACAAATAAGTTAAAAAGAAAACAAAAACAAAAAAACCTTTGATAAAGACTGTCACACTCCAAGGGGGAGGATGGTGTGACAGAAGCAGTCACTTAGAAAGGTTAAATGGGTACCCTGGGTGCTGTGCCAGGGCTGGCTCTTTGTTCTGGTGGTCAGAGCTCATGTTTATCTCCTGTCAGACCTGTGTTTGAGTCCCAGGTAGGGTGGCTGCCTTCATTCTCTGTTACATCTTTATGTATTACAGTGAATTTTGGGATGTGTTGCACCTAAAGCAGAAGTTTACCATTGTAAAGCTTTTTAGCACAATTCAATATTACTAATTCTTTATTTTATATTCCAAATTAAAAGAAAACATTTTCACACTACAGTCTTCTGAAAAAAATATTGTGTTTTTTGAATCTTAAATATTCTGAACCTAAGGGATAAATACTTTAGAACCAACAAAATAGATGCAGAAAGTCATCAAGTTGATCTACTCCACTTCACATGCGTCTCCCTTTCTGTCTCCTTAAAACGGAATTAAAACAAACACTTGCAATCAACAGACTTACTTCAGCATAACTGCTTCCCACTTGGACTAAGATACATGTGATAAATTACAAATTGCTTGAACACTACATCCCAGCACCGTTCACAATGAGGTACAGATGCACATTAAGTTCTCACAAGCTCCATACAAAGCTATACATGTTTGGGTGTTGTTGTTTTTTTTTGTTGTTGTTGTTGTTTTTATTGTTGGATGTGTGTGTGGGGGAAGGTTTTAAACAACCAATCAGACATGCAGACCCTGATTGGTGCTGTTAACCTGGCGAATTAAGCCCTGATTTGGTCTGGCATTGTTGTCATGAGGCGCGGGTGCAGGTGCATGTGGATCTGATTTGCAATCGCATGGAGGTGAGCTAAATACAGCCATTCCAGGAAACGCCAGTGCCCTCCGCCACTGCCGTAGTGTGTAAATATGCCTGCACATAAACAACGACACAACCGCGGAGTGGCCCCGAGCACTTCCATCAAGGCCTGCAGGCTGGGAACGGCTCTAGTTGGGTTCATTTGAGACCACAAGTGTGATTGGGAAAAGCACAGGATCCATTTAGTTGCAATCACATTTTGTGCAAATTGTGTTTATATGGGTTGCTTCAACATAAATTGGGTATTTATTTAGCCCAAGAGCCATTATTGCTACAAAGCTTGAAAAATAAAGATATGGCATTATGATTAATGCGGTGGGCCATGGCGAAGCTGTAATTAAGTCCATCATCTATGATGAAAGTGGTGAGCTGAACGTGGAGCAATTGGGAAGGGTATGTTTGTTTGGACTCTATCAGCAACAAGAAGAGGCCACAGAAACAGTTACAGTATACAGAGTATCATCGTGATCAGGCTCTGCCCAGACAAACGGCCCAAACTGGCATGTACAGAACAGCAGTGCAGAGGAAATGGGGGGGGGGGGGTGCATCTTGTCACATAACTCAATGGACCTGACAAACAAAATCTAGGCTTCCTTCATTGTATAAAAAATATATAAGAAAAAAATAAACATTAAAATAAGACAAATCACAATTGCAAGTACAAATCAAAACAAGTCATGTCTAATTACTGTGCCTGGAATGATCTAACCTAGAATACTGGATGCAATGTATATGAAATACAATAAATTACATATTCAGACAGTATGTAGGCTTGATGTATTCTTCCTAATCTAAATATTTCAGCAACCATTCCTAATTATATTTTGATTGCTAGACCCACACAATGACAGTGAGGTGTACGCCTAGATCGGCTTTCAGATAGATGGTGTGCAGTGCATGGATTTCATCTATATTGTGAAAAGAGATCTGGCAGACGCGTTGCCAATGAGAACCGAATGCCATCCAAACGGCTGCCTTTATTATTGTCTTCAGTCATGACTGCTCTTCTCCATTTCAAACAGAGCAGTTTTGTCCCATTGTGTGATCATCACCCCAACTCATTCCTCGCCTCCATTAGGGAGCTCTCTTGTGGCAAAGGGCGGACTTTAAAATCCAAACCGCCATTATTTCCATTGTACCCCCATTGCAGCCCCGGGAAACACCTGATCGTGTAAATAGCTGGCCTGATCATCGTCACTCGGTGTATGACATTCTGACAGGCCCACTTATGAAGCTGCAACATTCAGACGGGCTTAAAAGGAGAGGCTTTTTCGTGAGTGATTTGGGTTCCTTACCTGGCCATAATGCCCTCTTCCTGATGTCGAAGATGATGCTCCAGGACCTTGTCACATGTCTGAAATGCACTTCCGTCTCGTACGGTCAGCAGAAGGGTCAATGCTAATGTAGTTAGCTAAATGCACTTTGCATTATTGTATTAACAAGACCTTTCAAAGGAAATATTATTCTTGGGATGACAGAAAACTGAAATTGAGGAAACGGCAGCCTCTAGTGGTGGTCAATATGAAAAAAAAAACATGGAAAAATCTTGTAGGCTCTGCTCAAGCTGCCTTTTTAAAATGTCATTTATATATTTAACAAAACTCAATTTCAGGAAACATACTGACTGGATTCAGTACAATAAAGAATTGAATCAGATGACTCATTTATTTGAGAATCATTCAAATAAATGTTTAATAATTTAATGTGTTCAGTCATTGACCCTGATTCCAAAGTCCTTTAATACTATCAAAAGACTTTCAAAAGTATCATTTGATAGAAACCATTCCCAATTTCTTAGTCCCACTGAAATTTAAAATATTTCAGTCCTATATTGCATCTGTGATGCCAGTGTTATACCTTCTCCAACCTCACTACTGAAGCATTCCTTCTGAGCACACATAGCTGCCAGTAGCAAAAAATAAAGGCTCTATATTTTAAGAATAATATTTTCTCAAATTACCATCAATCAGCACATGAAAAGGTCTTCTGAACGTTACATCCGCTGTCTGAGCTTTAAGAGCTTCCCACTGCCTTTCTTTCCTGCAGCTCTTCTTCCAACCACAAGATGTCAGTGCGTTTCTGTTAGTGCTGTGCAATACCACCATATATCTCTTATTCACATCACATACCACTGCATTATGGACCCACATCAAAGCGCTCTTGCTGTTGTGATGGAGTGAGCGCATGCCATGTTGCACTGCGTTCAATGGAGCTTGTGGGATTTGCTCTGCAGAAGTGCATCTAGAATCACTCTGCCAAAGGGCAGCATTACAGTGAGCCTGGCACGTTGCCATGCAACAGTGTTGTTTTGTCCCATGATTTTTAAACAGAGACCAGTCTGCTTTGATAAGCTGACTTGATAAGACCTACACCATGTGTGATGTACTTCTGCCCACTTAAGACCAAAGGCATACTCTCTCTCTCTCTCTCTCTCTCTCTCTCTCTCTCTCTCTCTCTCTCTCTCTCACACACACACACACACACACGCACATGCACACACACACACACACACGCACACACACACGCACACACACACACACACACACACATATAAAAAGGAAACCACCTTGGTAAAGCCAAATCATTAATCATCCTCCCCCATTTCACCACTTTTCCCAGCATGGTGTGTGTTTGTGTGTGTGTGTGTGTGTGTGTGTGTGTGTGTATATGTGTGTTTGTGTGTGTCTTGGCGTTCAACGCCAAGTCAACAGCTATCTCAGCGAGCCAGTGGCATTCTCAGGCGTGTCATTGAAGAGCCACATCAGTATTCAGCTATTATCGATTCCTCCCTGCACACGGCGGCTGATTGCCTAGGTCTTTATAAGCACTTTTCAGTAAATAAAAGCTTACAGGCATTGCTAACTCTCCCTTGCAGTAATGGGGCAACAGCATTTTAAACAGAAGGCAACAGAACATTATACATTTATCTCAACACCCCTTTATGAAACCACATTAATCATTCTGCTCACCATTTACTTACATAACCTTTTTGAAATGCAAGTTTTTCTTACTGGAGTGTTACCCACGATTTGCTGGTCTACACCAAATCATTTGCATTTTGATTAAATAAACCTTTTTGTGATGCTAAATTATTATTAAATCGCAGGTCAAGCCTATGGTTCTGTACTCAGGTGACACTGTTGTTGCCTGAGCAGGGCTGGAAATAGGAAGAAGTTAGCTCCCTACACCCCCCGCCCTCAATTTATGATTATGTTTCTGTTTGCTCCTGTACTTTTTTTTTTTTTTTGATTTCTTGACTGTGCTATGTCATATATTTAATGTATGGATTATGTAAAGAGACCTTGAGTATGAGAAAGGTGCTATATAATTTCACTTTATAATTATGGACAAGCCCTTTGCCTGCACAGCTGATGAAGGACCTGTCTGAAATGTCCTGTTTCTCTTGTGTACTTCAGTCTTCTTTATATATAGATATATTGATGTTTGACATGGCACATTATTCTGCTGGAAGTATCTATCAGATGGGTACCCTGTGGTTATAAAGGGATGGACAAGGCCGACAACAATGCTCAGGTAGGCTGTGGTGTTTAATGATGCTCAGTTCATATTAAGGGAACCAAAGTGTGCCTAGAAAAAAAAATCACCCAATCACATGACCTCACCACCTCCAGCCTGAACCCTTGATACAAGGCAGGATGGATCCCAGATTTCATGTTGCTGAAGCAAAATTCTGACTCTATCATCTGAATGTCGCAGCAGAAATCAAGACGAGGCAATGTTTTTTCCAGTCTTCAGTTGTTCAATGTGAACTGTAGTCTCAGTTGCCTCTTCTTAGCTGACAGAAGTGGCACCCAGTGAGGTCTTCTGCTGCTGTAGCCCATCTGCTTTAAGGCTCGACATGTTATGCATTCAGAGATGTTATTCTGCATACCTGGGATATAACGAGTGGTTATTTGAGTTACTGTTGCCTTCTATTAGCTCAAACCAGTCTGGCCATTCACCTCTGACTTTTGGCATCAATTTTTCAGACCATTCTCTGAAACCTTACAGATGTTTGTGCCTGAAAATCCCACTAGATCAGCAGTTTCTGCCCATCCAGCACCTACAACCATAAAACATTCAAAACCACTTAAATCACCTTTCTTTACCTTTCTTATGCTCAGTTTAAAATTCAGAAGGATGTCTTGACTATGTCTATATGTCTAAATGCATTGTGTTGCTGCCATGTGATTGGCTGATTAGATATATGTGTTAATGAGCAGTTGAACCAGTGTACCTAATAAAGTGTCTGCTGAGTATGTGTTTGTGTGCGCGCGCGCACGTGTGTGTGTGTGTGTGTGTGTGTGTGTTCATTTTATTTGCCTTTCTTCATTATCTGATGTTATCTGATTTGATAAGCCAACATAAAGTTCATTCAAAAACATTCTAATTATTATTATTCTTCCACTGAAAATGTTTATCGACAGCTTTTGAGATAGAACCACCAAACTTCTTTCCTATACCAGAATGGTGTACTTACTTTTTAAGTAATGTTTTTTAGAGAGGTATACTACCCACATCCACCTTTTTCATCTCTGCATCTGACCACTTTTTCCCATAGACTTTCATGGGTCAATTTTTCAGACTGCTCTCATTTGGACAAATTTCAAGATAAAACCACCAAATCCACTATGCCTGATCATGCACTTTTTACACCTCTATCACTCTTTTATCTCTTCTTTGTCATCTCTTGCTTCTCATACTCATGTCATCATTTTTCCTTCTATTTCTTATGCCTTACAAGCTGTAACCACCAAAATTAGTATACATAATAAGTCTGCTCTGACATCACCAGACAGCAAGTAATTTTCCTCCACTCATTCTTGATTCTTCTCTTTCATCCTTCCATCCTCCCATGGGAATGCAGTTATTTTATCACTCCTTCAGCTGTAAAGACAGAACAACTAAATTTACTGTAAATTTACTGTACTGATTAAGCTATTAGCCCCAGTTACAAAGCTTCACTTCATACAGATGGCTCTTATCTATCCACCCCTTCTATTCTTTCATTAATCCCTCCATCCTCCCACAGGAACCCATTGTTTTAATAGCGCCCCTAATTTTCAATTTAAAGCCATCAAACTCAGTGTATGGACTGACCCCAAGCACAAAAGTGCAATTCATACTGATTCTACTTGTCTATCCACCCTTTATATCCTTTCATTTATCCCTCTATCCTCTCATAGGAGCCAAGTGATTTTTAAAATAATCTTAATTTTCAAGTTAAAGTGTTCTTAGTGTTGAACCTTATAATGCCCATCTGAATTCTATGACAAACAAGACCACATCCTTCAAATGATGAATAACACATTTTTTGAACAGTGTTGCAGCAAATGCACACTGTACTAGCTGCTTGTTGAAGAACACTTAAAAAATACTATGATTAAGGCTAATACGAGGCCAGACATTAGTCCTATTTAACATCACTGTGGACAACTCATTCCCCATAATGAATGGTTAACTGTGTATGTTGAATTTAGCTTTTTTATAAGACTTATTCCAACTTCAAGGCGCATATGAAATCAAGGGGCAGCATTGCCTCCGTAAACAGATCTCTTCAGACTGTCGCCGGGGCAGTTTGCAGCTTATTAGCTTCAACTTAATGGCCCGATCCACTCTACCAACCCCCTCCCCCCATCCCCCTTGCCAGAAATGAGTTTGCAAAATAAAAGAGCGTTTTCAATTTCAGTCTTGTAGCGTGCTATGGCTGTTATGCTCCCTGCCCTTTTCTCTGATGAACATTTTGTCAAGAATCTTGAGTACCTTTTAGTTATTCTCCTCATGCCCTGTGAATGCATTAATTAAAGTGATGACAACCCTTGGCAATGGAAATAAATTTGGGACAAATTTATAGGCCATGTGGATGACAGCAATGCACCATGTACACTAAAGGGATGTTACCATATGCTCAAGGACACAGCACTAGAATTCCATTCTGTACTATGTTCAGAAAGTTGTGAGTTGCATTCAGTACTATATTCAGGCACAACACAGTGTTCTGTGCCCTTGAAAACTTCTCTCGCGTAAAAAAAAACCCCCTCATCAGAAGGGTTTGATATTGATAAATATGGGTCACAGCAGCAGTCAAGATGCCTCATCCACTTTGCCTTTGGACTGCATGTAGATCTTTGTACAGCTTTTGCCACTGTCGCCTTCGGCTTACTCATTGGGGGCTTGGACTCGGACATTTGTAAAGCTGCTTTGTGACATCTGTTGTAAAAAGCGCTATATAAATAAATTTGACTTGACTTGACTTTCTGCAAGTGACATTGCTGGGAGCCCTTAATCCAGCCCTGCAAGGTTTAATGGCAGGTCCACACCAGACGATGTGTGACTTTAGCTCGGAGGAGAATGGTGTGAGCTTAGCAAAGACCACAAAACTCGCACTTGGCATTCCCCTCAGTATTGCCTAGCTGAAGGAAGTAAGGTTCTATAAGCCTGGCCCTAGTGCACACAACAGCAGATATACAGAGAAGAGGCAGACCCGTGGTTCTAAGCATGTAGATCTTGTGTGGAGCCATATGGATTTTTCTGACATGGATATCAAAAAGAGGCTCTGAGATGAGTCATCATTAGCTTCTGACAGTTAAAAGCAGCTGATGCTACAAAGCCTGAGATGACTACATATTGAAGATCTTTTTATCCACTGATGTACTACCTGTATTATAAATGTCTACATAAAATGGCTAAAGCACAAGAAAAAATTATAATCTCTAAATCTGTTCAGCTCAAATGTGGTGAAAGCTTCCCTGTCAGCCTGTTTGTCAATACCATACCCAAATTAGGTTAACCAGGGTAAAGGGGATGGCTTTACAAGCCAATTACTTAATAACCCAAAACTACACTTAATCTAATTTTAAGACCCTAGCACAACAGGATATTAGTTTGTGGGCTTGATCATTCAACCTCGGTTTGTTCATAAACCATTCTTAAACATGATAAAACAGAAAGAAAAGAGCTTAAAGATCACTCTGGTAACCTTGTCCCAGGTTTGTGTGGAGAAAGCAACCAGAACAAATCAGATGTGTTTATATTTACGCATTTCACAGACACAACTTACAGTTTCAGTTTTGCCTCAGAGGAGAGCAAATGTATCTTAGGCAAGTGGAGTCTTATGGGTATAGCATGGTGCATTTGCCCAGATGAGAACTGAACCCTGGTCCCCCAAATAAAAGGCAGCATTCTTGACCAACCAGATACACTGATTATACTATAATGAACAGGGGAAGATTAGTATCTTGGCTCAAGTAACAAAGGCCAGACAGCATTCTTGTCTAATGCTTGCCATTAAATGAACATTGTCATTTCAAATATAAGTTTGATTCTCGCAGGGAACAAAAATGACAAAACTCATAATATGACTATAGCACACTGTGGAAATATTTTGACGTGCTCTGGTCAGTCTTTAGGAAGGCAGAGTCTGTGCTCTCACAATATTCTTTTGAGAATGAGCTGCCATTGGCATAGCTCTGAGCTCTGTCTGAGTTCATTCATTTGGAGAGCCTTTGTATCAAATCAAACATTCTCTTTCAGTCAAGAGCAGCCCTAAAGTGTTGCATTCTTTACATGACATTGGACTTCAGTAAACTCTACATCCTCGTGCAAGCCCCATGATAATCTTGAAGGCCCACATGTCACGAGTCAGGCATTCCAGCACTATAATGATTCCTGTAAAGTACAAAGACACAATGAGCTTCTGCCTGGTTTTCAAACCTGTTTCTATGCATAATCAATCATTATCACAGTACTGGTCTTGGCACTAATCATGACGCAGAAGGATGAAATATGCAAATGAACCGTCTAACAAATCAGAAAATTTGTGCTGATAGCATCCTCACTGCTCTCTGACATTCTAGAGGAATAATCGGTGGGTGTTTAGATGACTCACGCGTCAACATGATACAAAAAATGTAAATACTTCTGGTCAAGTAATGCATGGTGATCTTTAGCCATGTAGCCATCCCCAGTTCACCAGTGTGTTTTAATATTACAGAGTCAAAATGCAATCATGATATCACTGCTCTAATCTGGCATGAACCCAACACCCAGATGTGTTCCATATGATGGAAAACTTCCTGTTGACCCCACAGTCAGTATAACTATGGTAATCTGACAGGTTTAGACAATAAAAATAAATAAATAAATAAATAAATAAATAAATATATATAAACATCTAAATGTATTCATATAGTGCTTTTTACAGCAGATGTCACAAAGCAGCTTTACAAATGTCCAAGTTCAAGCCCCCAGTTGTTAGGTGGTGATCAAAATCAGACACTTGTGGATGAAATAGTAGGTGTCTTTATTCTTAATCCAAGAGCAGAAGAATCCAGAATTATGATCAAATGAGAATGTAATGGGAGAATCCAAATCATAAAGAATCAACAGTCCGAAAAAAAACCAGAAGAGCATACTCAAACAATCCAGGCAGAATATCCAAAAAAGGGGGCAGCAAAAATACAATGTTGGAAAAACAAAGTCAAGGTACGGCACACAATAATCCGATCAAGAAATAACGCTCAGTATGCTTTCAGAAAACTTACGACAATACTTCACAGTGGGTGGTAGTTCTCAACAGTCTTATGTACACTGATACTAATAATGTACAGGTGAGTTCAATACGCCGGTGATGCTGATCTGATTAAGTGTCTCTGATTGGTGGAGTTGTTGCCAGGGAGAAGAACGGGTTGCTGTGTGTTGTAGTCTGCTACGGGATCTGGCATTATGACACCAGTGAGCAAACCAAGGGTGACAGTGGGAAGGAAAAACTCCCTAGAGTATGAGGAAGACACCTTAAGAGGTACTAAGACTCAAAGTGGGCGCCCATCCTCCTCTGGCCAACAACAATCACCACAATAACAATTTTAAGAGAAAATAAACAAAAATGAAAAAATAAGCAAATGTCTAGTCCAACTTTCCAGAGGTCTTTGTCTTGTCTTGATGATGAGCATGTGTTCGAGACCCAACCCGCAAGAGAACATCCATTAAGGGCAATGAAGAGTAATTGTTTGGGGTGGAGGTGTGGTGGGCTACAGCAGGGCATTAGTAGTAGGTGTACCTCGGCAGAAAGATAGACTAGATTATTAGGCATGTCCAGGTACAAGGGTGTGTAAATTAGGGAACTATAATGTGCAAAGAAGGTCTCCGGCAGATCTAGCTATGGCAGCACAACTAAAAGGAAATAGCTAGAGGGAACCACAGGCATGAGGGCACCCTGGAACATCTGCACTCTGCCGCTCTCAGTCAAGAGTGGCAAAGGTGAGGTGGACTCTCAATGCCCACGGACCCCCAGATCTACACCTTGACCTAAAGATGGGAAGTAGTTAATAAAATGAATGACTGTAAATATTATAAATATTTAAATATTGAAACTGTGTCTGTCTTGAACATTTACAGGAAGGTTATTCCATAGTGTGGGAGCTTTATACGAAAAGGGTCTGCCCCCTGCGGTAGAATTTCTTATTCTTGGTACTAATAAAGAGCCTGCACCTTTTGATCTAAGCACAGTGGATCGTAATGCACTAAGAGTTCTCTAAGGTACTTTGGGGCAAGACCATTCAGTGTTTTTAGGTTATTAAAAGTATTTTATAATCAACATGAAATTTTACTGGTAGCCAATGTAAAGTTTTTAAGATAGGAGTGATCAAATTTTCTAGTAAAAACTCTGGCTGCTGCATTTTGAACTAGCTGGAGCTTGTTTGGGCACTTAATGGAACAACCAGATAGTAAGGCATTATAGTAGTCCAATCTTGAAGTAATAAATGCATGGACTAGCTATTCTGCATCATGTAAGGAGAGCATGTTCCTAATCTTTGAAATGTTCCTAAGGTGCAGAAAGGCGGTCCTAGAAAAATTATTTACATGAGCTTTGAATGAAAGACTGGGATCTATAATAACTCCAAGATCTTTAACTGTTAGAGAAAATCTGACTGGGAGACCATTGAGGTTCATTTAGTAATTAGAGAGTGAGGACCTAGCTGTCTCTGGGTCTAATAGAAGCACCTCTGTTTTGTCAGGATTAACTGAGCGAAAGTTCCTCAACACCCAGTGTGTGATGTCCATTATGCATCCATCAATAATACTAATCTGATATAT
This sequence comes from Electrophorus electricus, assembly GCF_041902795.1. NCBI lineage: Eukaryota > Metazoa > Chordata > Actinopteri > Gymnotiformes > Gymnotidae > Electrophorus > Electrophorus electricus. The sequence continues at coordinate 14,114,411 of NC_137504.1, forward strand.
GTCCTCTGGTTTGGCTGAGACATATAGCTGACTATCATCAGCGTAGCAGTGGAAACTAGTACAGTGTTTACATATACTGTCACCTATAGGTAGCATATATAAAGAAAAAAACAAAGAACAGATCCTTGTGGGACACCATAGCTAACCTTGTTGTATGCTGAGAAGTTTCCATTTATGTTAACAAACTGGTAGCGACCATTTAGATAAGATTTAAACCAGGAAAGGGTTATTCCCCTAATCCCAACAACATTTTTCAAGTCTATACAGTAAAGTGTTGTGATCAATAGTGTCAGATCTTGCACTCAGATCAAACAATATAAGCAATGAGATATACCCCTTGTCAGAAGCCAACAACTACTTTAATTAGTGCTGTTTCCATACTGTGATTAGGCCTAAACCCTGACTGAAACACTTCATGTATCTGGTTCTGATTCAGCTATGAGCTTAGCTGCTGAGCTACAGTGTTTTCTAGGATTTTGGAAATAAATGGAAGGTTTGACCATGTCTCATCTGAACAAAAATACCTGGTATAATTTCTGTCAGCCATGAATCCTGATATGCCTTTATTGCTTCCATCTTCTTTTCTGAAGAGAAAAAAGAGACAGAAGATCAATCTTTGTGCACTGTAACGTAAAGAGAAACAAAAAGAAAAAAAATCACAATCTTAGATGAGAATGCACAAAAAATGAATATGCAGGATACTTCTATTTTACTACTAGTTGCACTGTTAATATTTTGGAGCAAGGGCCCATGAAATGATATAAAGTCATGGTAACCTTGCTCTGCCCAGGTTACTTGTCTCTGTAGTCCAGCCTCATTTTGCACTTCTCCATCTCATAGAGCCTCTAAGCCAAATTTCAAGGTACAGCCCTGAAAAGCGAAACCAAAACACCATCCCTAACGCTCCTTTTCAATCTTCTTCTCCGGTGACTTGTTATATAATAAGTGGGTCTGATTTTTAAATCTGCTCTTATCATTGTAGTATTAAATATCTAGCATTCTGGATTATCTTCAGCCCAGTGCACCGCTGGTTTCTGTATTAATTTCACCTTCCACTGCCTGGTTCTCTTAAGTGTTGTCTCTGTCTCTGCTTCACCCTTAATGCAAGTATTCTGGGCATCTGTCTTTCCAACCAGAGCAATCAAAGTTTTTAGCTTTTCTATCCTTCACTTTTTACAAATGATTTTCAACCATATTTACAAAGTGTTACAGAACATGTTCAAGGGGTGAAAAGATATGACACTCAGATTAAAGCCCAGAGAGAAGAATAGAAATGAGGGCAATGATTTTCTTCGTTATTGCATAATTCCACTGCAGTGGTTTATACTGGCTAAAATAATATTTTAATTGGCTACAGTTTCAATAAAACCCACCTTTTATGCCCTTTTTGGCATCAAATTCCCTACGTAATGTATCTATCACAGTGACAGTGCTGTGAATGAATGACTGAATGAAGGAACACTTATACAGCACATAATCAAATGTAACTTATACCTCAGACCAAGGCTCACATCTCTCAGGTGAAGATTGTTTGCTGCTGAGATATCTGCTTCAATTTAAGACTTATTCCATCCATGCTGCATGTGGGCCAGCTAGCATTGACAAGAAAAGGGGCATGTTTCCCTTTGGAATAGGAGACGCATGCAGCTGAACCAATAGACCAAGGTAACGCACATTTACTCCACTGACAATTTCTTGGGATCCATGTGATGGGGTGAATGCGCTGAGGTAATATATATGTATACTGCTACATATATGTATACAATGTATATGTATACTGCTACAGCAGGTGTCAAAGCAGCATGTGCTTCAAAACCACTGACACCCCGTCACAGGACAGACAGAGGCAGAGTTACAAGCCCAGCTGTGAACGGGTTTCACTTACCTGTAGGCATCCCATCACAAGGAATTATGGAAATTCAAAACCTTATTGTTTAAGGATTTGCTGAAATTGTGAATTGATTTCCAACAGCGCTTACTTCTTGGCAAGAATCTTTAGAAATGTAAGCAAAGGAATCAAGCAAGGCTGAGGAAAGACGAGGCGGCAAGAGAGTTCATGATCCTGACAACCATCTTAGCAAATTACCTTGAGAAACGGTGCAAAGTTGATTCATGACAAGTGCAAATTAAGGAAGGTACGCTTGGTCAGCCTCCACTGTCAGTTGCCTAGCAGCAAGCGCAAATGCAAACTCACTTTGTTTCGTTTTGTTGGGCTCTGAAAAAAACATCCAGTTTCAAAGCTTACCATGACTCTGAATGAAATGGATGAAATGAATGAAATTACTCTATCTTCTCACACAAATGATAATTATATAGCAAGAGTAATCTTGTAAATGATGCTACGCTGAGTAAAATCCTCAAATGTGGCTGACACATATGCTCCCACACACATGCACACACACACACACACACACAAACACACACAGATACAATCTCACACATACAGAGCCCATGACACGATTATATCTGGCTTTATAATCAGTTTGACCCTCATGTGTGGATGCAAGTTGACACGTGTCTGAACAAGAGTGGGAGGGTTATTACCGTCACCATGGAGATCGCATTATGCCCAGGCCATTGCAAATCACACTCTTCCGACCCTCATCCTGAGAGGGGTAAAAATGCCCCCCAAATAAACCCTACGTCTTTCGTGTCAGGCATGCGGCTCACCTTTGATTATATTTGAACCCGCCCAAGTTGCCCTGCAGATTACCCCTCATTATCGCTTGGCCATTGCTAAACCCTGTGTCACTCTTGGAATCAGTGTCAGCAAACTTGGGAACACTTAACATCCTGTCCCTCTCATTTTAAAACTCAGTATAGGTGCATTCACATTGCAGAAGCTGCCAGGATGAATCACTTCAACCATCATGAACATGGTTTTTTTTTTTGCTGAAAAAATAAAAATAGAAATCAGTAAGTGGCTTTATACCAGGGATCATTTTAAATCAATGAATAATAGCATAATTTATCCACAGTATATTAGATTAGTTGAGCTAGGTCTGAAATCCAGGAATGGAAACAGCAGTGTAACTGTAATTTTATTGAGGATTATTTCTGCAACAAGGTCTACAGCTATACTGCCATTTTTTAACTGCCATGTCTTTTCTTTAAGAAAAGACAGTATTACACTTCAATAGAGTATAGTTTAGTATTAAGCAAACTGAAAAATCTTTACTCAAACTTTTTTGAATACATTTTGAACACTGATAGGAGTGGACGAAACACATGGGGTTACAGATGTGCTATTAACACCATACAGCCCTCTCTATTTGATGAGAAGCTAAAGGAGGTACAAGTGGACACCTCCTACTACCCAGCATACATTATGCGTTTGCGGAATTGAGTCGCACCAAGTGGTAGGCAGCACTGAGGAAACAGTGCTGTCTCCTGGTCTGCTCCCACTGTGCACATCTGACTTCAAGTACAACTCAAGAGACATGCCACTGACAGAAATGTTCTGATGGCTCTGCTCTTGCTGGGTGTGTCTGCGCTGGGCAGGAGTTGGAGGACGTGGCTCTGATGGCTCGCCATAATTTCCGTGCTTCTGTCAGTGTGGCCAAGACAAAAGACATGGGATTGGACTCGTGAAGAACGACGATGACGCGTCAGGCCCTGATTCTGGGAGAAGTAGACTGGACTGGATGTTGAGGCAGTCTGCAGGAGAGGAGGAGAAGACAGAGCAGGCTATACCGTTTGAGCTCAGGACCTTTAACATATGCAGTAGGATGCTACAGCTATTCTACTAGCTGCTTGTGTTCAGCGTCATCTTTTATGCAGCAGTCTGCTGGTATAGGGGCATTGAGCAGACGCCAGCAGACTGAAAAAGGCTAATCAGGAAGGATGCATAAGTCACTGGGGACTCCAGCCAACTCCAGACTACCTGGAGTTGACTGTTCAGAAAAGGATGGTGGCAAAACTGCTGCGGATCATGGACTATCCTTCCCTTTCTCCTTCACGGCTACCTAATTAAACAGAAAAGCCTTTAGGTCCAGACGGATCCAGCCACACTAGGCATAAGCAGTATAGGAGGTCATTCACACCGACTGACTCAACACACTAACCCTGTCAGGCATGTTTTAGAGGAGTTCTTGAGAGACATCCTTGTACATTCCATACTTCCACAAAGTTTATTGTTTATTTGTTTTATTGTTTATTTGTTTGTCTTTGATTGGTACTTTATTTATGGCTGTCTCTTTGTTCAGATCTGGATCACTACACTTGTCTCTACAACATTATAGACTGTACCATTTACCTGGCAACTTTGTGCCCTTTTAGGATTTGGCCTTTGTAATATACTCTTCACTGGATGATTGTATGCTGCAGTGACAAAACAATTTCCCTCTGAGATCAATGATGTTCTCTCACACTCTCTCTCACACTCTTTTTCTATCTCACATTCACACTCTCACACTCACACTCTCTCTCACACTCTCACTAACACTCTCACTCTCTCACAAGCTCTCTGTCACACGTTCACCCTCAGTCTCATGCTCTCTCACAGACTAAAAAGAACTTCCAGTGGACATTTACCATTGGTGCTGTAATTACGTCCAAGATTAAACTTAAACCATGTATTGGAAACAAACCCAATAAGCTCTACATACATTTAATCGCAAACTATGACATGACATGGCCTACACAGGCTACATAGGCTACACCCATTCTAATAAGCCTGGAGAAATGTCTATCCACCACCTTAGAAAACCTGAGTGTCCTTTTTTCCCTTTGACTTATTGACATATCCATCTCCTTGATCCATCGTACATGTAAACACAAGAAAGCACAAAGAAAGTCGAGATGCCCTGCTGTTTTGAACATTGACACTACACGGTCTCTTATATTGCAAGCTCTTCTCACACAATCCCACCTTAGCTGGGGCGTTATGTTCTCCATTCACCCACACAGTCCCATTCCTCAGCAGGGTGCCAGACAAGTTGTCTGCACGAACAAAACTCTCTGAGGCACTCCATTCTGCACACCCAACGAACAGCACACTACAAATTTTGCTGCAGATCTTGGCACACATCAGAAGTTGAGCCAGTCCGTTCTTGGTATTCACATGGTCATGTTTAATCAGTAATGTGATGTGTACCAGAATTGAGCAATTTGTATATTTGGGAATGTCCATGAATTAGCACCAATTAGGCTGCACAAAATAGCTACCCTGTTGATAATTTCTTATAGATGACATCAAATCATACTTAACCATGCTAGATCTTCAAACACACTGTGTATTAATCAGTATCAATGGCATTAAAAAGCGTATGCACACCATTCATAAATGGCATGCTGTGCCGGTCATGCATACCGCAGAGACCATGAAGCTGAGTGAGAACCCATAGCAAAGGCAGTGTTGTACAGCATAAGTAATGAGAGTGTACCCGGGAGGTGCTCGGGGTCAAGGGAAGGAGGAGATATATATCAGTTCGGTTGACACCTGAAAGATGGGGGTTAATTTGTCTATCGGCTGAGAAGGGCTGAAAAGAACCTTCTCTCTGCCAGGCACTTAATGCCCCCCGCCTCCGCCAAGATAACAGTAAGAACATTTTTTTCCAAGATGAAATTTCTTCTGAGAGATTTTATGCCTTCCAAAGACCAAGAAATGTAAGGATGATGCCCAGAGGTTGGAGTTTCATAAAATCAGGTTAGCTACTTCACTGTTATGAGCTCTCCTATAATTTGATGTCTTTGTGTTGCTAGTAGTTCAGATGTATGTTGTGCTATTATCAGACCTAAAAGTTTAGATGTCTTGCTAGATAGCTTCAGTGGCGTTGGCACTAGGCTCTACACTGTACACTGCAAAACTCGTGAAACTTACCGTAACACCACAAATGCCAAAAACAAAACTCAAAGAGTTAGATAAAGCAAATAGAATACATTAATGCCACAACAAGTAAGTCACTGAGAGCATTATAGCTATTTTTCCTAGCTTGGCAAACAATGATATATATTATATTTACATTATATTATATACTATAAATTATATAAACATTATATTTTACTTTTATATATAAGTAGCGTCTGTAAGTTCTTTTTTTTTACACCATTAATGATAATGTCCTGAGTATGTTCACATGACCCTCTTTCTCCAAGTGTCAAAAGTTCAATATACTTTTTTTTTAGTTCAATCTACTAATTTTCAGATTATTCAACAGATTAGAAAGGAATTCTGGACTGACACAATCTCATTATATTATTTAAGATCATTGAGGTCTAGTTGCTACAGATTTTCCATCCTCCCTTCCCCGTGTAGCATTAGTCTCTACACAGAGGTTTAATGCACCATCAACAAGTGAGCCCTTTGCAGTACAAGGTGAGTGTGGGACATATTGCAGTATCACATTCCTATTAATGCTGCTCTCACACTTCTTTACGACGTCTCTGACATTTTCAGAGCACCTTTTAAAGGTCTGGTTCAAGCGGAATTTCTTATAAGCAGGACAGGATCACCTTTATAAACCTGTCAGATTTGTTTTTAATTTGTTTTATTAGACTTAAAAGCCTAAAAACACAAACTGTAGGTGGTAGGCTGTGAGCATAAGGAGACTGATTTTTGTCATGTTACTTTGTTATATGGACAGTAATGACCTCACCAACTAATCAACAATTAAATTTGTTGGCATCTGATTTGGTCACTGATTTTAGTCGACTTCATCAATTAGTCCTTGCACACCTACCTACGGTGGATAAGCCCTTTATATACATCTTGAAATAAGGTTTAATTCAAATTCCAAATTGATATTTTTTTAACATAAATTTTAATTTTTTTAAGATAAATATCCTATAATGGAACTGTGTATATCTGTACAATTCACAGCTTTTATATTTATAGCTTGCAATTTTGGAAACAGACAGTGAATTAGGATGTATGTTAATGCATATATTCTGTACTTAATTTGTATATCGTGTGTATTTACATACTGCAGGGCACTGTTTTTCAATCACCATCACACCTGTGCTAACATGATGTAACAATAGAAGTGATTTGATTTGATACTGGCAGAGGTGAACGAATATATTAAAGGCGGGGTAGGGAGGCTGGAGGTGTTTTTGAAACGTATCACTGACGCCAGTTATGATTACCTGCTGGTTTAATTGTACAAGAGGACCTTGGCAATGTTCTTCACATTAACAAAAAAGAGGGGGGGGGGGTTGCTTTTGAAAAGTGAAAGCAAAAGATAAGCACTGCGGAACTGGAGAGAAGAACAAAGCAGCAAAGACGTGTTTATTTGCACCGTGTGCCTACAGTCATGACAACAGGGCTGCAGAGATAAGCTTGGGCCATTTTCCTGATACATTGCCAAGCAGCCAGTTGGTTTCTGGCTTTTCACACATAAAATATGGGGGGGGTGCATGTGAGAGTGCATGTGAGAAATATCAAATGGCTATAGCCAGTATGTAATAACAGTATCACCAACGCTTTCTCATATAAATAATTAAAGGAACAGTGTCTTTTCAGCTCATAGTTGTTATTGTTTGTTGTATTGTTGTTATCACACTGCTGTATATCACACCGCAACACCTGGAGTAAGTCCTGGTGGAGCATGAATGGCTTCTGTAGTGATCAGTGTGGGCCTGACATTTGCCCTTCCTGCGGTCATCCACACCAACAGAGCTTTCGCACAGCAGTGGTCACTGGCCAGTGCAGCTGTTAATAAGGAGGCACATTAGTCATGCGCCATGCAATGTGTTCCCTGGTGGGAAATTGTCCAGGGCCTTTGAGGTACCTTCCCAGGCTTAATTAAATGGCAAGGTGTGGAGTGCTACTATGTTCACCTACAAAAGAAGCAGAAATAACTGCTGGTGGTCTTAGACCATAGAGAATGCATAAATGAAAAGCAAGCTGTTTGGTGTTTTTTTTTTTTTTTTACCTCACCTCTTGAAACTTGATACAATACCAAGTCATTCGGGTCTTCCTTTTGAATGAAGTGTAAATGTCCTATGCAATGTTCTTAAAAGAGGGCTGTCTCATGAGTCAGTCAGCAGTCTCACTGCGTTACATCAGCACATCTGCCATCAAAGGAAATGCCAAATCAATGGTTTAAAGCAAAAGAGTTTCAGTATATACCCTGGGCAAGTGTGCACCCAGTGTGGCCTGGAAAAGTGATGAACTCCATCTCTTGAAAGTGTTACCCAGGATCCCATTCCTCAGTTAAAACATAGAAAAATTCCTAGTTTGTCTTAATGGACATCAAATTTCACTGATACATTCCTTGCAAAACCAGCCGGTCACTAACTTTAGAATATGAAGCAGAGTGGACAGTGAATCTTGGATTTCAGACTCGGCATGCAAGGCTAGAACTCTTAATAAACTCCTTGGACATAACTTACTGAAGATACATATCAAGCTTGTGAAGCCAAGTGCCTTTAAATGTGTTATCTTTTAACTTGTTGAAAAGAACTCTTGTTTATTTGTTTAGCAAAGACTACTACACACAGCCAATACCACTTTACATGCAAAGATCATTCATCTACTAACTCATACACATCTTGATACTGTTAGATACTAAAGACACACCAGTGACTTGCTAGACCCAAGTATCATCATCACAGTAAACCACACACATTCTAATTGAACAGTGCAGTGCTATTTGTCCTTTGTTCATAGCAAGAATCTTTCTCTCTAGAACGATGATAATAGGCGATTCTTCATTAAAGCATTTGAGCAAAACATTCAGATACCAAACATGGACATCCATCATCCTTTCCTTGCTACAGCACAGAGCCACACAAACACACAGCGCAGAGATGCATACACACACACACACACACACACACACACACACACACACACACACACACATTCACACACAGGCACACACAGAGACACACACACACACACACGCACACACACAGAGAGAGAGAGACACACACACAGAGATACACACATTCATCACATCACATAAGTGTAGCATGATGGCCATTTAACTGTCAGCTTTCAACAGGTCAACCATTCAGTACATTTTGTGCATCAGTAAAATGCTTCATTTATTTGTAATATGTTGACTATCTTGAGATCAATTTAGGTCCTGAGCTCAAAAAGTATAGCCTGCTCTGTCCTCTCCTCCACTCCTGTAGACTGTCTCAACATCCAGTCCAGTCTACGTCCACTGTTTCCGTCTCCTCTCCCAGAATCAGGGCTTGTCGCGTCATCATCATTCTTCACGAGTCCACTCCCATGTCTTTTGTCTTGGCTGCACAGAAAATCAGCTATCGTCAACATCTATAAAAAGAATTCATATTTAGAAGGCTTTCAAAACTAGGTCAACTGCATAGTTACTTTCATAACAGACCTGGTTTTGGTCAAAATGTATAATACACATACATACTGTTGTTAAATACACAAGTTTTCCAGATAAACAGGATGTTACAGACAGAGGACAGAGGTCCCTTGTCTGCTGTTCTCTCTCTCTCTCTCTCTCTCATATATATATATATATATATATATATATATATATATATATATATATATATATATATATATATATATATATATATATATATACAGACACACACACACACACACACACACACACACACACACACACACACACACACACACACACACACACACACAATGTGTGTATATACATACACTTTAAAATATATACAGTTTCTTTATCTCCAGCCTATAGGTATAACTGTATAGAAGATGTATCTGTTATAGTTTGTATAGTCTGTTATAGTTATGCTACAATTAGGGTTAATACCTACACATCTGGTGCTGAGCACATGGTCCAATACAGTCTTAATGTATTGAACCTTAATGCATTGAATCTTTAAGTACTGAATGTACTGGGTAATGCCCTTTTGATTACATCATAGAACAGTAAACACAACCACATCAACTGTCCATGCAAAAACTGACATGGTTCAATGCTCAGTTAGTAGACGTCAAGCACAGACCAGCTTTTTTCTTAGTCTTGAGTATGAATAAGGAATGGTCTATAAATACATTTAGCCAACATTATGGAATAACCTTTTGCTTTTAAGAAAATCTCTACATTGTCTAATTCCAAAGAGCCTGGTGGCACAGGACGTGCCTTTTAAGGTGCACTTACCTTTGAAGGAGCCATTATGGAACAATCTCCCCACCCCCATCCCTAACTACTTTCCTGAAAATATTAAAAGAAATCACTGGCTTTCAAAACTCCTTATATTGGCTATTCAGCAGTACACTAGAGGCACAGTGCTGTACAGACCCTCTCTACACAGCACTAGTTTAAATTAAGTAAGAGGGAGAGGAGCTTTTCTTATTTTTTTTAGTAAGGATAGGGCTTGATGTGGAAAGAAGATGCTATTTTTAACATACATTGCTACATATTTTGATTGAGGTATGCTTGACAATTTAGTACAAATACAGTGGCGAACCCTTGATGTGACATGATTAAAGATTAGCCTGTGTTGTTTCCACCAAAACTATTTAAGCCTGTTGCATCATGTGACTCATTAAACGACCCAGAGTATGCTTATTTTCATGCTATTGATCAAGACACTCACAAGAACATCCACAATGAGACATATTCTGATGTGTTAGAACTCATTTCCATATTGACTTATTTTTACAGCATTTAGCAGATGCTCTTATCCAGAGTGACTTGCAAACATTTATCAGCATGACAGAACACATGCTCCCTGGGAATGGAATCCATGACATTGGTGTTGCTATGACATTGCTCTGACAATTGCTGCACACAGTTGACCTAAAGGAGCAAACAGTTTTCAAGAGCTGAATTATGAAGTTTAATGCTGCATGCAACTTTATGGATGTTTTTAAAAAAATAAGACCAGAGGTAACCAATCTTTTCTGCAAAGGGCTGCAGGTTCTCTCTCCATTCAAACATAACACACCCACTCAACTGCTAAAGACCAGTTGATTAAACAAGTAGAAATCAGGTGCGTGGACAGGAATGCAAAACCTGCAATCATACCAGCCCTTTGAAGACTGGGCACCCCTGCCTTAGACAAATCTCACACAACCACTGATCTAAAACTGCAGTTAGAAGGAGAGGGGCTTAGCACCTGGCAAATTCCTGTCCCTTTTACTTGGGACTCGAACCATCAGCCCCAAATATCAAGTCTAATTAATTCACCCCAGGTGAACCCACTTTCCACCTTACAAAGTAGATTCCCCCCACCACACCTCACCCCACCTCACCTCACCTCACCCCACCCCACCCCACCTTCCCCTGCCCCCCAGCCAAGGGTGACAAGACTAAGCCATTGGTATTCAACTGAGATTCAACAAAGACCTGAATCTCGTTTCTCGTTTCTTCCACCTCATTAAAATAACTGCATTGTGCCAAAAGAAGCTACTGCTCTCTTCTCTAGGGGAAGAGGATCACTGTAAATGAAATCAATTTCAGTGCTTTACAATTTAGCTTGTGCTAAATTCAAAAAAGGGATCAAAATGACTTTGGAATAAGAAGTGTGGAGAGCTCAGGCGCATTTACGGCTAAACCCTGCAGTGAAAATAGGCCAGTAAATTAGTCTTAAAACTCTTTTTGCTCTTTGATGCCAGGAAAGAAACAGGGATGTACATTGCAGAGGTGGATGAATCGGTGTAAACTAAGGACTCTAAATCCTGAGGCAATATGATGTAAATGAATTTTTTTCCAGTTCATGTTGGAAAAACCATGTCTCTAAATACATCAAATATGTATTTTATCAATGGTTGGGTTAAGATAGTATAACCGATTCATTTCCCATGTGAGTTCTACAAACTCGTGGAGTCATATTTAACTGGATTAAAGTCTGACAGGGTTATACACTCCAGGAACAATCGATAGATAAGTCTCCATGCTGTACTGCTGATAAGATTAATATCTGTCACACTCTGTAGGTTTCCTATAAATACACCATGATACCAATCTACAGCTTTCTGATGAGCTGTATTAGAAATGAAAGCCCTAGCAAAGGAGAGCCATTAAACACATTTCTGTAAACGAGAACTGCCTTGGATCATTTGAGCTTAAAGTGCAAAGTACTTCTATATGGTGCATTTTAGCAAACCACCAGTCAGAATATGAATTTTAAAGCTGATCTAGGGGCCAGGAGGCTAGCCGTAACTTTAAATATGAGAAGTCACAGAACCAGAATCAGGTCAGGTAATGCGGGCAACATTGGTCATCTCCCTTCAGCAGAGACAGGGATAAAAAACAACCCCAACAGACATTTCTGACAGAATATAATCATCTAGAAGCTGACCTAGCACAAGATACAACACCACTGGTGCCCTCTGGTACTATTACCATGCAGGTGATAGTGTCGAGGACATAAATTGTCCGGGACATGAGTGTCGGTGATGGCGGGAGCCCTGAGGCCAGTGAAGACAGTCTGGGTGAAGCAGCATGGTGGACGTTATCATGTGACACTATCTAAATAAGAGAAGTCTTCTACTACATATCTGTAGCTGCAGTAGGTGTGAGAGAGACAGTGCAGAAAATAGAGATGTGAATAATAAATAAATGTGTATTGCAATGTAAATAATTAAAGTTTTTGGCTAGCCAAGGGATCTATGACACAATGTTTGAGAGTAAAATTCATGACTGTATAATGAATTGTAGATCATTTAACATGGAAACCGTTTGATCTGTAAAGGTGGACCAATAAAGTTTTACGAATTAGTCACTTTGTGTTTATTATTATTAATATTATTATTATTATGATGATGATGATAAACAAATGGCGCAGTATCGAAACAATTTTGCAAGCTTAAGCTTCTCTAACTACATCTACATTTAAACCTTTCTAGCACATTCTCATATTAATCTCTTTCAGAGATTCTCCTCTCCAGTCATTTTCTCAGGCATGAAAAAGTACAATGACTGTTTGCATCGTATCATTAATTTCTCCAGCTCCCTATCTGATGGGCCATGCTACTGACCATGTTGCTCCATGTTCATGTTCTGTGTGAAGAGATACAATCGAGGGCCCAAGAGAGTTCCTAATTGGTGCAGGGCAGAACTTTTTCTTCTTTTTTTTTCACCTGCTTCACTGGTTGTTATACTGGTTATGAGTGTATATATCTTGATAAATGACCAACTGAGCAGTTTACATGCACCGACTATAATGTCTGTTGCATCCCATGATATATGAGTGTTCTGTACAAAAAAAAAAAAAAAAAGGCACCATAGCTATTTTTGGTTGCATCTTCGAGAGTGATTTTTATTGAAGCTCAATAGTCTTACCTACTTGCTGTTAACTGTGAAATTAAGCCACACTGTCACAGTTAGTCCCTCCCAACTTCCATGTTCCGTGTTTTCCTTGTCTTGTGTATTTTAGGTCCGTTTCATAGTTTCGTTTTCTCCGCCCCTCGTTCCATTGCTCACGCCTGTCGCTTGTTTCTACCTTGTTAAGTTCATGTATTTAAACCATGTCTGATGCCCTGTTTTTGCTGTTCATTGCACGCATTTGTGTGGAATATATTGAATGTCTGAATGTATGTGAATTACTGATTGTCTCGTATTTGTCGTAGCCTGTTTCCCATGTTTGCTACCGTGTGTTTAGTTCTAGATGCTGTTTGTGTTTAGTTACTCGGGTATCCTAGCCCTTGTCTTGTGTAATCATGCATCCTCGTACTCTCCGTGTTGGCTCTTTGACCCTGGACTACCCTTACGACTAAGACTCTCCCTTAATAAATCTGTCTCTTCTCCGCACATGCGTCCGCCTCCTCACCGCTCATCATTACACACACAGACAAACCCCAATATAAGCCCCAAACACCAACGCATCCCTAAATGTCTTAGGCTCTCAGTCTTAACTCCTCATGTTACATCAGACACAGTTTACAGCAAAAAGTGCCGATCGCCTGTCTGCTGTGTGCCAGACACTGTTGAAAGCCTTCAAATTTCCCTTACTTACCTTTAAAGGTACGAGGTCCTGGCAGGTGCTGGGCAATGGGTCAATGCAAGGGTGAACCCGCTGTAGCCTCCATGAAAGACTTCCCCTTGGGTTTTGCTCCACCCCCTCACTGCTGTGCTGCACGTTGCGCAGCCACTGAAGTTGAGGATGGATGGCAGCTTTCAGCTGTATTTATGGAGCCTGCCACAAGGTGCAGATGGTGAGAGAGTTTTTCGAGAGGAGCTAGCAATACCAAAATGTAGTGAGGTTATTTGAGCTTGCGTCAAAAAATCACATTTAAATGGCCTTAAGGGAATACTACACATGTGGCAACTACTGTTTTCTGACTTTATCTTAAGAGGCCAAATGAGAATTTATATCTGATATGAATAAGCCTCCAAAATCAATAATATTGCATTTTTTTCAGAGATTAACTATATCATGCAGACATCAACAAAATGTTCATATGTCTAAAGATTTTCTCTGTAAAGTCAACCACAGTGGATCCCAAAGTAAAGTATATTAGCACATGCAACATGCAAACAGAGATAGGCAGTCATCCCATACTGTGGTCTGTTCAAAGTAAAACGTATATAATTTATGGAAGTGATCAAAAATATTCTGTCAATGTAAATTGATTCAGATTGCAGAAAAGAGCACCTTTGCCTTAGTTTACTGGCCATACTTGAAAGGGAATAACTTAATCGATATGGCAGTACAAAAGGCAGGGATTTCTGGCTTTGCTGGTTATTTAGAGCATAAGCGGTATTATTTGGCAGCAGATTCAAGTAGCAAAGAAAGAGGGTAGGGACCTACATGTCCTAGATTTAGCTCATGCATTTGGTTCGGTGCCATGTAATCCCTTATGGAAAGCATTTGGTTTCTTCCAGGTAACAGATAAGATTACTAGGTCGGTTTTGAAGATATTCAGTTTTGTTTTAATACAGGAGAGTATGTTACATCCTGGCAGAGACTGGAAATGTGCAAAATGGCCGATTGTACTATTTCACCATTAGTCTTTACGATGGCGATGAAGGTGATAATTAAGGCTTCTAAGGATGGTTCCAGGCTCCAATTAGGGCATACATGGATGACATGACAGTGCTGACAACTACTATGCCATGTACCTGGCAGTGGCCTGAAAAGATGAATGATAATCTTAGGTGGGTAAGGATGAAGTTTAATTCTGAACGGAAAACTTCTGCAAAAAATTGATGGAAGGAAAACATACTTCTATACTGGAAAAGTAATTTAAGAGTTTAGGTAGATGCTATTGTGCAGCATTAAACAATAGTCAGGTCAGATTTATTTATATAGCGCTTTTTACAATAGATGTTGTCAGAGCTTTACAAATGTTCAAGTCCAAGCCCCAGCAAGCAAGCCAAGGGTGACAGTGGCAAGGAAAAACTCCCTAGAGCATGAGGAAGAAACATTTCAATGCCAATGGACTCCCAGATCTACACCTTTACCTAAGATGGGAAGTAATTAATACAGATAGGTTTTCAGCCTAGCCTTAATCCTTGTGTCTGAGTCTCGAACATTTACAGGAAGGTTATTCCATAGTGTGGGAGCTTTACAGGAAAAGGCTCTGTCCCCTGAGGTAGATTTTCTTGGTACTAGTAAAGAGCCTGCATTATGGTGGGTCATAATGCACTAGGAGTTCTCTAAGGTACTGCAGGGCAAGACCATTCAGTGCTTTGTAGGTCATTAGAAGTATTTTATATTCAATACAAAATTTTACAATAAAGAGAGTGTTGTGGGGTGGAATTGATAAAGCCTTTTTTTTAGCCTTGGGAAATCATGTTGACTAGGAAAATTGAAATTGTCTTGTCTTCAGTTTGGCTCGTTGGCCACTGATGGTTTATGACTTCGCACTTACAGAAGCGGAGAGGTTTTAAACAAGACTATAAGGAAGCGGCTGGGGGTGCCACTTTGTTTAAGTAGTGTGGCATGCTATGGGGGAGGGGTGCTGCAGCCACCGCTAACAACTTTAGTTTACTTGTTAGGAATTTAAATGTACTGAGGTGAGCTGCAAGATTTTGTTATGGTGGAAGGATGTGGTGATAAAAGCAACAGTCGCAAAGCGACAGGGAGACAGCCAATTACCTATTAGAACTAAGGGATGTGATTGGCCAAGCGCAATGGGTTAGGTATTTCATGGAAAGCATGAAAGGCCACATCATAGTGGGTAGGTGAAGATCCTAGTTGGAAATTATGTGCGGGGGTAGGCACGCTGAAGCATATTTTATCAGCATGATATATATGGAGACAATCAAGTGTTTGGCATATTAGCATGTTTATTCTATAAGAAGCACTTAGAGGTTAATGCATTGTCTAGCAGTGATATGAATAAAAGGTTTGTGCATGAGGGGCAATGTATTGGAGTGCAAGTGCAGGCATAAATATGGGGTGAAGCATGAGATTGAAAATTGCTAGTGGATGTAGGTAAAAAACTACAGGTCCCCCCAGTATATTGCATTAACATATTGCCGGACATGGTGTTGTACTCTGACATTAAATGGATAATTTCTTTTTATGGAGTCAACAATTCCATTTGAGCATGCAGTGGATGACGCTTTTGAATCGAGAAAGCTGAATCATGCTGATTTGGTGGCTGAAGTGAGAGAACGCATATAACAGTACAAAGTAGCTAGAAAAATGCACTATAAAGGCTGAGGTGTTCAGTGTTTTAGATACATTCAGGACTGGGTAAGTGAGTAGGGTGTCATGTCACTGTCCAGTGTGGCAGATCCAGATGGAGCCGGTGTCACTGAGCATGCGTCCGCGGTGCCAGTGGGCTGGGTGTGGCCCTAGACACCAGGGACGCCAGGAGGAAGTGGCTGGCTGTGTGGGGGGGGCATTGCAGGTATGTTTGCTATTGGCTAAGGGCATAAAGCCCATGTGGAACTGGAGGGACTGACCATGAATTGACAGTGCTAGTGGGGCTGGATACAGCATTTTTTTTTTTTTTTACCAGGGAGGCCAGTTTGGGTTTACGTTTAAAGATGTGTGGCTTGGTTTAAAAGTGAGCTTGGATGGGGGTGGGGGTGGTATATCAGACCTCTCTGTTGAGCCTTCTGGAGGTATTTTGAGCTAAATTCAGTGAAACACCAACAGAGGGAGGTGCCTACCTGAAGACCCCTGTGAAGAGCTTGCGATGTTGTGGATGCTGGTATGGAGTGAGTGGGCTGGGCCCTGTTTGAAGCTCTAATAGTTTGGCATAGGATATTTGACATCCTCTTTATAATTTCAAAAGTGTTTGAATATTATGGAACCCATTTTCCTTTTCTCATATGATGACTGGTTTATTGTAACTTGTCAATACTGTTTTAAAGGTATAATGAGCAGACTAGCAGATTGATTGTCAAAATAAAAAAAGCAAGTGCATCCATCATCATCACCAAATTTGACTCAATGTGCCATAAATGTATTTGAATGTAAGTAATACATTTATTAAACATGCATAGAGCATGAATTATTCATGTTTATATTTACTGGATGCTTGGTGGGATGAAGAATTGTGTAAGAGGAAAAGCTTTGGTCCGTGGTAAACAAGCCATTCTTTTATCGATCTAAAATAAGCTTTTTGATTACCCCAAAATACAAATTAAATTTGCAATTGAGCATCTGAAATCTTTTGAGAACCACTATCTTTACTGGGAATGGACTCAAAAATATATTGATATCCTTTTCCAGGAAGGTTCACCTTTATCATTATATAATTATATCAATTGTTATAATTATATCAAGTATTGTAATTGCATCATCCTATAATCTCCACATAATGATTGACATTTACATAAACTATGCTACTGCCCTATTAGTGGAGATAGAGATTTTGGAGGTGTGTACCATATAATCATAACAACTTTTTCTTCTTAGCTCCTTTTTTTCTGTTCTAACCTTCTCCATACATGCAGGTGAAAAATAACTGTGTTCCAAATTGGCTTATTCTCACTTAAGTCAAATTTTGAAAGGCACCAGGCTTCGAAACTTATTATCTGCCATTTTCTGCAGCATGCTTTTCGAACTACTCCCAGCACACAAAAAGGTATATAATTTACCTCCTTTTTATTACTCACTGTCAAAACCTGAAAAAGGTCCTTCCGAGATGCTCTCTGATGTCGATCCATGGGCTCTGATGTGCAGATGCATGCGTTTTTGGTTGCTTTTTGTACTTGAACTTCATAATTTCCCCCTGAAGCAGCAATACCATCACACATCAGTTCATGCATGAGCACATCGTTGAAGCTCAGCTCAGACAGATCACTGAGCATGTTCAGACCAAGCCAAGCCTATGTGGGTCACTCACAGATGGCAGTATACCAGCGTGTTTACTACTGACCTTGCCATGAATAATGAGCTCTCATCATATTAGGCCCATTCAAATGGAGAGCTCTTGAACAGTCAAGGAGTTAGTGCATATGATTGGGCTACATCCCATATTTCCATCACCCTTAATGGGTGTTATTGCCAAGTTAAGGTTACTTCCAGGTCCTCAGACTGGTTTATCTAAATACTCTGTATTTTATATTCAGAGGTCATGAAAAGATGCACTTAATTTGTAGTACTGACACTGAACTGTGCACTTTCTAATTGATGGGAAAGAGAGAGAGGAGACAAGGCTGTATTAAATTGTTAGTAGGCCAGGCCACCTATCTTACTACAAAACTCAAACTTGTGTCTATACTAACTGGGCACTGAATTCTTATTACTAAACTCTAGTTTGTGTCTATATTAACTGGACAAGATATTGAATAAGTTACATGTATAGGTACATTTTATGATTACAGGGTGTAGTTGGAGAGTAAAAACATTCTTCAGAGATATGCAAAAGACAGATCAGGAGAAATGATACAATATGATAGACACATGAATGACAGAATATTTTGTTTAGGAAACGTGCAATTTTTAAACAAACTGTAATATGCTGAAAAAACAGCTAATGTTGCCAATGTGTCCTAATTTAAGAGTGCAAATATTGATTTAATGTTATGTGTTATGTCTTTTTTTCTGAAAAGAATGCCTAGCCTTCCAACAGAAGGGAAGTCATCTGCATAAATCAATAAATGTTTGATTTAAGTGCCCCTGTGTAAAAATGTATTTAAACAAGTATTTCTGCATTTTCCATCTTAATCTCTACTGTATTTGTAGTATATTCCCATGGACAACAATTTTGACTCATTTTCCTATATTTAACAAAATCAAAATACACAAAAAACGTTCAAGACAAGAATGGAAAAACTCATAGCAAACTTATAATTGAACCATGTTGTTAGGCATTACAAGTGTGTTTTAATTCAACAACAGTGTTTTATTTCAAGTTTTTCATTATTTTCTTAACACAGAGGAAATACATCTAAATTATTGTTCATGGTAACTGTCCATGCAATACAGATGATTGAATAGTGGAAATAATTTGACAAACATAAAAGCTTCCACCAGCTAGTGGTACTAAAAATCTCAGAAAGACTACATAACCTCAATATCTTCTTGTGGAAGGTGAAGAAGCTGAGTTTTTTTGTTTTGTTTTTTTTTCTTTGTTTGAATTTTCTCTCAGTGACTTCCACCTCAGGACCTTTTATTTTTGCAGTTTTAGAAAATGTTTTTTTCAATTTCCAATTAATGCGGGGGTAGATGATTAGGAGGGCCTCTATATAAAAGATAAATTGCTACATCTGTTAGGCGTTTTAGATTACCCACCAAGCTGCTGCTTCCAGTGTCCTAGGTTCCCGAGGACTCCTGAAGGACGTTTCATAATGGTACTGATACCTGAAGTAATGTTTGCGCATATTTTAAATGTTTTGATTTTATTTGTTATATTAAGCGTTGACTGGTCCTCCAGTTTCTGAAGGCTTGCAGTGTTGATGTAAGTCTTGAGGTTATTAAAGTTGTCTATGTTAATAGGTTCATGTAGTGATTGACAGCAGTCTCATTGTGTTTTGGCGAAGCAAGGCCCATGCTCTCCATTAAAAGGTGAGTTAATTAATATTTGTGTGGTAGGAGTGTTGAAGGAACAGTGGTAATTGTAATAAGAGAATGTCATGTCAGTTTTTATTTTAGATCCAAAGATTTCTACCTCTGGTTGGTTGGTTTTGTTCAACTTATTTTGCCTCACTGGGTTGTAATTATTGGTGTTTTTCTTACCTGTTTTTACCTTTTTCATTTTATGCGTTGTGTTGCTTTGGATACCATGTTTGCTTTAAATTATTTGTACAGAGTGGTTCAAGAATCATTTGCTTCGGACTTTGCTTTGTGTTAATGCTTTTTGGGATTTTTTTGTTGGTAAAGACGTCATTAGTCTTCTGCTAAAAACAAGTATTGCTGCAAGAGTGTCTGGTACGTTCTGAAGAGGAGTGGTAGGCATTATGTTCAAGCTCACACTGGTTTGTATGCTTTTTCTTAATACTGTGTGGTCTTGTAATGAGTTGTTAAAGCTTTTATTCCTGCTGCTTTGAGTTTCATAAAATACCAAGAATAACAATATGTTTATACCTAGTATAAATATCATAGATCCATCTGTTTTACCAAGAAAAGTTGTTTGCGTTGTCTTCATTACAGCACTCCAGAGAGAGATTTTTATCATTCTGCAGTGAAAATGATGCCCTGTAAGTTTACTCTTGCTACATCTAAAGACCTGCTCTAGCTGTGTAATGCTTGTGAATATGCCAAAGGATTCTGCCTGTGCATGTGCTGGGGTACCTAGATGTAGATGTGGGAGAGACAAGCGAGGTACTTTGTACCAGCAGCCTGCCAAAATTCCCCTTGCTAACTCTAGGGAAGCCTTTTTAAAATTACTGATTTGATGTTCGAAGATAATAACAGATACTGAAATTATCATGTGGTCAGAGATTGTTTTGTAAATTCTGGGGAATTTCCACTAGTAGTGTCCACCGAACTAATTTCTTAAATTGCAAATCAAGTAATATGAGGGCTCTGGTGGCTTGTGGGTGCCTGTTTATGAAGCAGTGTGATTAATGCAGCATTGGCTGTGATTAGCTATTTCCATGTTGTCTGAGCCTCTAAATGCATCTCCACAGCTAGTGCAACTGGGTTGGTTACTGCTGTCTCCTAGGTGAAGCAGGCCAGGGGTTGTTTGTGCTTTGGTTAGTGAGAGCAATTGTTTGTGCTTTGGTTAATGGGTGTGTCTGGATGGGGGAGTGGGGGGGGCATTTCTTTTTATACGCTAACAAGTGTCGACTGTGCTGTGGGAATTACATTCTATTCATTTGTCTTTCTCTCGTTTCATTTAATTCTTATGATTTCAAAAAAGATTTCAACGTGGATAGCTGAGGAACCTGAAATGGATGTTAAACCAGACAGGCAAACAGGCAAATGCCATTGATACACACATTTTGCACTGAAAACACATTTCAAGTCTGTGGTGGTGGTGCGTATCCACATGCTTTCTTTGCCAGATGGGGATCTCTTGCCTCACTATTTCAGCAGCAAGTAAGAGAATCTTCAATGTTTTCAATGGCCTCCTCCTGAAAATAACACATTGGCTCTCTCTAGACAGGAGTAGAACTCTTTGCTTTGCATTTCCTGAGTTGATTTTCTTCGCTGCAGTTGGGGCATTTGCTTCATCCCAGCAGCATTACTCGAATACTTGCCATCAATCTCCTGTGATCAATTTGTCCATAAAAGCATCATCTCCCTCTATTAGTTTGTGTGATGTCCTTCTACTTGGTGTTGCAGTGGTCTCTGTATCTGAGATCAAGAAGATATACATGACATTACTATTTGGCTTGGTTTATTTTGTACTCCTCCAGGACAGCAGACCTTTTTTAAAAAAAAGGTTTAAGTCAGTTTCGTCTGATGAGACAACAGAATATCCCTGGTCAGCAAGGTATGACCGCCAGGACCTGACAGTTTCTGCTACTGGATATATTTGTAAAGTTGGGAGTTGGCTTTAGTGCTGTATTTGTTGACTAATACTGCAATGCCCTGCCATGTAAATTTAAAACGTTGGCAGCGAGCGTGACCATGTAGTACTCTTCATATGGCTGAGCCTTGCTCCAAGACCTCCCATTTCAGCACAGATCAGAGCAGTTCTTCTAGACAGCACGTCTGGCAGACAGCCAGACGGTACCATGTCTGCAGTAGCAGAAAAAATGATCAACATATTTCAAAACTGCCATTGCATTTTCTTTAGCTTTGATGAATTGTTATTGCTGTTGATGGCACTGAAAAAATAGGTTTTGTTGAGCATATTGTACTGTTTGCTGAACTTGTCACATTGGATTAAATGTAGGTTTTTCTACAGAACTGAACAGTGTCATCTCCTCCATTGGGTATTTATTAACGTGGCTTTTAAGTGTTTTGCATTCATTGCTATTGTATTTTCCCACTCTGGTAAAGGCCCCGTCTCTACTAACCGTTGATTTATGCACCCGAGGAGCATGCGATTTCACAGGACAAGTGGATATGAAGGTTTGGTTTGTTTGATTGCTTTTTACCACAAACTTAACTAATTGCTTCTTCCAAATTAGCTGGTTCTGCAATTTCATTGGATCAAATCCAAAACATGCCAAAATTATAGATGTTAAGATTCTCCTACAAGATCCATAGTCTCTCATAGCTTTCAGAAGATTTCAGTCTCATGGACTACAGAAATCTCTCTGCCATAAAATAGACAGGGGTGAAATTTAAAGATGATGCCAGAAGAAAAAAAAATCTTATTTTAATAGTTCTATATTGAACTATTGATTAACTGACACTGTAAATTTTGACATTTCATGCTTCAACAGAGGACACTGCTGACTACAGTACACTAGCCTACAAAGCTGTCCACCCTGCTTTGTCAGTGCTCACACATCTGTATCTTTACTGATGTCACTCAGCTGTGCTGTCACAAGGCTGTGCAAAACTCTGCCAGCCAAGGCAGAGTTCACATTGCACTGTTTTTGAAGGGTGAAAATAAGGAGCACAGCACTGCCCCCCCCCCCCCCCCCCCCGTGGGTTTACACTGCACTGTTTTGAAGGGTGAAAATGAGAAGCATAGCACTGCCCCCCCCCCAAAAAAAACAAAAAAACAAAAACAAAAACCAGCATACAGTACGAGCCTTGCCTCAGTAAAGGAAGAGGTTGTCATATTTTGGTTGGTATGCTACAAGTCCCACTCTATGCCTCTCAATCAGAAAAAAAGAACAAGAAAAACTGATGCTGAATTAGCCACTTTATGGTGGTGAGGTGTGACAATATGACTACTTCAGCTCTTTAACCAGCATTCTGCAGACCTGGCATTGCAGAGATCATTTACAGTGTTCATGAGCAAAACAGACAGAGGCTGGATATAATCAGTGAGGCAATTTAGTGGTTAAAAGCAAAGTTAAGCCCCCCACCCCTTGCTTTTTGTGCTACACTCAAAATGCTAAAAAAAAGCTTTTGTAGGTGACTTTCCTGTCCTTGGGTTTAATGAAAACATTGCGCCATGTGTCTTTGAGGCCCAATTTGAATATAGGAGGTTCTTTCGCTCCTTTCTAATTCTTGGCTTTCCATTCTGTCTTGTGGGATCCCAGGAGAACATACTCACAGCTTGCATGTAATTCTGGTGTGGCCTATTTTTCTCTCCACCATTTAATTGCTCGCCTGCCTGCGCCTCCCCTTCTGGCACAATGCTCAACCATGACTTGTTGGACTCCCACTTAGTTCTTAGCATGCAATATTCAAACCAGGAGAGGAGGTTCAATTATTTAGGCTGTGTGGCTAGTTTGGACCTCAATCTCAGAACCTCCATCTTAACTGCTTTCACAGCTAGGGAACAATTTAAGAAAGATAATCTTGAAAAGTGTTATTTTTTAGTCTGTAGGAAACGTTATTTACCTGCAGACTGTACCACTGTTCCCTGTGAGGAAGATGTGTTACAGTGGAATGATGTATTAATTCATTCTCATTACATTTAGTGCATGTCTCCAGCAGACAGTGCACTTGGTGACCATGGAGGAAGGACACTAACTATTATCAGCAGAATGCTTTGCTTCAGGTAGCAGTGCTTCAAATTTGTAAATGTTAGCTAACAGAGAGCTGCTTCTTGTGGCCACAGCATGCCGTGTGTAGCAAAGGAACATTACGTGCACTACGTGTATTGAGAATTCAACCATGGCGTGACAATATTGCTCAGTGGAAAGCAGCGGGAAGCTAGGCCAACCACACATTATAGCATTTGTATGTAGTGTTCACCAGGATGATGAGGAAGCATTTCATACCTAATATTATTCCTCTGAGCATTTTGTAACTTTTGTGACTCAGAAAAGCTTGACTTTTTTGTTGCTACAACTTGGGTTTCTTCTCCATAATCCAAAGACATGCTAGGAGAGCTTTCCTCTATGCTTTGTTGTAATCATTGGCTTAAGATCAGCACAGAGAAATGAGAGCTGGATTGTGTCATTCTCTTGGTCTATTTCATGTGTGCATCAATCTTCCATTCAAACCAACAGGCCCTCCCCTTTTACAATCACCACTCACCTTTGTTGAGTTGTCATGGCTAATAAATCTATTGTGAGAGCAATTATATCTGTTACCAAGCCTATACACGACATGCATTCCAGACCATTAGCATTAATGCAGTGCGGGCAGGACTGGGAGACCTAAATTGTTTTCTTGTGCCCATCCCCACAGGGGCATGATGCGTGAGCATAAGCATGCAACAGGTGTGGAGCGAGGGGTGTACACTGGCCCCTCCATCATGTGCCTGGCTCCATTCAGCCAGATTTTTGAGCCTGCTTCAATACAGGTGCCAATGGATTGCTACCAAAGGCATTTCAATTAACACCTTGTTGCTACATTAGTTCTCCTCAGAACTTGAAATAACACACTTACAGTGTGCGTCGGCTTACAGAAAGCAAGTGATTTGTCGAACAACTGTCATCTGCTCTTCATACTGTATGCCTTGAAAGTAACAGGGAAGATAAGTAGGTTTCTTGCTTTGCCACAGTGAAAACCACACCCTTTATTTCACCCACCATCCAAAAATACCTTAGATTAATTAAATCTTCTGCTAAGACACTACCTGTTTAATGGACAAGCCTTAACATGAAATATAAGTTCTGTTTATGCTAAGAGTAAATGAAAAATAATACATATTTAAAAGCATGTAGCAGGAAATGTCTGTATCAATGCTTAAATAGCTCTACATCAGTGCTTATGTTAACTGTGCAAAGTATGTATGGAGTCAGCAGTTCGTGGTGATATTTCGACTGTCCATCTGTTGTGTTAATGTGTATCACCAGTCTGGCAGGGTCATGACGTTATGGCCTGTCACTGTCCCTTCCACATCTGTTTATGATCTCCTTCTGCCTGACTAGACTGCTTGATCAAGAAGACAATAGCGTTCTCTTTTCCCTGTATGTTTCTCTTTTTCTCACTCTGTCTCCCTCTCTCTCTGTCCTGTGCCCCATGGGCATCACATTCAAACACTTTCACACACAAACACACAGATTCATACCCACACGCACACCCCTACCTGCCTCCTCCCCTGCGCCCCCCAAACGGACATCGGGGTACCATTCTGTTGCCATGTTAGCATTCCTGGTATGTTATGGTGTGTGACAGTGAAAGCTACCATGGCGGATGGAGCATGGAGGGGGAGTGGAGATATGGAAGGAGGATGTGGGCAATGCAGACTGGGTGACATTTATATCTACAAACTTACAGCACAGTGGTTCCTGCAGCAGGACATCAGATGTTGCCATGTGTTATATGTTGCAGATGAAGCAGGCCTGCTCTGGGACAATGTAATCCACTAACATTACATTTCCAAATCATTAACTTTATATTTCCATATTTTTGCCAGACCATGGGAGAGTGTTGACTGTTTGTTTCCTTCACCACATCAGGGTAAACAATATACCAAAGCCAACAATAACTCTGAGGCGCTCTTGATAAACTGAGATAACCTTTACATACAGAGCCGCTAACATTTCGATTATAAAGAAGGAAAAATGAAAATCAGTGCATTACTATCGCTTTGTGAAGCCTATTCAGAGTGGTATTGATCATTAGTGCTACCCAAGCTGCAAAGGTTTCTGCTGATATTGACTCAGACATATGCGCACACACAAAAAATAAAAAGTTTTATTCTTACACCTCTCGGTATTGTTTAAGTTATACTTTGTTTATAGTCCAAAATAGAACTCTGCAAGTCAATGTGCACCTGTACAGTGTACAAGGCCAACAAACACATTCCAAGAACTGAATATTTTAACGAACCACTATACACTTGTCATCAAGAGGCCTGTAGCATAGTAGCATGTCGACTGACAACATAACATTGTTGATTACATCCGGACAGATTACAGGATATCGATTACTAATTCAGGTTCAGGTTCAGTTTCTTCCACAATCTAATCCTGGTAAGCAGAGAGAGAGAGAGGAAAACAAATACACTTTCTGATCATTACCAGAGCAAAACCCCACAGACCTATTTAATCACATCTCTTAAATACCAGACCTCCAGTGGACAGACTTAAAGGCGCTAAATATGTGCTTCATAATGCACCACAGACTGAGCCACATCGAGCACCACTCACTGTCACTGCTCAGCCACTAATACTGCCTTTATGTGTAAGCAGTTTCTTGCATTTTTACCTCTAAAAAAAGGGCTGAGTGAAGTGTTCTCCAGGGTGAACGGAACATCCTAGACTGCGGAAGGCGATCCAGTGACAGCAGCAGTAATGTGCTGGTCATACATTAGGAAAATTGCACTGAATGGGAACGAACAGCCGTTCATATCGGCCGCTGAGGAGGACGCAAAGAGGCTTGTGTCGCTGAAATTCACAAACATGTTCAGATGGTCTGTGCTGAGCAAAGAGCATTTTCAAAGAGGCTGTCCTGCAGGTGAGTATAACTGTTTAAAGATGAGATAAAAGCAGCGGACTGTCTTAGATCCTGAACACCAGCAGATTACCAGGCTACAGTTCATAGCACTACACAATTAAGTCTTCCTATTACATCAGCAGAGAAAAAACATCACTTTAGGACAAACAATCAGTCAAGCTATCAGTTAAGCATTCTGCCACTACAATCAAAATATGGCTGAAATAATTAAGAAACAGCACTTCACATGTAGACCTCATCTTAATGATGAGCCTTATTCTAATAATTGGAAAATGAATAACATTCCCACCAGAAGGCACAATCTATCACCTCCCTTTTCTCACATAAAGCTGCATCTCACCCCGATGTCATAGTCACACCTTAAGCCTTTTTATATCTCTCTTCTTCTGTTGCAGAGGTCTAGCCTCAACAGAAGGTCTTCAGGAGCAATAACGGTTTGCTCAGTACAACGTGCAGTACAGAGTCCCCTGGAGATTTGACCTCCTAATTATAACGGGCTCGTAATTTGGTTTGAGAGAAGCGCTGGTGCTTAGCAGGCCCTGACTTCATGGCTTCAGTAAACAAGGACATGAATTGATGAGCTGATCCCTAGCAAATATTTCCTGATTAAGTTCTTAGCTATTGAGCAACATAACAGATAATAATAGACAAAATACATTTCTGGAGATTGCAACTATCCCATCCCCATCTGTTTATGACTGACTGAATACAAACGTGATCAAGGAGACAATGACACAAAGAATTGGGTTTTATTTTTCATTTTCACAGCATTCACTATACTTTTTTTTATCAAGGAGTGGCACAGATATGGTACTAAACAATATTATGTTCACTTGCCTTGAATTCCAGTACAAATCAGTTGTGTCCATCTAGGAAATGCATTGTGGTGCCAAGCCAACACAGGATTTACTTCCTCTTTGAGCAGAGTATGGACTGACACCAATTCCACACTAAAATGCAGAATTCATAACAGCTGGTACTTGTCCAGCATAAAGTGGTGCACCGTCATTCAACAAAATGCATTAATGAGGTACATCAAAAAATATTTGGGCTTCAATGGCACTGCAAAAAAGCAACCCAAGATAAAATTAAATGAGAATTACTGCATACTTAACTATATATTTTGTGAATTTGTGACGTATAAGATACATATTGCAATGATGAGAAACACTTATCCCATATCTCTACCATAATATAGATTGTAGGGATAAATCTGTAATTTATAAAGGCTGGCCACCATTATCCTGTGCCACATTTAAGTAGCATTTAAGCAGTAAGCAGTAAGTTAGTCTGAAAACCTTTTAATTATATAGGTTATTTAAATAATTCAATTAATCAAGCTTTGATTGATTGGCCATTTAGAGTATCATGGGCCTAGTATTTTGAGACATTTAACTTCTCATGGAAGATGAAGTAATTAAATAAGGTAATTAAAATGTACAAAATTCCTCAAGTTGTGTGAAGTTAATATCCGAATACACAGCAATTACAATGTGCTCACAGATTTTCAGGTTGATTAAGGGTAGAAGTCAAGGACGTATTTTTCATTTTCTTATGCCATTATTCCATTCTTTTTTCATTATTCCACTCTTTTGCAGTGTGCTATACTCAAATTCCAGATTAAAGAAATTTCTTCCTTAGTTAGATTTTTGTGGCATCCCCCCCCCATGTAGCTTGCAGCGTTCATCCTCCTATTAATCTACAGAAGACTGGCGGCTCCTGCTGCTGAAAAGTTTCCCCACAGAGAGATACTTTAGCCACGATGGGGATGATAAACCCTATAACTGATTTAAGATGAGCATGGCAGAAGGTCGGGATCCCCACAAGCTACAAAGGAGGTCTGGCAATCTGGACACTCATGTTGTTTTCAAAACAACACAAAACAAGTACTGGAGGCTTTTGTTTTTAAGATTGCAGTAAAGACAGTGTAGGACGTCATAGAAGTAATGAAAACATGCCAATGATTTTTCAGAACAACAAATACAAAATCCATCCAGATGCAGAAAAAAAAAAACAAATACCCTGGCATTGATGAAAATTTATATACCTGATTTATTTAAGCAAATGAAATGTTGAAATCAGGAGGAGAATGTATTTTCATAGGAGAATGAAAGACAGTTGTGTGGATCTCTAAGAGAGAGAATCTCACTGTATTTAAATTCATAAAAGCAGAGGCTGTTGTCTAACCCATGAAAGGTATGTTGTCGACTGCTGCTGTACCCCAAGCACGAAGCAATAGACAATGCACTGCATGAAGAGCCAACAGCATTCTGAGCTAAACCCTCTTGTGCTAAACAGATTCCTACTCCGACAAATTATAGAGAAGGGCAGTGAGCTCCAGGCCTATCACTGCCAAACTGTCAAAGACATTCAGCACATTTATACGAAACTTGGGTATTGCATAAGGGGTTGGTGATGGATACAGGGACTGGTCCAAGACAGGAGTTCACTGGTCTGAGGTACAAAAAAAGATGTTTCTTTTCACTGATTTCTTTTTTACCAGTTACTAATTGGATGCTTAACAAAGCTACTGAGAACGGCATACAGTAGATGGAGGGGAAGGGCCTGACTTTGTCAAATATACGGCAGCACTAGCTGGCAGCGCTCAGGACCAACAGCCTCTGGTTGGTTCAGCTAGTTCTGGCCACAACATCAGCACCAGAAAAATCCAGAACATGCTGAGAGGGACAAGCACTGACAAATCAACATTGTGGTGTTCGGGCCAATCGGCACCACAATATATGCCGTACCACTACATAAAAACAATATTGTTATTGTTATATTACATTTTTCATTAAAGCTTCATCAGAAACATTTATTAGAAACACCTTATAGGTGCACAGTCTCTATACTTTATATCCCACCTGTTGGTGTACAGAATGCTTGTTAATCATTCCCTTTGCCTTCCTTAATAGTCAGTTTTGGTTTTGGCTGGATATGTTTAGCTGGCAGCACACTCTCCGTCCATTATATAGCATAATGTAGTGATCATTTTAATCAAATTGCTTATGGTACTGTCACACTTTAAGACAAACTTCTATCTCATGCTAGATAATGGGTTCAATTTATGAGAATTTAGGTTTCAGGTGTCTGGGTGCTGTTGATTTAGTCTAGGTAGTACAGTATTACTATCAGAATCAGAAGGATTACGAATAGGCAAACACTGATCTATTCCAAGTAGTCCATTATCCACCATGTGTCAAAGTTGGCCTGTCAAAGAATCTAGGAACAGGCTCACACCATTTCATTTAGGTTCTAGATTCCATTTACATGTCTTTGCTATTTAACTCTTAATTTTCTATTCCACTGAAAAGACTCTGGGTCTAACCAGCAAAGCACAAATTTAATCCTGTCCTTACTTGCCTTACTTAGCCAAGATGGGTGATCCTTTAAAATCTCTCTCCTTCCAACTAAGTAACAGCTTTTAGGTGACAGAAGAACAACGAGTAGGTTTCTTCCGCCTCTCTCTCGCTCTTCCTCCCTCTTTTTCTCTTCCTGTGACAAACAGACACACAGATGGCAGATATGCAACACAACTCTACAGGAGCCTTGTGAAGAAGTCTGTCAGATTCTCAAGCCACATGTTCCTCAGTCACTGCCTGTCAAATTATGCTGCACACCCATACAAAATAGACATTTAGCAGTACTTACATGCTTTTAGGCCCAGTCTGACTAGAAGATTGAGGGAATCCAATTGAATCTGTCACAGTACTCAAGCAAAGTACCCACTGAAGCTCATCAAAGTAGTGTTATTTACAGACTAGGCAAAATGGCTGCATGGCAGGCCTGGAAATGAGGCGAGACAGCGCTTTTCCTGTTTCTATAAAGCCAGCAAACACAAGAGCCACCATGAAATTATATTACACACAGCATGTTAGAGGGCATTCGTGAAAAATAAATGACTGCAGTGCTGGTGAACAAACTGCTGTCTCTAAGCTGCAAATATGTCTCCTTTATATTATTGTACAGAGAACAATTCCAGAACACAGAGTGAAAGGGAGGAAACCGATGCTAGCCAGAGGAATAGTGGAGAACAGGGGAGGGCGAAATGGTGAAAGAAAAAGGAATTAGACAGAAACAAAAGTAAGATGGCCCGGTACAGTAAACAAGGTGGATTGGAGGAGTATTAATGATAATCTGAAAAGTATAGTGGCTGGTTTGAAGGGATCAACAGGGATTAATTTGAACATCTTAAGCAAGGTTATATCTGAATATAGGATGGCAAGATTAGGTACTTTGCAGGAAAAAGAAAACAAACAAGGCATAATGAAGTCAAGAACACAAGTAGAAATAGACAAGACATCTTCAGGAGGTCATTTAGAAAGTACTGGAAGCAAGTGGAAGAGGAGGAATTATTTGGAGGAGGAGGATTAATACACTGCCAATA
The DNA here is from genome assembly GCF_041902795.1 of Electrophorus electricus. Taxonomy (NCBI): domain Eukaryota; kingdom Metazoa; phylum Chordata; class Actinopteri; order Gymnotiformes; family Gymnotidae; genus Electrophorus; species Electrophorus electricus. The sequence continues at coordinate 14,145,480 of NC_137504.1, forward strand.
CACAGAAGGAGGCTGGTATTACTGAGGAGAGCAGAGGTCTTGAGGAAAAGGGAAAAAAAAGGAGCTTTCATTAGGGATCCATTTAAGTTTGTGAAGACTTTATTTAGTAAGGAGAAATCTGGGAGGCTTAAAGTTGGAAAGAAGGACTTTCGATGTGCGTATTCTGATAAGCATCAGGCAAATGAGCTGAAGCTGTCAGCAAATATTCCACCAGTGGGTGACAGAGTGGCAAATGTGTGTCAGCCCACCAAAGAGGAGTGAGGTGTGTTGTGCAAATGAGAGCTCTACACAAGCTACTGGAGTCTCGCACCTGGTGTATAAAGGCACAGCTGATGTCAAGGTTTTTATAGAATATGATGCTGGGAGTGTTGAAGAAAGTGATTATCCAAAAAGTGTGGGGAAGAGCAACAGGTATTCTTATAACAAAAAAGAAAGATGCTGTGGGTATTGAGCAGTTTCGGCCTATAAGTGTTCATAATGTGGAGGGATAAGATTTTCTTTACTGTATTTATGTGGAGATTGGCTTCATGTTTGAAAGTGAATAAATTAATTGATACATCAGTGCAAAAGGCAGCGATTTCTGGCTCTGCAGGTTGTTTGGAGCATAGCACCATAGCAGTATGATCTGGCATCAGATTTAGGCAGCAGAAAATGAAGGTAGGGACCTACATGGAGTTTTCCTGGATTTGGCTAATGCATTTGGCTCAGTACCACATAATCTCTTATGGCAGGCATTTGGGTTCTTCCAAGTACCAGACAAGATTACAAGGCTGGTTAAGGCTCAGTTTTGAAGACCTTATGTTCTGTTTTAATATAGGAGAGTATGCTGCTACTGGAAATAGGTATAATAGCTGTCACGGTATACCCACCCCCAAACATCTCCGTGTGTGTGTGCGTGTGTATGTGTGTTCGTCAATGTGGCCACGCCCTCCTTGTGTCTCACACCTGCTCCTTATTGTGTCGTTATCATATGTATAAAGGTCTGTCGTTTATGTGCTTGTGTTGTCGGTTTTTGACTCTGTTGGTGTGTGTGTCTGAACGTTAAATAAAACGTATGTTTCTGTTCCACGCTGCTCGTCTCTGCATCCTGCCTAAAGCCTACGCCTTACAATAGCCTGCTGCACTATATCATTGTTCGTGTTTATGATGGTGATAGTGCTGATAACTAGGGTTTCTAAGTGGGTTGTACATGGGGAAAGCCTGAAGAAAGAGGACACCCAGTTCCCTCCAATCAGCACACAGATGGATGACATGACTGGCAACTACTATGCCATACTGCTAGAGAAGATCAATAATAATCTTAGCTGGGCAAGTATGTCTATTGTGGAGTGGGCTGGGCCCTAGGTGAAACTCTAATGGTTTAGCATCGGATATTTGATTTCTTATCCTTTGTATAATTACAATACAATTCTGTAATGCAAGCACAAAATACTCCAAATGACAGTATGTGCACTATATAATATGTACCTTCTTGTAACACATGGGATTCAGAGCTCAGTGAGAATCAGACCTGAGCTTGGACAAATGTTTTCAGATAGGAAGAGCAGGTGAACTCTCAAGCTGCTCTATATGCTGTGAGAAAGGCATAAAGGGCAAAGTTGCATTATGGATGTCTCATACATTCCAAATATGTGGAAAACATTTGAACAAGTAATACTTGGGTTTGAGAACACTTATGAGTCTGATAGTAGAAAGAATGTCTTGAAAATGTCTGTGGTGCCAGTTGAAACATCATCCCAGCAAACATCACTAGAGGGACTAATCAGAGAACTGAACAGGTACTAGTCAGAGTACACTGAAGCTGCTAGAAAAAGGCACACTTAATGTGATAAATCCATGCAATAAAGTCATAGGCTTGATTCTGTGGTGGTGGTGGTGCATAAAAAAAAATGGCACAAACCAATTCTTGTTAACAAGGGCATTCAGACAATGAATTTAATCACTGTACAACATTCCTGCCATGTGTGAAAGTAACCTGCAATCACACTGGAAAAAAAAAAAAAAACAGCACAAAGCAACTGCAGCCAACTTTTCACTGGAAAAATGCAATAACAATATAACCAACCACACCAATCCTGTTCTACCAGGGTGGGAGAAAACAAACAGGCTTCAGGTTACCCACCAAATCGTGCCTGTAATTAAACTATCAAAAGCAAGAGCTGGTATCACAACAGTACACGACTTTATTACTAATCTGTATACAAAAAAATATTAGAAATCAATTTTTTTAAATAAAAGGCGTACAAATAAGCAAAATATAAACAGAATTATATAATGTATAAAATATAATGAGCAGTTGGTATTAATCAACAGGAGTGCTAAGTCGTTTATTTGTAAATAAACAAATCAACACATTACTTTATCTACTAGTATGTACCAAACCTCATAAGACAGATGCATTAAACATGCTTAATCTCACATCTTCAAGAAAATACCACAAGCAACCACCACACACAAATCGCACTGATTACACTCCAGAAATGGAGAGCATTACCAAAAAAGAGAGGATTCTCATTGCTGATCAGAAAGCTATGCCATATGCTGTTACCTATTATCTATATGCTATTATCTATAATACTTACACCAAAGGCTAAAGCCCAGAAAAGAGTCTAGCTCATAGAGCTACTTATTCTAATTTTGCCTAAAGTCAACTCCCCCAACTAACAGATCAAGAAAAACTAGATGAAAACACTAAGAAAAAAAGGAAATACTATGGAGAACAATGGAAAACAATGGCTAAGTATCTACATTTGAGGACTTAAGGTGAGTCATTGAAAGTAGAAGCAAAGCCTACCAAAAACACTGGAGGGAAAACAGGAACACACCCCTGCTGTTTCATAAGCCACTGAGCAAACAGAACATTACACTAGTGCTGGTCTAGTTTACCACAGCCTCCAGAAATCAGTAATTCAAGCCTAGTTGCACACATTGTTTAGCTCCCCTCCCCCCCACCACAACAATACTGCAATAGCATTGGAAAAAATGGAACCACCACATCATTCAGCTCTCTCGTGACAATACAGCAGCTCTGCCTGGACTCAGCATTGTCTGCACAGCATTACTCACTACTACTGGCTAAACACCTGAAGGGAACCAATCATGTTGTTTAACTCTTGAGGTGATACAGCCCCTCAGTTTATTGAAAGTCTGTCCTCAGCAGTCAAAGTCACCAGACAACAATTTAAAAGGGCTTAATTACCATGCCATGCCTGTGAACCTAAAAGCACTTTTCCCAATCACATGTGAGAGATGCCAATTCTCAGCATGTTACTCTTAAAGGTTCAGGATACCAAATTATCATTTACATTTACAGCATTTAGATGACACTTTTATCAAATGTACCTCACAGTTCTGTATGAACACAACTTGAGCAACTGAGGGTTAAGGGCCTTGCTCAGGGGCCTAACAGTGGCAGTGGTGGGGCTTGAACTGGCAATCTTCTGATAACTAGTAAGTAATCAAATCAAATAATTTTTTTTATATAGCACTTTTTATAACAGATGTTGTCATAAAGCAGCTTTATAAATGTCCAATCCAAGCCCCCAGTGAGCAAGTCAAGGGCTACAGTGGCAAGGAAAAACTCCCTAGAGCATGAAGAAGAAACCTTGAGAGGAACCAAGATTCAAAGGGGGGCCATCCTCCTCTGGCCGACAACGGTCACAACAATAGCAATTTTTAAGAGAAAAATACAAAAACAAAAAGAAGAAATAACCAATTAATGTCTTGTTCAATGTTCTAGAGGTCCTAGTTTTGTCCTGATGATGTGCTTGTGTCCGAAACCCATCCCACAAGAGAACGTCCATTAACGGCAATGGAGAAGTAGTTCCACTAGGGTGGAAGTGTGGTGGGCTACAGGAGGGGACATCAGGGGGTGGTTGAAGTAGCCATGGCAGCTGAGATGGGTGGAGGCTCAGTAACATCATGACATCCCGTAAGAGAACTTCCATTAAGGGTAACTGAGAGTAGTTTTACCAGTGTACTTTTACCACTGAGTTACCACTGCCCCTGGATCCTAAAGCCCTGGTTGTAAAGGTCCTAAAGCCCTGATGCCTACCAGGTCCTAAAGCCCTGCCAGTTCCACATGTATTCAATGCATTCTTGGACATGGAAAGCATAAAGCAAAAGATTGGGGATGTGTTTCTGGGGGAAGGGTTGCTACTGGGTGAAATTAGAGGTGGACAGCAGTGTGGAATCAGTACAAGTGATTACTCAAGTGGTGTGTATAGGATGTGGCATTCTATAAGTCACTAAAGGAGGAAATAGGCTCCTTTCAAAAGAGAGGAATAATAGCCCCAGTTTAAAGAAGGCACAATATAAATTTTTCTATACCGATCCAATACTGATATACCGATGTTGTAATACCAATTACAATTACAGAGGTGAATACCAATGTTGTCCAATATCAATATTTTCTCATTAAAAACGACTGTGGAGTTGTGATTCAGCTGACTGTGGTCCAACATAGATTGTTGTGGGAGCTTTCTATGTGAGAAGTGTTATATATATATATATATATATATATATATATATATATATATATATATATATATATATATATATATATATATATATATATATATATATATATATAATTTTATTTTATTTATTTATTTATTTATTTTACAGATATCAGGCATGGATATGGCAGAAAATATAAATAAAATACAACTTTGTTTTTGTTTAATTTTTTCCCCCCTTCCATTTCCATACAGTGTCTCTCTTAGTGAGAAGAGTTATTGCCTTGGTCATCATCTGTATTGTACTCATCCCCAGTGTGCATGCACCCACGCCCACACACACACACACACGCCCACACACACACACACACGCCCACACACACGCCCACGCACACACACACACACACACACCCACACACGCCCACACCCACACACGCCCACGCCCACGCCCACACACACACACACAAACACACGCCGACACACACACACAAACGCCGACACACACACACATACACACACGCCCACACACACGCCCACGCACAGACACACACACTCAGACACACACACACACACACACACACACACACACACAGCTCAGTAAGGCTGTCTCACTCACTGACTCCTGAAATTTGCATTATAGTTTATCTTCATTCTTTTCTCATTACTGAATGCAACTATAATTCCACAACAGTACTGACCTTTTAAACCTTCTTCTTGTGAAGAAGTGTTATATAGCTGTAATATGCCACTACATTCCTCATAGACATAGGCACTCAGTGAGCAGACAGAGAGGCACTACCTGTACATCATTTGTTTAAAGAATGGATGAATAAACACATCTCTGTTGGCCATGGATTCATGGTAGTGATCAGTGCTAAAACACTGTTAAATGTTTTAACTAGAAGGCAGATAACCTGTTCCCTTATACTGGTGGGTTATCAAACTTATAGCAATGCAAATCATCACACGTGAGAATGCATGGATATTTACATTTGAACATAATAGTTTAATTGTTAATGTGAACAAAACTCTAAAACTGTAAATAAACTGTTCCCAAACTAACCTGGCTTTTATCATGTGACCTGTGGAATGCTGCTGCAAAGTATTGCTGTGCTATTCTCAAGCTGTATTGAGACTGTATTGAATCAGTTTCGATTTTCTTCCCCAATATTCATTGCAGCATGTATTTCCTGATATGGGCCTGACTGATACACAGTATCAGATTGGTGCTATCTCTCCACCAATAGGAAAGAGCAGCAGTCTAGTTGCAGTACGTAAATGAAATTGTTAATGTGTGTATAGACCCAAACCTCTGAACAGGAGGGCCATTACACTCTTTCCAATGTAGAGGATGTGCTACCAGCCTTGAACAGTGATTCGGGTACATAGAGCTAGATGAAGAGGTAAGTTACCTCACAACATTTGCCATACCAAGGGGACAATATCAGTGGCTATGTATACCCATGGGGTCCAGCACCTGAAATTTTTCAGAGAAATTTGAACCAGATGATAGAAAGTGTACATGGGGTCAAAATACAGTAATATCCAATGACATCCTCTTTATTGTAGAAGACGACTTGGAAGAGGATGCCAGACAAGATTATGACAGAGTATGACAGAGAAATGTAACAAATGCAGTTTGAAACTGAATTCTGACAAAGTGAGACTTACGCTACATAGGACACATTCTCACAGAGGATCTTAAAGCCGATCCTGCAAAAATTGAAGTCAAATGCCATGACCAACAGATATTGAGGGAGTACATTTCCTGGGCATAGTAAATTACCTCACCAAATTCTGCTATATTCATCCATATTTCTTAAATATGTAACACAGCCAGGCAGTCAACATGCAAGGATACAAGCCTTCAAACAAGTGAAGGAAGTGTTCACACAGGCCCCTGTGTTGAAGTATTTTAACCCTAAAGAACAGCTGATGCTGTAGTGTGATGCCTCTAAGACAGGACTGGGTGCTGTACTTATGCAGGAAGAACAGATTGAAAGCTTGCTACACCTCTGTGCCCATATTACACAAGATCTAAAATGAAGGTGAAGCAGCAACAATGTGCCTAAACTGGTGGAGGAGTTGAGAAGTGGTCTCATGATGCAGTCATGAGGACAGAAGACACCTCAAGCACATAAAAGTGGAGACACATAAAAAGTGAACATTCAACTCGTCAACTTTATTGTCTTTATTTCAATTCTAACTTGAATTCTAACTTTAATTCAGCCTAATTGCACCAATGCAGGGATGAACAATATAATGAAACATGGTTGTGTTATTCTCTAGTGCAGTTATAAGACTAGTTGATGAGACAATATGACAAGTTTAATCACAGGATAGAGGCAGACCTAAAGTGCAGACTGTGGTACCAATAAATGTGTAGACCTTGAGTGATCCGTTTTCTCTCAGGAAACATCCAACATTGGCGTGCACCATTTCACAACCTCTCCTGACGTCTGTCTGTAGAATGGCGAAGGGGGATCTCTAACATCACTCCACAGCAGTCACGCCAACAGGGGTAGTAAAACCCCTGGTGTCTCAGCAAGTCTGCGTTGTTTTGATTATCAGCTTTGTGAGTGCCCTGTCAACATACCATTAATCAGCCTGATTAATAGGCCGTCTGATATATAGATCAACCACTAGTGTATGGTATGTTAAGGTAGCCAGTTCAGGTATGCATTTGTGGCAGTGATGTAATGGCATCATCACAGATGCTATATTAAAGTGTACAGTGCATCTAATGAGCAATGGCTTAATGTTCAAGTACACATCTTAAATGTATAAGGAGTTACAGTTTTAGGGTATAGCATACAGTGTTCAAGTATAGGGAGCAACGGGTAAACTGTGAAGTGCATTCGCACCCATGAGCAATAGGCTCATGAGGAGATGTGCCGGATAGACAGGGAGGCTCAGCGTTTAGGTCTGTGATGCCCTGTAGTGAGCATGTTCATGTTGATGTGATTCATGTGATTGGTTTAACAGCTTGTGGGTAGAAACTGTTCTTGAATCTGGTGGTGCTGGCTCGGATGTACCTGTACCTCTTTCCAGATGGTAAAGGTTGGAACAGGAAATGGCTGAGATATGTGGGGTCAGATGTGATGTTGCTGGCCTTCCTCAGACATCTCTTGTCTGGGTGGGAGAGGAGCTGAGGTGATGTGCTGGGTAGTTTTCAACCCCATCTGCAGAGCCTTGCATTCAGCAGCAGTGGTATTGCTACACCAAATCATGATGCAGCTAGTCAAGATGCTCTCCATGGTAGACCTGTAAAGGTTGCAGTGGAGCCATTGTGGCAGGTTGACCCTCCTCAGCCTTTAGAGGAAGTGGAAGCATTGCTCAGCCTTTTTAACAATATTTGAGGTGTTGAGTGACCAGGAGAGATCCTTCAGCTGTGTACTTTTCCACTGTTGTCCCCTCAGTGCTCAGTGGTGTGTGCACTCTATTCCCTGTCCTGAAGTCAACAATCAGTTCCTTAGTTTTGCAAACATTGAGGGAGAGATTGTTGGCAGTACACCACTCTGTAATGAACATGTAGAAATATAGGTGTAGTGAAGATAGACCTCAACATATCCCTCTGATGAAACTTTGATCTGGTCAAGATGGGCTTTCTCTCACCCCCAGCCCACAGAGAAGTAGCAGGGCCCCTCTGGCGCTATGATGCTGAGCAACAAAGCCATAAATGGCCTACCTGATGGTTTATCACACTGACCTAGCTTTTTGACCTTCCCCTCTCTTCTTAGGTGTCATAAACCCACAGACTGGAATGCAGAAACCTCTTACCAGCCTGGTTATACTTCAAGGAACTGTGACCATAAATTTCATCAGACTCAAAAACTTACCAGGACAAGCAACTTTTCTCATCCAATTATCTTGGCATTTCTTATGTTCACACATGTACATGTTTCTTGTCCTACAGCTTCACGTAGTAATAACTTGCTATTCTAACCTACTGCTGTGTTTACTAGAAATCTTAAATGAACCAATTAGACAAAATATACTAAAGTCAGTAGTTTACAACTTCAAGAAAATAGGAAAGAAATCAGACTGACTCTGCAATTGCGTCATGCATCCTAAGCTTTGATACTTTGTGAATGCCATTCTACAACTATGGAGGTACAAAACTATTTAAGAAATATGTGGTTATTTTATTTTGTTTGATTCTTGGTAAACCTTACTAGAATGTCTTACAGGAGTTCATTCTCCCAATCATGAAAACAAAGACTACTGAATATGCATGAGCCAAGGCATGCCCATTCCCTAGTTTTGTTGGTTCTGCTTAATTTCTAATATTTTAGTGTTCAATGGAATTAGTTATGGTTTAGTGTAACTATTAAAAAAGGTGAAGATTCAGTTAGTCACTGTTAGTGACACTTTATGGCTATGGGTGAGCCAAAGAATGATGACTGACAGATGAAAATATACAGCAATAAAAAAGGCATAAGGAAAATGGAACTGGGGTATAAATTACATACTCAACAACATTTAGCAGATACCTTTACATATTTATCAGTATGACAGTACATGTTCGCCTGAGTAAGCAGAGCACCTTGCTTCCTCCCAGTATGTGGACTCATCATTGTTTGAGATGCATCCAACCAGAGTGTTGTCATCTGTGGACTCAAAGTTTAACAGAATCAGTGTTAGAAGTACAGTCATTAGTGTATAGAGGGCAGAGCAAAGGAGAGAACACACAGCCCTCTGGAGTATTGCTGCTAAGGCAGAAAGGGTTCCATACTTCATCACCCAACCTGACATATTGTTTCCTGTTGGGAAGGAAGTTGTGGATCCGGTAACAGGGGGAACACTGAGTTGTCTCAGTTTATCCATGAAAACAATAGGGATGACTGTATTGCAGTCAGAGATAAGATCTACAACACATGGTCATAGGTTTGTTTGTAGATTGGGGCAATCCAGGTGTCGCAGTAGCACAGAGAGACATGCTGAGGTGTTCTACAGACCTATTAGCTCTGTATGTGAATGAACACTCATTCTCTTATGAAATCCTAGGATTTATTGTGAGTATATGATATTGTCATTACTCATTCATTTTGATCAATGCAAAAGGTTGCAATTACTGCCTGCAGCCTAATCTAGTATTCTGCTCTCATGCATTAGAATTAGTTGGAGCACTACTGAGCAAATTATCACTCTTGGTAATACATTTCCTGATCAGAGTGTGCTAGCAAACTACAGGCACAAGCACATGGTCTGGGAAGTATCAAATGTTACATGTGTTTTGTTGCACCATTTTGACAGTACTGTGTTGACATTTGCCTATATGTAAACCTCTAACAGCAAGAGAGACAGCTATAACAATTGAATTCGCTTAGTAAACCAAGTTATGTCGTACAGTATGAGTATGAGGTCATCAATGCCACACAAAGATGATCTGAAACTTTACTTCAAAATGTTATATTATATATCATAAATTGAAAGTGTATGCCAGTTGTTCCTAATTAGTATAAGCAAACACTTACCAATCCCCATAAAACGGCCTGAAACTGCTGGGTAGTGTGCGCACACAGAAATCTGTGGAATGGCCCAGAAATCTATGTGCCATGATTGGCCACTTCTAAGCGTCCTCATTGTCATGGTTTCGTTGTCTCATGTCTTTGTTTTGCTTCCGTGTTTCATTTCCTCCGCCCACCATAGAACAGCGCCCTCTCATCATCACGGAGAGTGACGTGAGGAGAGTGTTTAAAAGGGTGAATACCAGGAAGGCGGTGGGACCAGACGGTATCTGCGGGAGAGTCCTCAAAGCCTGCGCAGATCAGCTAGCCCCGGTATTCACCGACATCTTCAATCTCTCCCTGACGCTCGGTATCGTCCCGTCCAGCTTCAAGCGATCCACCATCGTCTCCGTCCCGAAGAAACCTCAACCCTCCGGCTTCAATGACTACCGCCCTGTTGCCCTCACATCAGTCGTGATGAAGTGCTTTGAAAAGCTAGTCAGAGACTTCATCACATCTTCACTGCCAGCCTCCATGGTCCCACTGCAGTTTGCATACTGTCACAACCGCTCCACTGATGATGCAATTGCACATGTGCTCCACACCACACTGACCCACCTGGACAAAGGGAGAGGTAATTATGTTAAAATGCTGTTTGTCTACTACAGTTCAGCATTTAACACTATCATCCCCTCCCTACTCACTACTAAGTGGGAGGATCTAAGACTGCATACATCCCTGTGCGACTGGATCTCCAACTTCCTAACAGACAGACCACAATCCGTACGGGTGGGCAACTGCGCCTCATCCACCCTCACCCTCAGCACTGGAGCTCCTCAGGGTTGTGTCCTAAGCCCCCTGCTCTACTCACTGTACACCTACAACTGCACAGCCACTTCCAGCTCCAACATCATTGTCAAGTTTTCTGACGACACCGTTGTCATGGGCCTGATCTCGGACAACGATGAGAGAGCCTACCTGGAGGAGATTAAACACCTAGAAAACTGATGCCAGGAAAATAATCTCCTCCTAAACGTCAGTAAGACAAAGGAGCTGATCGTGGATTGCAGCAGGAAGCAGGAGCGGCACTACCAACCTGTGAGGATCAGTGGAACCATGGTGGAGAGAGTAGATAGTTTCAGGTATCTTGGTGTTCACATCTCACAGGACCTGTCCTGGTCCCGCCATACCACCTCCCTGGCAAAGAAGGCTCGTCAGCGTCTTTACCACCTCAGATGCCTAAGAGACTTCAGACTGCTCTCCAAGGTACTGCGGAATTTCTACACCTGCACTATCGAGAGCATCCTCACGGGGAACATCACAGTCTGGTTTGGGAACAGCACCAAGCAGGACAGACAAGCACTCCAAAGGGTAGTGCGTTCAGCAGAGCGCATCACTCACACAGAACTTCCTGACCTGCAGACCATCAAGTCTGCCAGTGGTGCCAGACCAAGGCCAGGAGGATTGTGAAGGACCCCACCCATCCCAACAATAGGCTCAATTTTGCTCTCTGAAGACCAAGACAGAGGAGCTTCTTCCCACAGGCCATTCGGGCCCTGAATCAGGGAAACTGATAAATTGTGGGGACCACCACCACCATGTAACATAAATGTAAATATGTTAAATTATCACCATGTAACATAAAAACTGCAAATATGTCATCTACAAGATGGAACTGTACATTCTGTACATTGTGTACATACATATATACATAACCATATACATTGTACATTGTGTATATAAACATAATATACATATATTGTACATACAATTGTTAATATATTTTTGTACATATATAGAATATATATTTCTCTATGCACCCCTGTTTTCTTTTTCCTCAGTTTGGACAGAGCACTCTCAACCATTTCACTGCGAGTTATACTGTGTATGACTATGTATGTGACAAATAAACCAAACCTGAACTTGAAAAAAAACTTGAACTTGAACTACCTAAAGGGAATGAAGAAGACGTTTTATTATTACATTTAGCTGCAACGGGCAGCATCATAATGGTATTGCTTCATCTGTTCATGTTTACTAACAGTGAAAAGTTAAATATTTTAGGCCTATCTACAATTTTTTATAGACAAGCTTTGCTTGTTCAGAAATAGCCTAAAATTTCCATCTTCTCCTCCTCTTTATCTTGCTTTCAGAAGAAAGCCTGTATGTCAATGTCAACTGCCTTCTGCCTTTGTGCTTAGAGAGGAGGGCGTATAAAGGGAGGGTCCATGCCTGGTAGATGCTCTAGTGTAACTTACTCTCATTAGTGCCAAATCGCGCTGTTTTAATAAACCTGAAACATTCAGGGCTTAAAGCGGCGAAGGCCCTCATAACGATGCCACTGATTCTAACTTTATTCCTCATTATTATGACTTTTTTTAATTACTGTAAAATGGAGACAAATAAATGCAACTTTCCCTTTTTGTTATTTCACTGATTATTGGATGGCATGGTTCCCAAGTAATAACTGATGTTAAATGAAGAGTTATGTAGTGTTTATTTATTTTAAAAGAACATAATGCCTTCTAAAATATGGAAACAAAATTATTTCGCACAGATACGTCGGCACTCAAATGTGCAAAGATTCTATTAAGTACAAATAAGAAAACACTCATGAATGTGAGAATCTTTGTGAAAACTGCTTAAGTGGATTTAAGAATAAATTTCTTTTTAAGAATGTATGGTGAACGAGGTCAATTGTTTTTGCCATTTTCTTTTGTGAAACTTTATTTCACTTGACAAAACTGACATTTATCTGTCAGTGAATAATATATCATATACGGTACTTATCAGCTACTAATGCAGTGTCCATATCACATTTCTTCTAATGGTGCTCCAATGGGCAGCCAATATGATATCTGATACTGTATGTCAATACAGGGTTGATAATTCCCAAAAAACTAATTTAAATTAAATGCAGTTATGTAGGTTCGGTGTGCAGTTTAACCTTTTGATTAAAAAAAATGCTTGATTACTCCCAAATATAATCTCAGAAAGTAAGTCAATCTCCTGTTATATACTGTGGAGGGCAGAGGGGCTAACCAAACAACTGTCAATACTAGGGATTATGTGCCATTATGACACCCTTCAAGACCTCTTCCTGTTTGCAAGCACAGTTCACAGATCTGTAGATGATGCCATGAATTTTGCTCTGCACTACATTCTGCAGCTTTTAATGCTACCATCCCCACAGAATAAACCAAGACCCTAAAATATAAACCAATCATAACTTGCAGGTCATAACCCTAATAACAAGGTCCCATACCACATCTCTCCTCCCTGTCAAATGGCACACGGCCATTGTAAAATCTCTGCATTATAATAACAATCATGGTGTATTTTGCACAATCACTTCTATTCAAATCAAGCAATTACTACAACTGAGTCCATTGACGCATACTGTCTGACACACATCCCTAACACGATGACTGCATGTCACCAGTGCAAGGCTTACATGACGTCTTCACTAAAAATAAATAAGGGAATAAATGTGTAGGAATGAAGTCATAGGCATTAATTTGAACCGAAAGGGACACCATAAGCTTGCACTGAATTCATTAGCTCCTCAGTGTCACACATTTCTATTTCGCGTTTTCCTTTTGAAATCCTGTTTGAAGTGTGTTTTGATATGAATTTTGACATTCAAAAAGCGGCACCAGCTTCCTATTGTGCGCAGGGAGGACAGCAACACACAGACAGGACAAGCAAGGCTGCTAATTATCCAAGCAGAAATGAGCCACCTGTCAGTCAGTGGCTCTGCACGCTGTGACTTACTCATTTAAGGCAGTCACTACACTCCAGGAAACAGAGCATCACAGTCATGTAAGGTCAAACAGGACAGCATTATCATGATGCCAACTTAACAATTCTGTTGTTAGATTTAGCAACTTTTCAGACTACCCTGGAAACTTCTTTTGTATTTGGTACATTTAGCAACTTTTCAAAAGTGACTCAAATGCTAGCATGCATGCATTTTCCACCTACGTGACACAAAAATGATTTTCTCTGCCACAGACAAAACACACAGTCTATCTGCCTGGCTGTGTGCATTGTGAGTTATGTCATCAGCAGTGCCGGCTCAGGCACATGCGGTAAGCAATCATTCTTTGCTGTAGTGTGTGTTCAGTGAGAAACTTCCTTTTTTGGCCAAATTATTTAAAACACATTGTGTTCAGAATAAAACTGTTTGGTTGGAAAGTAAAAAGAAAAATGTTTAATTTCATCCACAAACTAGCATTATTAATCTGAAAAAGGCTAGCACACTTGCTGCAGAAGAAAATTAAGATTAAGGCTTGATTTTCAGCATTTGGTTTAAAGGGGACCTGTTATACCCCTTTCACACAAGTTAACACAGCTCTCCGGGGGTTTAATAAAATATTTATGACATACTTTCATCAAAATACCACAAGGTTCAAGCACCACAGAACCCTTCTCACCCTGTCCAAACAGCCCTGCTTAGAATGGCCGGTTTGACATCCTGTTTCAAAAATTCTAATGAGTCGCTGCTCACCCCACCTTGCCCTTCTTTCATGTGGTGGGCTTGGTGTTGGTGTTGCTACAGTTAGCAACTTTTCAGACCCCTTCAGTGATTATATTTTCCAAATAAAAATAACTAGGAACTTCTTGGACCAATCTTAGCTATATACTTTGCATAGAAGAGTTGCCAGCCAATCTGTGAGAGGTATATCTCTTTCTGCTTCAACTCTATTCAGAGAGTGACAGAGGTGGAGCTTTTGACAATTTAACCTGTTTTCTGACCATTATTACTGTCTTATCGCTCACTATCATGTCTTGACTAAAAACAGAACATCCTTATTGTGATTTGTTGCCCAAAATCAAAATCAAAATTTATTTATACAGCACTTTTTAGAACAGATGTTGTCACAAAGCATCTTTACAAATGTTCAAGTCCAAGCCCATGGTATTCTTTCTCTCTGATTCATTAAGGTAGAACTTTCTCTCTGGTTCATTAAATTACATGTAGAAATCGCCGAAATAACAGCATAGCCATCATCTTTAAATAATGTGTATGGGAATTTCATAGCTGGCATCGCAATTTTAGAATCATAATTTTAGCCGCAGCTTGGGAATTGATTGGAAGTGAGTGCTGGTTAATATGGAGTATTAATGGGCTTGTCCCATTGCCTGACTACATATAGAAAAATCTATAAATAATAACAGCTTTACTGCACCTTCAGCCTTATTAAAATGCAGTGAAATACAGAGAGTAGGAAAGAATCACCGAGATGTAAAGATCTAATACCATCTGAAACTACACAGCATGCAAATATTACACTGTGTCACAAATATGGTAATCCGCAAGTGATGTCATCTAGCAATATTTGGCGACTTTATGAGAAGGCTTTAGCTAACTTCAATTCCAATTCTCATCCTAACGAAACATTGCATGTGCGTCATACATACATAAAATGAGTGGCTACTTGCTGAAGAATTGTGGGAACATGGTATGTTTAAAATAAATGGTTCCCACTCACCCTTATCCACTGGCAAACATAGATGGGTGTCAACTTGTTCTTGTAGCTATGTAATTTCAATAAATCTTAACTAATTAGCATACTGTTCTGCTATCTACGAAGCTACAACAATAAGTTATAGAAGCTTTCTTGGTTGTGATGAAATTTTGAAATGCTTTTCGAGATATGACACTGACTGAAGTCTTCGGTTCTATAAACTCTTTCCCATGGACAAAATCAAGGGTTTGATACCAGCAGATACTGGTAGCAACTTTGGAGAACTGCAACACCCTTCAACATAACAGCAGGGATGGCCTAGGCTAAAGGTTGATCTCATATCTCTAATTTCTGCCTCCTTAATTCCTTTTTCCAACTCCTCCAGCCCGTGAACCATAAATAGATTGCAAAATACAGTGGAATGACCATATATGTTTGAAAGAGGTGAGCTTTCTGCTCATCTCTGAGGTCAGCTCTCTGCTCATTCTAACAGCTATAAACACACTAACATATGTAGGCTACACACTGCAAAATGTGTGCCCGTTTGCCAAATTACAAATGTGCATAAAATAGATTTTCCCAGATTATCTGAGTGAGAACTTTATAACTTTTACTCTCACATTATTCAGATGTTAGGATTACATTAATCTTACAAACATTCAAATAGCTAACAAACTAATAGCATTAACGTTATTATTGATCCTGCAGCAAATACCGCCAATAAGATTTTTTAATACTTACATTTCCCTCGTCTGCTGTTTTGCCTTCGGACATTTGGTACTGATACCTCTTTTGTAAATGTTTATTTGCCAGCCTCATGTTGCTTTGACACAGGTTGTAAAGGTAGTCAGACACAAACTCACATAGATGTTACCTTACCTTCGAAAATAAACTATCCACTTCTAGACCTGTGGACTGATATAAGACTTTGTCTGTGCAGCTCGACATACATGTGTCACAATAATGCTAGCAGGTGCGGCTTGTGAGGAAAAAATTGCCGCACTTTGGTAGAGGTAGTACTTAAGCCGTGCCTGAAGGTATAATTCTAACGTGATGTGTATGAGGGAGTCAAATCTGAGCATCTTATTTTATCCCATGTTTTCTGACGTAGACAGCCCACAACAATTTGACTGGGTTGTTTTATTTCACGGTATGTGGGTTAGTAGGCACTCCAGATACCCAAATGTAGATGTGAAATGTAGATTCAAATGTAACTGCCTTTATATCCCCTATATACAAAAACAATGTGCAATAATGTTCACATTCAGATCATGATCACAAAACGTGCAATTCTTTGTATGTGTGTAAATTATGTAAATTGTTTGTAAATTTATAGCCATATCTTTGTCAATATTTTTATGTAATGTTTAGCACTATGGGGTACTGCACTCTAATTGCATTGCACTGCACTATGACAATAAAGCATTCTAATTCTAATTCTCTAATTTAGATGTGTTTTTCTGGTGGTTTATTTGCCAAACTTACTTGATACGTTTAAATAGTTCAACAACAACAGTTAAAGCCCATGAATACAGCTAGCCAAATGTTTGATCTTTAACAGAATTTACAGCATAAATTGATAAATATCAAACCTGTACAGCCAGAAGTACAGAAAAGAGTGGATGTCTGTACCTGAGTATAAAGGGTGGCTGATGCCAGTAATTGGGGATGATTGTTGGATATACTCCACTGCAAATCAGACATGCTTGCAAAAATGTATGACATCAGAAAACATTGTGTTACAGCAATGCATATGAATAAATCAAAATCATTCAACTCTGCAAAGCAGTCTACATTACCAGAGTTGGTTAAGAAAATGGATAATTGCAAAAGAGCTGAAACTATTACGGCAGTGGCCATTCCTGAGCATTGTTTATTGCTAGTATACGGCCATTTATGTATTGCATTTTCCAGTTTGGTACTTATCCAAATTGTGTGTGCCATTTTTTACAATTGGTTGTCAGTATAGTAGACAAAGAAACGATCCCTAGAAGTGTTGACTACTTAATCACGGAAATCTACTACTGCTGATTGTTCAGTGTTAAGGACATGCTAACACATACTAAACATTGTGAATGAAAGTAGCAGAGCTACCAACTCTAAACAATGGACAAAATTTTGTTTCCAAATAGAGAAACATCCATTTGTTTAGGTGGGCCTTAACTGAAAATACAGTCAGGTTTTGGAGTGAAATGAATAACTACACGGATTCATCCGGATCAAATCCATTTGAAGAATTGTGCAAAGCTGTACTCACTGCCCTTTCCATACCACACTCAAATGCAGAGGTTAATTGGCTGTTCAGCCAAATGCTTAGCACAAATAAGTGTGATTAAGTCAAAGTTAAGAAACAGACTGTCACTGCACACTCTCAACTCAATATTCCTGGTCCAGTATATCCTGAAGCTGGCCGGTGATACCCGTTACCAGCATAAATTACCAAGTAAAGTTCTGTAGCAGTTTGTCACGACAGCAGCAAACAGCTTAAAGGCCACTTCATCATCTTCTGCTGGTTCCAGCCCAGTGACACTGCAGTTGGACGGTAAAGATGAAGAGGAGTTCCTTGCCAATCTATGATTTATCATACTTACATATGCAAAGACTTTCAGGAACTGGCGGAGACACACAGCTGAGGGTGGCAGTGTTCCCTGCAGTGCAAGTGAGAACAATATGCCAGTGAAGGCTATTGAGCAGCTAGCCAGCCAAGCAGCATAACAGTACTGGAGGGAGCTGTAGGGAGAGGCCTACAATTGTTATTCTAGTTAATAAGAAAAATAAAATGCAATTGTTCAATAATGTATAATGAGTAACTGTTCACTAATTCACTGTGTAGTGTTTATAAAAATATCTGATCATAAAAATGTGTTATATTTATATCACTTTATGTTACTTTTGCAAATAAAAAACAAATCAAAACTAACAAACTTCAAATCATATTTTTTGCTGAGATGGACAGTCAGTTGGAGTAACATCATTGTGTATTCCATGTAATAACCCAGTTTTACATCATTATATAATGATGTAATCACATAATGACATCAAAACACCATTTAGCAGCTTTTATCAACAAATTGACCTGCCTGTAGCAACTTCCCCTAAAAATTAGTTGGTAACACTGCACAGGAAAATCTGAGATTCACAATTTGTGAATACACGGTCTTGTATTATGAACACACTATTGTATCTTGTGTTCTCATAATTTAATACAGGCTTCTTTTATATTTACCACTGTTGCAAATGCCCCAACTTGCCAAAATCTTAATAATTAACATACTAAATTCAAAATGCACAAAACACATAATCTGTTATGTTGTTTTAACATAGTGACCTAGCACAAACATACATAATGTCTTGTATATCTTTTATTGTTTAAACCTAAAGGATACACAGTCAAAAATACCCAAGGCTGTGCTACATATCAACTAACAACAGCACGAGTTCAAAATCTTTTCTGACAACAGATATAAAAATGGTAATGGCGCAGGTCTGTGACTAAACTAGGCAGAAAATTGAGCTTTGGCAAAGGGTTCTGCCATAATCATCCCAACATCCAAGGTTTTTCTGGGCCCTGGATTATTCTCTATAGGTTGAAGATAGACTGCTGGCTAAAGCATAATGCAAAGCTCAGAAGGCCACTGATAATCCAATGAAAAACATTGATCATCTTACAAGGTGTCTTATGGCCATACACATAATGGGTCTATTTCTGCTCATGAGCTATTTACATTTGGGCTCAAAGGAGGAACCATAACATACATTTACCATGTACTCAGTCACCAGTCTATGGTAATATCATATTTAGGTTATTATTGTTATTAATATATCCCACATAAAAATGAGTTTTACAAGTATCTTGACATAAAATCACAGAAACTGTATGTTTCAAAATAACTGACGAAGTTTCCCTTATTTGCATCATGCCTTTCACAATGAATTGAACAGTCACCTAACTACAAGGGTTGCTTACAGAGCTGTTGTTTGAGATGAGTCAGTGACACTCACAGACAGTGTGGGAAAAACATTTCGGACAAGTCATGCCTTTGTACAAACAACTGTCTGATATTAAATACAAAAGAAACAGGAATTGTACAATAAAAATAAATAGTCATAAATAAATCGTCATACATGTGAAGATCTATATAAATAAAAAGAGAGAAAGCAGGAGAGGACAAAAACGGAGAACAGCAGGGGACTCAGGTGGAAAGGAGGCAGGTCCGGCGACACCCATTCGGTGAGCAGTAGTGCCCTCATTGGCTGTCAGTGTTGGGAGGCTTGGCGTCATGCTGGGCACCGGCAGCCGGGAGCCAGGGTGAGACGGAGCGAGAGGTGGTCTGCTTGGCCATGCTGTAGTGGCTGATGACGGTGTAAAAGCGGCCACGGGAGTTGCCATCCTGGGCCGAATAGTAGGCCTCCAAGGAGGCTGGGATGCAACGTTTGTGCTGTCAAAGGTGGGGCAGAAGCAAGTCACAACATGTGGGAAATAAACGGTCCTCCTGACTCTCTCCACCTTAAGTGTTTTTCTTTTTTCTTTTTGTTTGCCACACCATCAAACTCAGGGCAGCAGGTCCCAAGGTTAATTCCAGTCAAGGAATTCAAGGACTTTGGGATTATAAACCTTCCAGCAAGATAATCATGCATAATATCTTTTGCTAGTACACTACAGTTACCATTACTGGTTTGTGGTCTTTAAAACTTGATGCGTTTAATATAGCATTTCCTAGAAGGTTGCTTCAGAGAATCTATTTGGCAAACATGGCTTAAATCACTATAGGCATATTATAAAATTACATTGCTGAGGTGAATTCAATTTTGTGGATTCTTTAATAGACTGTGCCAAGTTACAGGGCCAAATTTGATCAAGTGCCCATTAGGCCTGAATCCAGAAGATACAAAGACAGATGTGAAAATGATGAGTTGACTTTTTTTGATATTTGTTTTTTTTAAGCGATATATTTTATTTAGTTAAGCCACTACTAAGGAGCCAAAATCTTATGCGCACGTACTCACCTTGTACACAAAGCCATCCGGGCAGGTGTGGTCATAAGTAAAGGCCTTATACACCACCAAGAACACTATGCAAGCAAGGAACGCCAAGGCCAGAACAATAAGGATAGTGACCTGTGAATGGAAAATGTAACATAACCTTAGCAAAACAGTCATGGGTGTTTCAGACTGGACACCTCATCTCAGACTACATTCATGAATGTTATTGTCATTATGGGTAATGAAGTGTTGTGGCTATGCTGTTCACAGTATGTGTGAACAATTATTTTTTTAAAAATAATAAACAAATGCTTAATGTAGTTTTTACTCTTCCCTAAAAATGCATGTGACAAGCATCACATTTTTGCCTAAAGCTTTTTTCAGTGATGTATTTTTACCTTGTGGATTTTCCTTGTGAGCCAATAATATGATGAAGATGTTAAGATAAATATCTTTAATTACTTCTCACATTTATTAACTTTTATTTTGGTAGAAATCTCATAATAAACAATAATGAAAAACTATTTATCTTCACCTGAGAACAAAAGTTACTGCAAATTTTGTGAGGGGTACAGAGAAAATAACAGAAGAAACTATGGACATCTGACACACACACACAGACATGCGCGCGTGCGCACACATACACGCGCGCGCACATACACACAAGCACACACACACGTGCGCGCACACACTTCTAATTTATTTCCATCACTGTCAGCATCAGACACAGTCCCTTTACAAGACATATCCCAATCTGTCAGAGCACATTTGCTACAACAAAGTGATGCAAAGAAGAAATCTACAGGCTCTTCAGAAAACTGTGCCTTGCAGGAGCCATTTCTCGACCAAAACTGACTATTTCGTCAAGGGGCATTAGTGCACTAAAAGGGTGGCAATTTCTAAGTTTTAGCTCCACTATCAGAAAATGACTAATTATAATTATGCAAATGAGTTGAAAAATAAATGCGAGACAGCCGGATGACCCTCGCATATTTGAATACTTTAATGCAATGAAAGGCTGTATGCCAGCTTTAGTAGTTTCTTTTGTTTCTTGTACTAAGTTAAGCAATGCTTCATTTAACATGGATTAAAACTATCCAGAGTGAGATGAGTCATTAATGAATTATAGGGTAAAATGAAGGGGAATGTGCTCTTATAAGAGTGAAAAGTATTTTTAAAATTGTGCACTTGAATCCACCTCTTGCAGAACAAACACTATTATACAACATGTAAGATGTCCATTGTTTCTATACCTGAACATATAAGTACCAGTGTAATTTGTCAGTAGTATATACCCGTCCAATAATTTCAACATGATGAGTTTGAAATGAAAGGTACAGGGAAAATACTAAATATGCTCCAAATACACTGAAACCTTTGT
Source organism: Electrophorus electricus (assembly GCF_041902795.1). Taxonomy (NCBI): domain Eukaryota; kingdom Metazoa; phylum Chordata; class Actinopteri; order Gymnotiformes; family Gymnotidae; genus Electrophorus; species Electrophorus electricus. The sequence goes on from NC_137504.1 coordinate 14,167,222, forward strand.
TTAATGTTTATGATTCCAGTGGGCCTTGATGCATTTAAGACGATATCAAGTTTAAAGCTTTTTTATAAAACACAGAAAGGATTTGTCCTTATCTGGCAAAACTTTACCTGAATATACAGTGTTCTTCACCTTGGGTTTGGGTGGGGTTTTTATGCAGATGCATCATTTTTAAGCACACCATGTTACATCGGCTTTGAGGAAAGGAGTGACATTATAAATCGTTTCCATCCAAGCACTGGACATTATATTGCCCTTGTCTGGGGGTGATGCGCTGTTTAGGGGAATCAATCAAAACCCGCTGTCTGCTTCATGTCTTTATCTGCCCATCTCCATTTCGCACCAACACTGAGTTAATAAGGAGCCATTTTTTTCTCCTCCATCTATCCATCCATCTATCCATCCATCTGTAATCCATCCATCCTCTCGCTATCAAACACGGCCATGACCTTGCCTCTGATTGGGCCAACTTGTGACATGCCGCTAAGCTGTGCGATGGATGATGACAGGCAGCATTCACAGTCCTTCCGTACTGCTGCTGACAACCCTCGTCATATAACCAAACCTGACAACCTGAATCAACAATATACTGCTTGTGAATCACATAAACCACAGCAGAGTCTCCATCAGTTGCATGGTGTTGACTGTTCACTTTCAACCTGCTGTGTTCTTGAGGAATGAATCTAAGCATATCTCCTCTTCCTGCATTTGCACACTAAATGCTTCCAGACATTTGCTTCCTGAGAAATGATGATTCCTACACAGCTTACTTTGGAGACAGTATAAGCCTCTTTACTCCAGAAGAGAAAGAGACAGAATGCATTTTTGATACCAAATACTATCTGCTGGAATTTACTCAATTCCTGGACCACTCAGGGATGTTAATACTTAACAGTCGTTCACTGTGGACCACAACAAAAGCAGGTTATAACACACACCAGACTGTCTAAAGCTGGAATTGAGGAACAACATATGAGCCACTTCGGTGCTCAGCTGCTCCTGGCTACAGTCTCTAGTATGAGCATTTAAATAGTAACATCCATCACGCACTGGAAATAACCTTTCCACACACTAGAAATAAATTTTATTTAACTAAAGAAGTTATTGCCACAAGATATCAGGTTGTGGAAAGTGGACTACGGAAGGTTTTTAAAATATTCAGGCAGCCACAATGTCAGACAGGAGACACAAAAATGCTTGATATGATTTGAGGTGAGGTTTACAGGTTTTGTGGTGGCGAGCCTTGCATTTTGAATTTGATTTCTGATCTGATGCTGATAAAATCGGAGCCGTTAGAGATTGAAACATTAAAATGTGCATTAAAAATAAATCAATAAATAGATAGATAAATAAATAGAACGTGTATACTCCTTTCCTGACAGATGGACATAGACTAACACATATGTCTCAAGTTCAAGTTTGGTTTATTTGTCACATACATAGTCATACACAGTATAACCCGCAGTGAAATGTCTACTGGAAGCAATACGGATTACAGGTTCCTCATTGTCCTTCTCTCCTCCCCCCACTCTTCGCCTTTCCTTCATTATTCATTCCTTGATTATTATTGATTATTATACACTTTTAATTTTAAAACATCTTTGTGAACATTGCCCCACTGTATCCCATCTTGTGATTCTTAAATGTTCAGTGTGATATCCACATTCATTACTGGGAAAGAAAACAAACGTTTCGGTTATAATCAAGCCTACAACATATTTATGCCTGGTATGATTGCTCTTATAAACTGGATTAGCAAAATTATTTAATTTAATATAGGTCAAGTCTTGGCTAAGATTCTCTCTTAAAAGAGTTCATCTCCAAACCCCTATGAATGCAGCAACCACTCAGTCAGCTCCTCCCCACACAACACAAACACAGCCTGAGCACTTTCCATATGCTTTTGTGCTCCATCCATCACTCTCTCCTCAGGGGGCCTGAATGGTGCTGAGAATCATATCTATGTCTAATAAATAAATAAATCAATGGATCCCTGAGCTGGAGAGGAGAAAGGGATGCTGTCCAAAAAGCAGCCTGTTATGAGCCAGGCCGGGCACCAAAGCCGAAATTTCCAGCTTTTGCTGTCGCTCAGCGAATGCCGCTATAGAAAATCGGCTCTTGCTGCTGTCATGTCCTAACTTGCATCGCTGAGCAATGAAGATTAAATGAAGAAGACAAAATGAGTTAGAGTGATAATCCTACAGTTCAGATGCCTCTTAGGTGTTGTGAATGAGACAACTTGGCAACCAGAGATGCTCGGGTGTGGGCAAGTGGGGGGGGGGGCGTGGCTTCATGTGACCTTGACGCCAGAGAGGAGGGTCATGGGAACAGGCCTCCAAAGACTTTGTTTGGAGTGCAACCACAAAACCATAGTGTGCTCTTTGTAGAGTCCATAGGACATCTGGAGTTATAGTTATCAAACCTCTCAAACAAGGAATTTACTGGCCTTCGTAAAGAAAAATGGGAGCAGAAAAAATAAATGTCTGCCCAGCCTACATGAGATCTGAGTTTTAGTTGCCTCATTTCGTGAGTACTGGGTGGAAGAAACTTAATAGTAAAATTTTCATATATACAACAAATAACATTTAACAGGGAAAACCTGGGCCACCGTCCAAAACAAAAGCCACCAAATTGCTGAAGTTTCATTTCTACTGAACATAAAACAAATGATGGCATGAGTGAAAAGTCTCTAACAGGCGACAGTAACAGTGCCACCTTCTCTGTGAATTCTGTTCTAATTACTGTATGCTAATAGAAGCCAATTAGCCTGAGAGGGTGTGAAGATACAGAAGGTGTACAAGAGAAAATTACCTAAATAAATAAATCAGTAAAAATTGTTAAAGTTCCATCCAATGATCCAGAAATCCTGAACATCCACACTAACAGTGTATGGTGCGTGCATTCAGACATAAACAAGGCCAGCACTGATGGGACAGTGTTTGTTCTGTGGAAGGACTGATTAGGTGCTAAGCACTGTACTGCTCCTCAGCACTGCGGCCTGCTAACAGGGCTCAGAGGATATGCAAATGAGAAGAATTTGCATGGCTAATGAGCTGACTCCATGACTCAATGTTAAGCTGTTAAGAGTAAAGTGTTCTTCATGTGAAAATGTTGGTCTGTGAAACCTACGGAAACAGCTAAAACATTCCAGAAATCTTATTAAAAAACAACTTTCCTTATTTTTGGAGATGTGAGAAATCAGATTATGATTCCTTGGTCTTTGCTTTCCAAAATGACATCGAGGGCCAGAAAAGCCAGATCTCATGATGTGTTATACATTCAGGTCATACCGGCAAACCTCAGCTTCTCAAGTGAAACTGACCTCAGAACAGACTCATGGAGTGCGCATGGAGCCTTGCAAAAAGAGCTTTACTCCGACACGCTTCGTTCCTCAGTGGCAGAAGCGTACATTCCTCTGAGCACCCCTTTGGTTCGCAGCACTGTACTGCTCCCTAGGGAGGCAAGCTAAAGCGCCATGTGGTAGAAAACCCCTGCTCTCCAGGGCAGTCTCCCCAACACAGGTGAGCCACTGGCCATTCTCACCATTAGCCCTGTTAACACCATACACTCCAAGAAAATAAGTGTAGGAGACAGTGGGAGTGACGCTGCCACAGCAAAACTTGCTCTGTCGCTCTAATTGCTCCCAGGGCTCCCAGATGAGGACAATACAGTCCAACACTGGACAGACAAGAGGGCTACAGCATGAATGTGATAACTGTGAGTCAGCTTGTCCTCTTTGTTCCTGTTTTCCTTGTGCAGCATGGCAAAAAAATGAAAAAAAGGCGAGGCTTGCCATTTTGTAAGCAAACTGGCTTCATGTTAGCTGACCAAATCCGGCTGATTTTAGATCAGCTGTCAGGTCAAGGAACAGAGGAGCATGGTCAACTGAAGAGCAGTCAAGCTTCCAGATTTAGTTATACGGCTTAGAACAAAGACTGCAGGGTGAGATGGTGCTTCCGAGGATGTAAACGCCATGTTCAGTACATTGCTGATTAGCACTGGTAACATCATTCTTTAAATGGGGGATAAATTAGTGGTAGAAATGTTTGAAACCATGGCCTGTATCACTGCGTTTTGGTGAGGCCAAGTCTGCAACAGAACGAAACAGTCTAGCAACCTAGAACAATATGAGAGAACAAAGGGATGCAATTATCATTGGCGTCGGAGGTCTAGCCACAAAAAAAAAAAAAAAGCATAGGGGTGGGGGACAGCTCCGTTTACAGCATGCCTTTTTGGTGCCAATGAGGGGGGTGAAATTTCTTTCTTGAAGGCAGGAGGCACAAAAAGGCTGCAGTGGTTCTCCGCTGATGGTGAGAAGGTGAGATTAATCTGCGTTCAAACAGAGGAGAAGCCATCTGGCCTCATTAATCATCTCCGACACGGCACGCAGAAAACGTCCCGTCCCCCATGGCAGCTCAAATACGCTGTTCCTTTTCAACGTGACAAATAATTCCCGTAAAGTGGTCAAACCTTTGCCACAAATCTAATGATTTCTCCAGGTCATGGTAACATAATAGTGAAGTTATGTGGCAATATGCAATATCGCGCTTAATCACTGTGAGGGGTGGCTCGTGGCTAATGGTAGCTGATAACAGCACAGCGGAGTCTAGTAATGATTATCACAATAGTTAAAACCACCCTCTGAACAGCAATAATACTGTAATCAGTCTGCACTGCTCACCTTGCCTCTGTCTGGTACTTTGGCAGGTGCATGAAGAGTTATTAGAAGCTGAGGGTCAGGAACTATGAGTCAGTTTATTCTACCAACATACCAGGTCATCTAAAAATCCTGATTTCACATATGAATTTCCACTTCATCTTCAGTCTACTGAGAGGAACTCCATAAACTCCATACCTTGTACATTTTTAGTATTTTCTGAAAATTGTCTTACATCCAGGCAACTCTAATTCAGCACAAAATAATACAAATCACACAGTATAATAATACAAACCAAAAAAGAACATAACAAATCTACCAATAGCTTACAGTTAGTTATGCAAGATCTTTCATACAGGTGACACTGACCAATAGTACAAACACACTCACACACACAAACCCACAAATCCCTAATTTACATATTGCATATATTTCCTATTTAGCCTTTATTTGCACTTGCCCCTTATTTAGGAGTAAAACTGATTGAGGGATCTGTCTTGCTTTGGGTACTCTAAGTCGTTACTTTACATTTGTATAGTTCATTGCATTCAAGCTGCCTGGTGTTATTAAGCTCCACTGACAGAACACATCCAGTCTGTGCACGTGAGGTATAATCACAATCATT